>NC_041381.1:219166963-219255905 GCF_002162155.2 Triticum dicoccoides | reverse complement strand
CGCGGGGATTGCCAGAGAAAAACTCGGCACGGGGGGGGGGCTAGAGGGATGGTCGGGGCGGTGGCGAACCGATGGTGGGGAGTGGCCGGGCGGGGCGGCGCACCGCTGGCCGCGGGCGGCGGGGGGGGGCGACTGTTTGGCCGGTGGTGGATGGCAGCTCAGGGGGTTGGAGGTTGAAGATGAACTACAGGCCCTTGATTTCGTATCCAACGGCTAGAAAATTGACTGACCCGAGATGACAAATTCAGTTGACTGACATGTAGCCTCACCTCTAGTGCGTTCAGTTTCGACAGTAAAATTCAGTTTCGACAGCAAAATTTAGTTTCGACGGTTAAGTTCAGTTTCGACAGTTAAATTCAGTTTTGACAGTTAAGTTCAGAGATGAGAGGCTGATGTATTTTACATTTAGCACTTTGTGGTTATGTATTTTACGTCATCTATTGGAGATGCTATTAGAATTCCACTTAGGTTAACGTTGTCTCTCCTGTCTTTCTTCAGCCTTGGCGTCGTACAACTCACCGGAGCTGCTCCCACGACGAAACCCTCCATCACAGCGCAGCAGTACCCCGGGCTCCATCTCAAGATGCCTAAGATCTTCTTCCTCTCCCCCGACAGCCAAGTCAGCCGGATCATCCTCACCGACCAACCCAATCACGTTGAGATCGACATGGCTTCGCCAAAGTGGTTGTACACTTGTTGCATCTCTTTTTTACTCTACATGTTATATATATTGTCCACTGAGCACATGCAGTAACGTGAAATACGATTAGTTTCTCCTACTACATGACAAGCAGTGAGGTACTAGGCAACCTAGCTATCCGTGATGGACTCTCTTGAACGGCATCATTATTTATCTCTCCGCGTTTGAGTTGTGCATTTGTCGATGGGCCTGGGAGTTGACCTAGTAGGGCAGTGGCCTGGGTCCAAAGTAGTAGAAGTAGCACAAAAACATTTTTTGAGTGTAGGCTTTTCCTTGCTCAAGCCTTCCTACTAGAATCGCCAGTGCTTGAAAGGAAAAGTGAAGGAAAAACATAGGAATTGGAAAGTTTCCTATGATACTACAATTCATGCATTTGGTTCAAAGGAATGGAGCAAAGGAAAACTGTAGGATTTGTTCCTTTAGTGTCTCCTTGAAAGAAAAACCATAGGAATTTTAATATCCACTTGTCTTCCTTTTCAAATTCCTATTCATGAAGCACAAGACTAAGAGATAGTAGCATAATAGCATTATAATCGTACATTTTCTTGTGGTTTGACTTAATCTCACCATGCTTCTTTGCATCCTGTGATATTCCAATTCTTGTGAACCAAACACCCAGATTGGTAGAAATCCTATGTTTTTAAATCTCTGTTTTGCACGTGCATTCCTATCCTATTTAAAGTGTATTTCCTATCCATGCTTTCTTAGAATCCTCCAATTCAAACGAGCCCTTACAGAATTACTTCTTACAGATAGTTGTCAAAGAAAACCTTGCGTGGTTTGTCCCGCTCCTGCTGCGCTGTCATCCACCCCAGCTCAGTTGCTCCAACGATAGAAGGGTCCAGCACAGCAGGGATCCCGCCTCCAAACTGTCTTTTGCCGCCTCAGATTTTCTTCCCCGCCGCCGGCAGCCATGAAAACTGCATTACCATCATCAACCGAGCAGATGACCTTGAGGACTACACGGGTCCGCAAGAGAGATCACACTCTTTCGTGTCTGCTTACATTATGCATCGCTTAATATTACATGCTACTTTATCATCCTGTTCACCGATTAGACTCTGAGTCAGCTCCAAATGAATGGTCAAACTAGAGTTTTTAACCGGTTGTGGGGTACATATCAGGGCTGCAATCAATAGTATCTATCTACTATCTGGTTAATCTCTGGTGTCTACTATGAGTTTCATGTTGGGTGGGAAACAAACAGTAAAGAAGCCATTATTTGTATTTTTAACTGAAGCCATTATCTGCCTGCTATCATTGGTTTTGGGTCTATCCATAGGTCTACCATCACTCTGGTTTTCTGTGTGCACTCCTTACATAATCTCACTATGTTTTATTCCTATGCATGTCAGTTATTGTACACAATGGAACTGAACATTTAGAGAAAAACAGATGAGCCTTGCGTAGCAATAAAATTTCATGCAGACGTTGCTCCATGGTAGGCGCAAAGGCAGCCCCCCTCCACCCATTTCGGATTGTAATCGAGAAGGAAGATATCTATTCTGAGGGGGGTTCAGAAGGAGAAGACCACTCCTATTTACCCCCCGAGGTCTTCGCTCTAACTTGGCATGCTGATGTTGGTTATATCATGCATATGGTGCCTTGCATTGCTTACTTTATACATCAAATATGTCATCTGCTTAGTTTAGACATGCTTTGTGTGAATGCCATCTGTTTAGTTTATTCATTGTTTATGTGAATTATGGAACGCCATCTTGTTTAGCCAGGCGTCATATATGTGAATTTTACAATGCCATCCTGCTTGGCCAGTCATCTTATATGTGAATTATATCAGGCCATCTTTTTTTTTGTTAGGTATTACATTTGTCAACAATGTTAGTACATTCAACTATTGTTCGTGTGCATCAGCCATTTGACACGGTGATGGAAAATTCTGGAGTGAAAACAAGGTCTTCAAAGCATACTATGCTATCTGACGAAGCACATATCTCGCTGGTTATGGATAGCTCCTCAGAGGAGGATTCAGAGAGATGACCAGTCCTATCCCCCCCCCAAGGTGTATGCCCTAACTTGGCAGGGTTATGTTGCTCATATCGTGCGTATGGTGTCTTGCATTGCTATGTCATTTGATTAGTTTAGACATCCTTTGTGTGAATGCCACCTGTTTAGTGTCTAATTACCATATATGTGAATTTTGCATTGCCATCTTCTTGCAGGACATTATATATGTGAATTATGCAATGCTATCTTCTTGCAAAGGCATTATATATGTGAATTATGCAATGCCATGTTGTTTAGCCAATCATCATGTATGTGAATTATATCATGCTATCATTTTTTTGTATTACGTGTTCCATTTGTCGACAACTTTTGTATATTCAACTACTCTTCCTGTGCATCAGCCATTTGAAGCGGTGATGGAAGTATCTGGAGTGAAAACAAGGTATTCAGAGCAGACAATGCTACCTGTTGGAGTAGACATCTTGTTGGTTACAGAGAGCTCCTTAGAAGAGGATTCAGAGACTAATGACCAGTCCTATTTCCCCCTTGAGGTCTATGCTCAAACTTGGCAGGGTTATATTACCCATGTCATGCATTTTTTCTTGCATTGCTTAGTTTTTACATCATATATGGATTTCCATCTGCTTACTTGCTTACTATATAAATCATATATTTGAATTATATCATGCCATCATGTTTACATACACATCATCTATCTGAATTATGGCATGGCAACCCATTAAATAAAGACATAATATAGTTATATCATCTCATCCTGTTTAGTGTTTACAGTCATCGTATTTTTAATTATGTCATTCTATCCGTGAATTATATCATGCCATCACGTTTCCATAGGCGGCATGTATGTGAATTATGGCATGCAAACCTATTTAATAAACACAATATATAGTTATATCATGTCATCCTGTTTACATAGTCATCATATTTTGAACTGTCTTTCCATCTTTTTTAGTTAGCCATCATAATGTGAAATTGTGTCATGCTATCCTGTTTAGTTAGCCATCATATATGTGAAATTGTGTCATGCTATCATGTTTGGTTAGACAACATAAATGTGAATTATTTCATGCCCTCCTTTATTCCCCACTATCCATTGCACCTGTCTATCATACAATGTCTGTACTTTCAATTACTTTTCTTGTTTATCAGCCACTTGAATTGGAGAGGGTGATGGCAGTATCTAAGGGAGTAACAACACGATCTTCACAAAAGATAGTGCTACCAGTTGATGCAGATAGAACTACGGTTGTACTTTCCCAAGAACCAGCCCCACCACACATAACCCAGACTCTCGCAGATTGTACCCCTACCCAGTTGGACAGAGAACCAGCTACACCCCTTCTAACCCCAACCCAAGCAGACAGTAACCCAGTTCCAGTTGACACAACACCATATCCACCACAAAGCACCCAAACACGAGCAATTAGTAAGGGAACTGCAGTGCCCAAAGCACGAGGACCACCACTCCAAATCCCAACTCGACGCTTAAAGGAGAAGAAGATTTGTTCTCAGGTCAGGTTCTATAGCTATGGTTCATACTCCTTTGCTCTTGCATCACTGTATTTACTCATACCAACTATTTTCAAATTTGATGGATGGAATTGAAACTCCAATGGCGCAATAGGTATGTTTTAAACCTGTTTCTTTAACTGGTTTGCTATTGTAACTTGCTCTATGTTGATTTCAGTTTCAATTGAATAAACAGTTATGTTCTCATGTCATGCACATTACAAGTGTTGTTATTGCTCTATAGTTTCCCACACTTATATTTTGTCTATTCTGTTTGTCTTGAACAAATATTATTTGAACTGTGTCTCTATCTTCATTTGGCAAGAAAAACTAGAATGATATAGACCATAAAGTGACCATGGTACATAGATATATGTTTGTTCCATGATGTTATCCTGTCCACTTTACTACTGAACTGATTTACCAAAATGAGTTTCATATACAACATGCTAAACCTGTGATGTGTCTGCTTGTTTCTCTTTTAGAATGCAGACAAAATATTGGAGAACAGTACCCCATTATGCAATGGTAAAGGAAGTAATGCAGATAAGGTTCAAAATAGTGAGACATCCCTGTTGGTCTCCAAGAAAGCTGATAATAACTATCTTGACGATAGTGAGAGAACCCAAAAGTCTTGTCTTGATGTAGTGTTTGAGTTACTTGCCACTACTGCTGGCACAAGCTCTTCGAACTCGCTGCCTGAATCAGTTCGTCTTCTTGAGTCTCAACTTCAGGTTGAAAGACATCGATCAGATGTGCTGTGATAAGAAGCTGAAGGACTGACGAAGTCCCTGCAGAATTCAGATGCATACTTTCTGGTGCAACAACAAGCATTGGAGGATTTGAGCGCCAAACAAGAGAAAGTTAATAAGCTTGCTAAGCATCTTGCCAGCATTATGGGTACCCAGGACATTGTTTCTTGAGATCTTCTGAAGTGTTTTCAGTTCTGGACTTGTTTTGCTGTGGCATTTATTTACACTAGTCACCAACTTTGACAACAAGTGTATATGATATGCTGCTTTGTTCCCTATATTTGCAATGGTGGCGAACTTTAATGCCCAGTGGATGTAATATGTGTAATAGCCGTGATAGTCTAGCGTAAGTTGCTTGCTTATTTATTTCCTTGTTGTCTTGTTTATTTGTTTTCTTGTAGTGAGTGCAGTTCATTTTCCGTGGTTTGCTAGTCGTCGCAATAACCTATTTTTTATAACTAGGCCACAATAAACATGGGCTACATATTTACTGTAGTGACACTGGGCCTCCTACGGGCCGTAGAAACAATGGGCTTTCTATGGGCCATAGAAACAATGGGCCTTCTACGGGCCATAGAAACAATGGACCTTCTACGGGATGTATCATCAATGGGCCTTTTACAGGCCGTATGGTCGACTGGCCAAACATGGGCCAATAACAGATAGCATTATGGACGTAAACGGGCTAGAGTTGGAATCGTCCATTCATGGGCTGACCATAATGGGCCGTCATTAATCGGCCGTATTTGATGACGCTATGAAAACGGCCCAACGTATTAACGGGCCACAAACGGGCCGATTGTAGCCATGGGCTGAACTTGGCCCACAAGTAAAAAATTACAGTAACGGGTCGTAAGTAACCGAATGCTGGAAATGAGCCCAAGAATAAATGGACCCTGAGAAGGCTGAAAGATAACATGGGCTGGAAATGGCCCAATGGAATAATGGGTCGTTAATGGGTATAAAGTGATACACTGTTCATTACGGGCCAGTTTCAGCACGGGCCGTTAATGGGTATAAAGTGATACACTGTTCATTATGGGCTAGTTTCACCACGGGCCATTAATGGGCCAAGAATTACAAAGGGCCTCATATGGGCTGAAAGATGTCATGGGCCATACATGGGCCAGAAGTTAAAACGGGCTAGAATCATATTGGACGGCACAGATGATGCTACTGGTCCTAATTCGGATAGGTCGTAATGGGCCCTAGGTTAGCGGGCTGTAAATGGGCTATATGCAAACAGGTCATTAACAGGCTTTCCATGGGCCGGCCCAGCACCTTTTGACCAAGTCAAATGGGTCGGCCTTTTCACATGAATGGGCCTCTGTTGGGCCATGCCATGTGTCAACATATCATAGGCGCCTTCGGTCCAATGAGTGGATGACATCTGTCCCAACGGTGAGCCGACACGTGTTTCCTCCAGCCAATGATGATTTTACACGTGCAAAATCCCATTGGTCGGGGTTGTTAATGGGTTATCAGATCCAAAACTAGACCTGATAGCTTAACGGCTAGTCGTTCACCACGTGTCGGTCACCCTTGATGAAATCACTTCTATGACGCATGATTTATCGTCATGGAAGTGGACACTTCCGTGATGATAATTTTGATAATGCCATGGATCACTTCTACGACAGCACAGGTATGACTATCTTGATTCAGTCATAAAATCGTCCTAGATGTACATGCATGACAGAAAACATGACCTAATGTGACAAACACGTATCATCACGGAAGTGTATTTTTTTTGTAGTGTCTCGGTGAGACCGATATGCTAGGGTTAGGGTATAATGTAATCTTGGTGCGACCGGTCGCATAAACTCGATGGGACTAATTTCAGCAATAGGTACACAGAGGGTTGGTCAGGCAAACTCGGTGGGACCGATTCGCTCGCTCTGGTTGGACCGAAGTGTTACGAAAAGGAAACAGGTAGTTTCAAATGCAGACTCGGTGGGACCGATTTGCTCATTTCGGTGAGACCGAAATGTTACAAAAAGGAAACAGAGAGTTTGCAATCCCATCTCAGTGAGACCGAGATCCCTATCGGTGAGACTCAAAGTAACTAGGGTTTGTGGCAATGGCTATGTCAAATGAAACTCGGTGGCGCCGGATAGATCTAATCGCTGGGACCGAATTTGACTTTTAGGTTTAGGACATATGTGGAAATGGGAAAGTGGTTGAGGGTTTTAGAGCATATCACTAAGCATTTTGAGCAAGTAAGCCATTAAGCAACACCTCATCCCCTTTTAATAGTATTGGCTTTCCTATGGACTCAATGTGATCTTGGATCACGAAAATGAAAATGTAGAGTCTTGAGCTTGTTGCCAATATATGTCCTTTGCATTTTTAGGGGTCCACATCTCTAGTCCATCCCATGCCAATCATTGAACTTTTTGAAATGATCATCTCGAAATAGCATTAGTTCTATGAACTATATGTTGTTAAGAATTACCAAAACCACCCAGGGATTAGTTGCACTTTCAATTGTATGTCTAGAGTTAAAAGTGATCTTAAGCTTATTAGTAAACATGATTCCATGGTTATGACTCAAGTAGAACAAGTACTTAAGGCACAAGATGATTTGCTCAATGAGTTGAATAATAAGAACAATGATAATGTTGTTAGAGTAATGACTAGAGGTGGCAAAATGACCCAAGAACCTTTGCATCCTGAGGGCCATCCTAAGAGAGTTGAGCAAGACTCTTAGAGAATTAATACTAATACACTTAGTCTTACTAATAAAAAGAAAAAGAATAATGATAGGACTTTGCATGCTTCTAGTGAACCTGTTATTGACACACCTGAGAATCCCAATGATATTTCTATTTCTAATGCTGAAACACAATCTGGTGATGAAGATGAACCTAGTGATAATGTTAATGATGATGTTCATGATGATGCTCAACCTAGTAATGATAATGATGTAGAGACCTGTTGTTGATCTTGATAACCCACAATCTAAGAATCAACATTATGATAAGAGAGACTTCGTTGCTAGGAAGCACGGTAGAGAAAGAGAACCATGGGTTCAGACCCATGCCTTTTCCTCCTAAGCCATCCACGAAGAAGGATGATGAGGATTTTGAGCGCTTTGCTGAAATGATTAGACCTATCTTTTTGCGTATGCGTTTGACCGATATGCTTAAAATGCATCCTTATGCTAAGTATATGAAAGATATTGTTGAAAATAAAAGAAAGATACCGGAAGCTAAAATTTCCACCATGCTTGCCAATTATACTTTTAAGGGTGGAATACCAAAGAAACTAGGAGATCCAGGAGTACCAACTATACCATGCTCCATTAAAAGAAACTATGTTAAAACTGCTTTATGTGATCTTGGAGCCGATGTTGGTGTTATGCCTTTCTCTTTAAATTGTAGACTTGATTTGAATAATTTGACACCTACTGAAATCTCTTTGCAAATGGCTAATAAATCATCTGTTATACCCATCGGTATTTGTGAGGATGTGCCTGTTGTGGTTGCAAACGTTACAATTTTAAAGGACTTTGTTATTCTTGATATTCGCAAAGACAAAAGTATGTCGATCATCCTTGGTAGAAACTTTTTGAGTATTGTAGGGGCTGTTATTGATTGCAACAAAGGCAATGTCACTTTTCTGTTAATGGTAATGAGCATACGATACATTTTCCGAAGAAACAACCTCAAGTTCATAGTATCAATTCTATTGGAAAAATCTCAACTATTACTATTGGAGGTTTTGAATTCCCTCTTCCTACTGTCAAAAAGAAATATGATATTCTTATTGTTGGGTACATGCATATCCCCGTTGAGGTAACCTAGTGTTATTCAAAAATTCTTTGGTTTCATGTTATTCAAAAGAGGTTTGTTAATAAGACTTGATCAACCTTGTTAATGGATTCCTTTTGATGAGCATGAGATGGATGAATTTAGAAACCACAACACCCTATACCCTCCTTTCACTTTCTATTATTTACTTTAAACAAATAAAAAATAGTATTTTCTGTCTTTTTTCTAAATTATCCTCGCAATAAAAAAATACCCCGAAAATAAAAGTTCTCCAAATGCCCTGAAAATTTAGTATGATTTTTATAGAATATTTTAGAATTTCTGGCACTGAGAACATACCACGGGATGCGCTAGTGAGCCACGAGGGTGGAGGGTGCGTCATACCACCCTAGGCGCGCCCCCTGCCTCGTGGGCCCCACATGGCCCCACTGCACTTTTTCCAGCACCCATCCACTTCGTCTTCCTCAAGAAAAAATCATCCCGTAGCTCAAACTCGTGTTCTTGCTCATTTTGCTGCCATTTTTGATCTCCTTGCGCAAAGATCCATTCACAAAACTGCTTTGGGGGATTGTTCTTTGGTATGTGACTGCTCCAATGGTCCAATTAGTTTTTGTTCTAGTGCTTTATTTATTACAAATTTTTGCTGCTGGGGTGACCCTGTTCTTGAGCTTGCATGTCAAATTTATATGGTCCAAAGTAGTTTTGATGCATGGTATAGTCTCTAGGCACTTGTGGGAGTAGTTGCTATCAATCTTGTTGAGTTTGGTTCACTTTTATTTTGAGTCATTAAAAAATTTAGAAATTTTTCAGAGGAAGAAAAATGTCTAGGAGAATGTACCAAGGTGGTTCTTCAAGGAAGCAAGCACCAAGACTCGCGATACTTGAGCCGGACCTCGAACCACCAAGGGTATCTCAAGTGCGGCCTTGTGAATGGTTGTCGGATGAATTTATGGTCCATGCAGGCTTCAAGGATGAATTTGACGCGTATGTACGCAATGCTAATCTTGAGGACGTCGTATCAGATAAGTGCCGACAATACTATTACCCCACTGATTCCTTTGTGCGGAGGTTTGAATTTTCATCTAAGCGCAATACTCATACTGTTATATTTGATCTTTATGATAAATCTTATACCATGGACCTTGAAGATTTTAATACTACTTGCAAAATCCCATAGTGGGGCATCTTTAGTGAACCTCACAAATCTGCATATAATGATTTCCTTGCTAGCATCACTGTGGGAGAAACTAGAAATATTACACAAGCTACCATAGGGAGCATTCATTTTCCTGCCATACATTACTTTTCTCTCTTTATAGGCAGATTCATTAACGGTAAGCATGAGCATAGCCACATTTGCGTCCTAGATCTTAGTGTCCTCAAGAGTGCGGTATTAGGTGATAAGCGATATAAATTGGGGGCCATTGTTGCATGGAGGTTACATCTTAATGCTAAAGATGGAGATTTATTTGGTGGGATTTATGCAACTTGTTTAGCTGATTATCATGGTGTATCCATAAGAGAAATGATATTGAGTTGCCACCTGCTTTTCTAGATTATAATGATATGGTTCGTTACCAGTTTCTTGAGAGGAACGATCAGTCCCTCCAGTACCGACTAATCTTTGACAGACAGCATGCTGTCATTATTACCCTTCCTGCTACTGCCTTCTTAACTTCCAGGCAAATCAGAGATATGTTATAACCAGAGAGGAGGCAAACGAGTATGAGACAATAGTGGAGGCCGCTCTTCTCCAGGAAGAAGCTCGTCAGGCGGCAGCTGCTGCAGCACAATACGACCCCACTATGATGTTGGATATCATCCAGGCTAGTGGTGGTGTGACGCCCCGAGACCGACGCTCCAGAAGCCTTCCATGTTTTTCGTTGTCGCCTTGTGTTTTATTTGTTGAAAAAAAGCATTTCATCCTGTCATCATGAGCATTGCATCATCCGCATTGCATCGACATTTCGTGTCGTCATTCTTTACAAAACATGCATCTGGTAGTAGTCTCCACTTCTCTCCGTTGTTTTTCTTGACAGTTCCGACACTAACCACACTTGCACACGACCACCTAACATCTCTGCATAGCCCAGAGCCCCCTCGTGTGCCCATCCAAAACTTCCCGGAACCCGATTGGCTCAGTCATGACCGATGGGTCTGGATCATCCCCAAACATCCCTAAACCATCTTTGGTTTCTCATTTGGACTTTCAGAGCCTATTTTTTCCCTACCATGTGATCTGAATCGGATCATCCAAACTCCTCTCTTTTTCTTATATATAGACCACTTGCTTGGCTAACCCTAAAAACTAGTGCATTTGTCCCCCTAGTCATCGCCACCTACACCCTGCTTCCTCCTCGGATCAGCCGCATCCACCCAAATCAAATCATGTCTTCCTTGATTTCCATCCCAACCTAATCACCCACAAGCGCCCGAGGCCCCGCGAGCCTCCCACTCGTTCGCTCCCGCAGCGCTCGATCTAGGTTGGATCAAGGCCACTACCTGGCCGCCTCTGCCTCCTCTACCCTGAGCGAAGCTTCTCCTGGAGCCCCTCCCATGCTCTCCTACTGCAGCTTGCCTCGCCAGAGCTCGCTGTCATCGGAGCACCAGGTTGTCATGGCGCCACCGCTCGCTCCTCCCGCCGCTCGACCCCTCCACCCGAGCGCCTCCTCCTCACCTCATCTCCCTCGTGCCGGCCGACCACAGGACCACCTCCTTGCGCGGCGACCAGCCGAACCAGGCCGCCCCTTCGCCCTTCTCTCTTTCCCCTGTTTTTCCCTCTCTCTCTCACACACACACACATCTCCCTCTTCTCTCATGCTCTTTCACTTACAGGGAGGCCGCCATGGACACCACCCTACAGGAGCTTCGTCCACTCCTCTGCCTCGTTCCACGCCCCACCTCCGTCCAGATTGGACGTCCTGCGCCTGGATCCGACTGTCCGCTCCAACCCACTATTCGTCGGAGCCCCTACGTCCCTGCCGTGGACTGTGCCCTCGCCCGAGCCAGCAGCGCGCTGATCGCGCCTCCCCAACCTCCTCGCTCGACCCAGCTGCGTCGCGCTGAGCCAGCCTCCTCCGCACATGGGTCATGTCTGTGCGATGCGAGGCCTCACTCGGCGTGCCTCCACTAACCGGCCCAAGGCCCGATGTGAGCAGGCACCCCAAACCCCCCCTGTGCACTATTGGGCCAGCCTCTATTTCAGCCCGTTCATGTTTTTTTCTAGTTATGCGAATTTGCCGAATTATCCACAGGAATGATGTTTTACAAAAAAGCACTCTAGATCATGCATTTAATAAATCCAGAACCATGCATCATATGTAAATAATGTATATATATAAATTCTTAGAATTTAGTGCAGATCAATAATTTGCATCTTTGATCCTTGTTTAAAATGCTTAACATGCTATTTGAATTAATTTGCATAATGACATGTTAAAATGGTTTCTTTCATAACTAAATAACCGTAGCTCCGAATTAAATAAACTTTATATGTAACTGGGGTAGTAAAATTCATAGATTAACATGGTGCACTTACTTTGCATGTTTAACAATATTAAAATATTGTTTTAGGCAAACAGTACCAAATTCAAAATATGCATATGAGGATTTTCCGGAATTGTTGTTTGTTGTTTCTGGCCTCATTTAAACATGCCTAGATAGGTAGTTTACATATGCTTAACCTCTTGCCATGTTAACCAACATTTAATATTGATGAGTACCTAAACAGGAGTGAACTAAATAATTGCATGTGGTGTTTCGTCAATATGTAACTCGTTGCATATTGAGCTCAACTTAACTTGTAGTATTGTTTGTTGCACTTTCCCATGCCATGACTCATTAAACTGGACATGCATCATACTTTATTGTGCTTCATGCCATGTTTATGTGATGGTTGTTTACCATGTTGTTTGCTTCTTTTCAGTTATGCTTCTTCTTGATAGTTCCTGTTTTCGTTGCGATCGTGAGGATTCGTTTGACTACGCTTGGTTCATCTACGCCCGTTCGTCTTCTTCATGGACTCGTTCTTCTTCCTAGCTGGATTTTAGGCAAGATAACCGTTACCCTGGATCTCACTACTATCATTGCTATGCTAGTTGTCTCGATGCCATCGCTATGTCGCGCTTCCTACCGCTTGTTTATCTAGCCTCCCAAATTGCCATGAACAACTCTAACCTTTCTCCACCATCCCAGCAAACTGTTGTTTGGCTATGTTACCGCATTGCTCAGCCCCTCTTAGTTACAGGTGCAGTTGCAGGTTGTTCCATGTTGGGACATGGATATTTTGGGATATTGCTACCTCTTGAGCACTGCGTTGGATTTCCCCGAAGAGGAGAGGATGATGCAGTAAAGTAGCGTAAGTATTTCCCTCAGTTTTTGAGAACCAAGGTATCAATCCAGTAGGAGACCATGCACAAGTCCCTCGTACCTACACAAAATGATAGCAACTCGCAACCAACGCTTAGGGGTTGTCAATCCCTTCACGGTCACTTATGACAGTGAGATCTGATAGAGATAATATTTTTGGTATTTTTGATAGATAGATGCAAAGTAAAAAGTAAAGGCGAAGTAAAAACAAAGCAAGTAAATAAAGTGATATAGATTGATATGATGAGAATAGACCCGGGGGGCATAGGTTTCACTAGTGGCTTCTCTCAAGAGCATAAGTATTCTACGGTGGGTGAACAAATTAATGTTGAGCAATTGACAGAATTGAGCATAGTTATGAGTATATCTAGGCAATGATCATGTATATAGGCATCACGTCCAAAACAAGTAGATCGAAATGATTCTGCATCTACTACTATTACTCCACTCATCGACCGCTATCCAGCATGCATCTAGAGTATTAAGTAAAAACAGAGTAACGCCATAAGCAAGATGACATGATGTAGAGGGATAAATTCATGCCATATGATAAAAAACCCATCTTGTTATCCTCGATGGCAACAATACAATACGTGCCTTGCAACTCTTTCTGTCACTGAGTAAGGACACCGCAAGATTGAACCCAAAGCTAAGCACTTCTCCCATTGCAAGAACTACCAATCTAGTTGGCCAAACCAAAAAGGATAATTCGAAGAGACTTGCAAAGATAACTCAATCATACATAAAAGAATTCCGAGAAGAATCAAATACTTTCCATAGATAATACTGGATCATAAACCCACAATTCATCCGTCTCAACAAACACATCGCAAAAAGAAGATTACATTGAATAGATCTCCACGAGAGAGGGGGAGAACATTGTATTGAGATCCAAAAAGAGAGAAGAAGCCATCTAGCTACTAGCTATGGACCCGAAGGTCTGAAGTAAACTACTCACACTTCATCGGAGGGGCTATGGTGATGATGTAGAAGCCCTCCGTGGTGGATGCCCCCTCCGACGGAGCTCCGGAACAGGCCCCAAGATGGGATCTCATGGATACAGAAGGTTGCGGCGGTGGAATTAGGTTTTTGGCTCCTGTTCTGATCGTTCAGGGATACGTAGGTATATATAGGAGGAAGGAGTACGTCGGTGGAGCTCCGAGGGGCCCACGAGGTAGGGGGGCGTGCCCAGGGGGCGCGCCCTCCACCCTCGTGACCTCCTCGGGCACTACTTGGAGTAGGGTCCAAGTCTCCTGGGTCACGTTCGGTTGGAAAATCACGACCCCGAAGGTTTCATTCCGTTTGGACTCCGTTTGATATTTTGTTTCTTCGAAATAAATAAAAAGGCAAAAAAATAGCAATTCTGGGTTGGGCCTCCGGTTAATAGGTTAGTCCCAAAAGTAATATAAAAGTGGAAAATAAAGCCCAATATAGTCCAAAACAGTAGATAAAGTAGCATGGAGCAATCAAAAATTATAGATACATTGGAGACATATTAGGCATCCCCAAGTTTAATTCCTACTCGTCCTCGAGTAGGTAAATGATAAAAAAGAATTTTTGATGCGGAGTGATACTTTGGCATAATTTCAATGTAAATCTTCTTAATTGTGATATGAATATTCAGATCCGAAAGCTTCAAGACAAAAGTTCATATTGACACAAAAATAATAATACATCAAGCATACTAATCAAAGCAATCATGTCTTCTCAAAATAACATGGCAAAAGAAAGTTCATCCCTACAAAATCATATAGTTAGGCTATGCTTCATTTTCGTCACACAAAGATGTTCCCAACTTCTATACCCCTGATGACAAGCCAAGCAATTGTTTCATACTTAAATATTCTCAAACTTTTTCAACCTTCATGCAATACATGAGCATGAGCCATGGATATAGCACTATGGGTGGAATAGAATATGATGATGGGGATTGTGTGGAGAAGACAAAAAAGGAGGAAGTCTCACGTTGATGAGGCTAATCAATGGGCTATGGAGATGCCCATCAATTGATGTCAACATGAGGAGTAGGGATTGCCATGCAACGGATGCACTAGAGCTATGAATGCTCAACAAAAAGAAAACTAGTGGGTGTGCATCCAACTTGCTTGCTCACGAAGACCTAGGGCTTTTGAGGAAGCCCATCGTAGGAATATACAAGCCAAGTTCTATAATGAAAAATTCCCACTAGTATAAAAAAAGACAACTTATGAGACTCACTACATGAGGAACAAGGTGATACTTTGAAGCACAATATATGAGACTCACTACATGAAAAACAAGGTGCTACTTTGAAGCACAAGTGTGGAAAAAGAGATAGTAGCATTGCCCCTTTTCTTAATTTTCTTTTTTTGGGCCTTTCTTTTTTTTTCTTTTTGGCCTTTGTCTTTTTTTATTATTTTTTTATTTGGGCAATGCTCTAATAATGATGATCATAACACTTCTATTGATTACAACACAAGGATTACAACTCGAAACTTCGAACAAGATATGACTCTATATGAATGCCTCCGGCGGTGTACCGGGATGGTGCAATGAATCAAGAGTGACATGTATGGAAAATAATGCATGGTGGCTTTGCCACAAATACGAGGTCAACTACAAGATCATGCAATGGCAATATGACAAAAGTAATGTATGTCATGATGATGATGGTGGCAGTTGCATGGCAATATATCTCGGAATGGCTATGGAAATGCCATGATAGGTAGGTATGGTGGCTGTTTTGAGGAATATATAAGGAGGTTTATGTGTGATAGAGCGTATCGTATCACGGGGTTTGGATGCACCGGCGAAGTTTGCGCCAACTCTCAAGGTGAGAAAGGGCAATGCACGGTACCGAAGAGGCTAGCAAAGGTGGAAAGGTGAGAGTGCGTATAATCCATGGACTCAACATTAGTCAAAAGAACTCATACACTTATTGCAAAAATTTAGAACTCAACAAAAATTCAAGTACTACGCGCATGCTCCTAGGGGGATAGATTGTTAGGAAAAGACCATCGCTCGTCCCCGACCGCCGCTCATAAGGATGCACAAGCCAGGTACACTTCATGTTTCAAATTTGTTACACAACTTTAACCATACGTGCATGCTACGGGACTTGCAAACTTCAACACAAGTATTTCTCAAATGCATAATCACCCAACTAGCACGACTTTGATATTATCACCTCCATATCTCAAAACAATTATCAAGCATCAAACTTATCTTAGTATTCAATTCACTCAAAAGAAAGTTTCACATATCTTGAACACCAAGTATATTAACATTAAGCAAATTACCATGCTATTAAAGACTCTCAAAATAATCTAAGTGAAGCATGAGAGATCAAATAGTTTCTTCAAAACAAATCCGACACCATGCTCTAAAAGATCTAAGTGAAGTACTAGAGCAAAAATTATCACGCTCAAAAGATATAAGTGAAGTACTATGAGCAAAACTATCAAGCTCAAAAGATATAAGTGAAGCACATAGAGTATTCTAACAAATTCCAATTCATGTATGGCTCTCTCAAAAGATGTGTAAAGCAAGGATGATTGTGGTAGACTAACAAGCAAAGACACAAATAATACAAGACGCTCCAAGCAAAACACATATCATGTTGGTGAATAAAAATATAGCTCCAAGTAAATTACCGATGGAAGTGGACGAAAGAGGGGATGCCTTCCGGGGCATCCCCAAGCTTTGACTTTTTGGTGTCCTTGGATTATCTTGGGGGTGCCATGGGCATCCCCAAGCTTAGGCTCTTTCCACTCCTTGTTCCATAATCCATCAAAAGAATTCACCCAAAACTTGAAAACTTCACAACACAAAACTCAAAAGAAATCTCGTGAGCTCCGTTAGAGAAAGAAAACAAAAGACTACTTCAAGGTACTGTAATGAACTCATTATTTATTTATATTGGTGTTAAACCTACTGTATTCCAACTTCTCTATGGTTTATAAACTATTTTACTAGCCATAGATTCATTAAAATAAGCAAACAACACACGAAAAACAGAATCTGTCAAAAATAGAACAGTCTGTAGAAATATGTAACTAACGCAAACTTCTGGAACTCTAAATATTCTACCAAAATAGGAAGTCCTGGAAAATTTGTTTATTGATCAGCAGCAAAAATAATCAACGCCAAAGAACGTTCCTGTGATTTATCATAACTAAATTCGTGCGCGCAAAGTTTCTGTTTTTCAGCAGAATCAAATCAACTATCATCGTAGGTTTCCTATAGGTCCTACTTGGCACAAACACTAATTAAAACATAAAACCACATCCAAACAGAAGGTAGATGGATTATTTATTACTAAACAGAAGCAAAAACAAAAAACACAAAATATAATTGGGTTGCCTCCCAACAAGCGCTATCGTTTAACGCCCCTAGCTAGGCATAAAAGCAAGGATAGATCTAGGTATTGCCATCTTTGGTAGGCAATCCATAAGTGGCTCTCATGATAGATTCATATGGTAATTTTATTTTCTTTCTAGGGAAGTGTTCCATACCCTTATTTAAGGGAAATTGGTATCTAATATTCCCTTCCTTCATATCAATAATTGCACCAATCGTTCTCAGGAAAGGTCTACCAAGAATAATAGGACATGAAGGATTACAATCTATATCAAGAACTATAAAATCTACGGGCACATAATTCCTATTTGCAACAATAAGAACATCATTAATTCTTCCCATAGGCTTTCTAATAGTGGGATCCGCAAGATGCAAGTTTAGAGAGCAATCATCAAAATCACGGAAATCCAGCAAATCACATAAAGTTTTGGGGATAGTAGAGACACTAGCACCCAAATCACACAAAGCATGAAACTCAAAATCTTTAATTTTAATTTTAATAGTAGGTTCCCACTCATCATACTATTTTCTAGGGATAGAAACTTTCAAATCAAGGTTTTCTTCATAAGATTGCATCAAGGCATCAACAATGTGTTCGGTAAAGGCTTTATTTTGACTATAAACATGAGGAGAATCTAGCACGGATTGCAACAAGGAAATACAACCAATCAAAGAGCAATTTTCATAATTAAATTCCTTGAGATCCAAAATAGTGGGTTTAGCAACATCACGGTTTTTATTTATTTCAATCCCACTTTCATCAATTTCATCATTAAGATCTAGAAACTCCGAATACTTAAAATGCCTTCTAGGTAAAGGAAGATAATCTTCAGATTCATCAAGATTCATATTGTAAAACAAAGATTTAATGGGGGACACATCAATAACTTTTAGATTTTCATCTTGATTTTCATAGGAATTCGGTTTAGCGGCCATCTTATTGACTAAGGTAGCTTGCATATCCGAAATTTCAGCGGTCATCTTTTCAAGACGAGCAATTTGGGCCCTTATACCATCAAATTCTTTAGACATATCATCGAGTTCTTTATTCATATAACTCACAAAACTTTTTTGTTCCTTAAGCTCGTTTCTAAATAAATTATTATGCTCAAATTGCAAAACCATAAACTTTCTGACATTGCTTTCGATCTCCTCTAGCCTTTTAAGGTGAAGGTCACCAAATCTAGGTAGAGCCATCGCGAAAAATAAGTAAACTAGCACACAAGCAAATAGAAAGGCAACGGGAAAAAGGGAAATGGGAAAGAGAGGAGGAGATTGGGAAAGAGAGGGAAAATAAAACGGCAAGGATGAAGTGTGGGAGAGGAAAAACGGCAAGGGTGAAGTGTGGGAGAGGAAAAGGAGAGGCAAATGGCAAATAATGTAATGTGAGAGATAGGGATTGCGATGGGTACTTGGTATGGTTGACTTGCTTGTGTGAGCCTCCCCGGCAACGGCGCTAGAAATTCTTCTTGCTACCTCTTGAGCACTGTGTTGGATTTCCCCGAAGAGGAAGTAGCGTAAGTATTTCCCTCAGTTTTTGAGAACCAAGGTATCAATCCAATAGGAGACCACGCACAAGTCCCTCGTACCTACACAAAACGATAGCAACTCGCAACCAACGCTTAGGGGTTGTCAATCCCTTCACGGTCACTTACGAGAGTGAGATCTGATAGAGATAATATTTTTGGTATTTTTGATAGATAGATGCAAAGTAAAAGTAAAGGCCAAGTAAAAACAAAGCAAGTAAATAAAGTGATATAGATTGATATGATGAGAATAGACCCGGGGGCCATAGGTTTCACTAGTGGCTTCTCTCAAGAGCATAAGTATTCTACGGTGGGTGAACAAATTACTGTTGAGCAATTGACGGAATTGAGCATAGTTATGAGTATATCTAGGCAATGATCATGTATATAGGCATCACGTCCAAAACAAGTAGATCGAAACGATTCTGCATCTACTACTATTACTCCACTCATCGACCGCTATCCAGCATGCATCTAGAGTATTAAGTAAAAATAGAGTAACGCCGTAAGCAAGATGACATGATGTAGAGGGATAAATTCATGCAATATGATAAAAAACCATCTTGTTATCCTCGATGGCAACAATACAATATGTGCCTTGCAACTCTTTATGTCACTGAGTAAGGACACCGCAAGATTGAACCCAAAGCTAAGCACTTCTCCCATTGCAAGAACTACAAATCTAGTTGGCCAAACCAAAAAAGGATAATTCGAAGAGACTTGCAAAGATAACTCAATCATACATAAAAGAATTCAGAGAACAATCAAATATTTTCCATAGATAATACTGGATCCTAAGCCCACAATTCATCGGTCTCAACAAACACACCGCAAAAAGAAGATTACATCAAATAGATCTCCATGAGAGAGGGGGAGAACATTGTATTCAGATCCAAAAAGAGAGAAGAAGCCATCTAGCTACTATCTATGGACCCGAAGGTCTGAAGTAAACTACTCACACTTCATCGGAGGGGCTATGGTGATGATGTAGAAGCCCTCCGTGGTGGATGCCCCCTCCGGCGGAGCTCCGGAACAGGCCCCAAGATGGGATCTCGTGGATACAAAAGGTTGCGGCGGTGGAATTAGGTTTTTGGCTCCAGTTCTGATCGCTCGGGGATACGTAGGTATATATAGGAGGAACGAGTACGTCGATAGAGCTGCGAGGGGCCCACGAGGTAGGGGGCGCGCCTAGGGGGGCGCCCTCCACCCTCGTGACCTCCTCGGGCACTGCTTGGAGTAGGGTCCAAGTCTCCTGGGTCATGTTCGGTTGGAAAATCACGATCACGAAGGTTTCATTCCGTTTGGACTCTGTTTGATATTCTGTTTCTTCGAAATACTGAAAAGGCAAAAAATAGCAATTCTGGGCTGGGCCTCCGGTTAATAGGTTAGTCCCAAAAGTAATATAAAAGTGGAAAATAAAGCCCAATATAGTCCAAAACAGTAGATAAAGTAGCATGGAGCAATCAAAAATTATAGATATGTTGGAGACGTATCAGATATCACAACATCTCTTATTTAATTAATGCACATATATACTTGGTAAAGGGTGGAAGGCTCGATCTTTTGCCTGGTGTTTTCTTCCACTCTTGCCACCCTAGTTTCCGTCATACCAGTGTTATGTTCCTTGATTTTGCGTCCCTAACATGGTGAAGGTTTATGGGTCCCTCTTGACAGTTTGCTTTTAATAAAACTCTTCTAGGGTTTAGCCTCTCCGATCTCGTGGTAGATCAACTCTTGTACTACCCATATCATCAATATTAATCAAGCAGGAGTAGGGTTTTACCTCCATCGAGAGGGCCCGAACCTGGGTAAACATTGTGTCCCTTGCCTCCTGTTACCATTGATCCTAAGACGCACTGCTTGGGACTCCCTACCCGAGATCCGCCGGTTTTGACACTGACATTGGTGCTTTCATTGAGAGTTCTGCTGTGTGATCGGCGAAAGGATCAATGGCTCGACTGCAGGTCAACTACGATGTCGGCTTCTTCATCACCAGCTCGACTGGTCACCTTGGTTCGATCAAGGACTGTGCGCTACCTCTAATCATCATGTTCGGATGAGGCCCTTCATCAACACCAACTCCGATCTCTATCAAGATCATGGAGGAGTCATCCATGGAGCTCGGGGGCTCAACGTCAACATTGCCCTCAGGCGACTGTGCTATTTTTCTGGACAGCAAACTTGTATCCGCCGCCACCGCCTCCTCGAGTGTCTCTTAAACGATTACTTCGGTGTAATTATGCGGAATTAAGTCTACAACAACCCTGCAAAAATTTCGTCGAGTTCCGATGGAGGAATCTCCAGCAATCTCCGATATACCGGAGCCCTGTTGAATCTGGACGAGAATCCGGAGGAGTTTAGGGCGTGGCGTCCAGCATCTAGCTCAGACGTCCTTTGGAGGATCCAACCGTTGATTTGCTGCGGAATTCCCATATCTACCACCTGTCAAAAATTCAGCTCGATCCGACCGTCCAAACTCCGGGAAACTTCCGATTAGTGCATCACTTTTTGGATCTGTTTTCTACGCGAGAACGAATCCGACCCGAATTCATCTTCTTTATGAACGGGATCTCGGACATCCTCTTTGAAGGAAGTTTTCGTATGGGGTGTTGTCTTTTATTCTCAAACACATCCCAGTAGTATTAAAAGTATTCTTGCAATACGAACTTCATCATCGCGCCGGTGTCAAACCAGCCCGACAACATCACTCCACGGCGGCCGACCTGCGTTAGACACGTCGTCGCTTTGTTGAGCCGAGCTCAATTTCTTCGGATCATCATCTCGGCCAGCCGAGCAATAGTTCGGCATCGTGAAGGATAAATTGTCACCAACATCACCGCCTCACGGATTACACGGAGCGGGCACACCTGCATCGCCACACGGTCACTTTATCAAGCCGGCATCGACCACGTCACGACCTGCATCGCTGGACCGGGGGCTCCATCATCTCTTCATCAACCTACTCCGGAGACTTCGGCGTCGCTGGCCGACCAGCTCCGTCATGTTAGCTGGACCGAGGGCTTTGCCTTGGCGAGCCAACCTTTGCCAGCATCGCCATGCCGTTGCTTTATCGCCCATCAGGCGATAGGTGTGCGGATCGAGTCCCAATTTTGGGAATCACCTTTCTTCGGATTGCTACAATAAATAAGCCAGGTGCTATTAACCCTAGTATTTTTTGCTTGTTAGGGTTCATTTTTCCCAATGAATTATTGCTCTGGCTTGTCCGTCATATGTACGCAGTCTATCAAATGGTGGCCGCATTAACGACGGTCGCATGGTGGTTCGGTCAGTTTCCGTACACAGTCCAGCGAACGCCGCATCCGGAACTCGAACCGACATGTAAATTCAGGCCTTGACATGCCTTTACCGCATCACGCCGCCGCCCTGCATCGACATTGACTTCGGCGCCAGGCCATATTTCTTTTATTACTCACTTTGCATAAATTATTTGTTATGCAACAATTTTTTTTAATTATTATTACTATTATCTCCGGTTTGCCCTATCTTTTGTGCACAGGAAAATGATCCAGCCGGACAATATCCTTTGGCGTCACCTCGGCTGGACGGGGGGCTTCGTCAACACTTCATTACCCCATGCCGGGGACTTCGTCATCACCCTGCCGTCCTGCACTGATCGTGCTATGTCACCACTTCGGAGTGCCGAGCTCTTTGCTCCACCACCTGGGGACCAGCTCGGGGATGGAACCTTGTCCCGCATCAAGCTCGGACCGCGTCATCAATACCGAACACATTAACCAGCTAAGTTGTCTTCATGCTCAAAGTTTTAAATTTTTAACTTGTGTTCGGCTCAGCCAAGCATTATACTTTTTTGGAAAGAAGTTGCTTGTAAAAATTTCCTTGTCCAAACTTTGTTTGTGATGCGCAAATTCAAATACCCCGTTTACTTGGGGGCTTCCTTCATGAAGCTTTTTCCTCTTGCATATGGTTATACTTGTATGGCTTCGTTCCTTGTTCGTGTATTACGCCACAATATGCACCATATTGACTTAAGCGATTTGCAAGCTAGGTTGCCTGGCTCCTGTGCTTAACCCTACGTTCCCGATTGTTCGGCTAGGGAGTAAACGGAGCACCTCTGCGATTGTCACGATCGGGTCAACCGAGCCGGACCTCAGACTGGGTGAAGCCAAAAGCTAGCGCTCTTATTGTTTTCAATCATGGTCGGCACACAACGGAACTCATGAGTACAAAAAATCTATTGCACAAGTCTCATAATAACAATGAGCACCGAATAAAGGTATCGGTGGGGGTACTATTTTCTTCGAAGATGCTTCTTACACTTCACAGTAATATAGCATAAGTTCCCTGAGCGCGCTTTGTCTGTTATAGCCTTATGGCCTGATTGCCTGGTTATTCGAAACACCATCGATATTCTCGACAGATGGAGTACATAACACTTTTCGGTCCTTGACCGAAGAGGGAGAAGCCGACGGTCGGTTAAGACGCGTTTAAAGTTCGGTTGAACATAGATATGATATAAGTACTTCGGTACATGCAATCATTCTTTTACCCAAGTCACTTGGGGGCTCTTAAATTTATATATGCCGTTTTATGATAAGTGTTTTTCTTCTTAGTCGTTGCAAAGTTTTTATTATTATTTATCACTCCTTTTTTTGACACAAGTGTGCGGTCACTAGCCGGGGAGCCTAATTTCTCTCTCAAAGCCGCTAGAGTTTAGTTTGCTAAACTGGCCTAGTAAGAAGTACTCCGCCTTCGGGATAGGAGGTTGAAGCCATAGACTGACCTGCTTGAAGTTTTGAGATAGGATGTGTCATGCTAAAGCACGGCAGAAGCACCTTTTTTTCTAAAGTCCAATTTTCAGATTGGCACCGAACACTTGATCTAGTTCGGACATTAACCTTTTGAATAAGTTTTTTGGCTTTTCGAGCCCATGGCACTTTTAAACTATTTGTGTGTTTTCAGCACAAGTCTCGCAGTGCAACGCCGGACACCTTTAGAGATTCAGCAAAAACATTCTCGGATATTGCTATATATGCATCGGTTTTGAATTGTGTCTTCGGTCAATAGTTGGGTTGCCCGGCTCCTGCGCTTGCCTCCTATGTTCCGCTTTGTTCGGCTAGGTGTGCAAAGAGAGAACCACTGCGATTGTGCTTCCAACTCACATGGTTAAGCACCTCAGTGGAGAAAGCCAAAAACTGACTGTCACAATAAGCGTAAACTGGTCGGCGATCCGATGACGGCGTTAAACGACGGGCCATTCATAATAATGGCCGAAGTGTTTACGGCTTGACCTCGACTGTCGCCGAACACTACTAGGGGCTATTAACTGGCCTCCCAAACTAAATTCTTGATATTTTGCTCTTACATTGGAGCTGAGGTTTCATGATCATGCTTAGCATGACAACCCAAAGAAAGGAACCGATAGCGGAACCATTTTCTTTGAAAGACATTTCTTCTGTTAAACAGTAATATAACATGTCTCTCCATGTACCTTTGTTTATAAAACCGTATGGCCAAATTGCCTTGTTTGTTGTAAATCTTTGCCCTCATAAAGACTTTATAAAGTAGGACAAACACTCCTCGGCTATTGGCCGAGGAGGTGGAAGCCGATGGTCGGTCAACAAAGTTTTGTACAATGCGGATCCGAGCATTAATGACGTAAAGTACTAGGATACATAGAGTCATTACACATAATTTGTGATTTTACTATGGATATCAATCCTTAATTCGGCCACCCGTGCCCGCATTAAGGCTCGGGGGCTACTGGGCTTCGGGCTTATTATTTACAAATATTAAATGGGCACATCGATCCCCTGATCTAGTGTTGCCACCCAACCAGTGTCTCGGGGGCTACTGCATTGCCTGTCCAATGCAGAAAATTTTAAGTGTAATACAGTCTCCGAGGAGATTTTGATCCTCAGGTTGGTCGGCGGCACCCAACCTGAGTCTTGAGGACTGAGCATGCCGCTTTTTGTGTCCCGAAGTATTCTGCCGAGCTAGAACTTGATCCTCAGACCGATTTCGCAAATCAACCTGAGTCTCAGCAGCTATGGGGATCAGCGGTCTTATGTCATCCTTCATGTGCATCTCGGGTTTTAGACCGATACCCACCTTGAGGGCTACTGGCACCAATAAAAAATATTGACAAAAATCGGCCCACATTCGGGGTGGTGCACCACCTCGGAAGCAGTCCGGCATAAAGCTCAGGCGCTAGTGGCTGGCTCCACAGAGGGCATTTCCGGCATTAAGCTCGGCTAAACTCCTTCAATCTTCTTTGAACCAAGGTGATTTACGACACCTCGGATAAAGTCCGACGTTGGAGCTCGGATACATAGTCCGGCATTGGAGCTCGGATACAGTCCGGCATTGGAGCTCGGATACATAGTCCGGCGTTGGAGCTCCGATACAGTCCGACATTGGAGCTCGGATACATAGTCAGGCGTTAGAGCTGGGAAGCAGTCCGGCATTGGTGCTCGGCCGCAAAAGATACCTCGAATGCAGTCCGGCGTTGGAGCTCGGGCGCAAGAGGACGTTGCCGCACGGGAACAACTTCAAACCCGAGGTGTGGCATAAAAATAACAAGGCATTGATAAAGGCCGGAAACTTAAAGGGGCTCCTTGGATACCCGACGTGTAAACTCGTCGAATGCATTTCGGCGATCCTCAAGATAGAAGATGAGAAGATTTGTTGAACCAGTTTTCAAGACTGGCAACCGAAGATGAAGAACAGTTCGGAAGAATCAAGGAGCGTCCCTAACTTGAAGACCGGTTCAGGGGGCTACTGACGGTGTCCTGGACTAGGGGGTACTCAATGCGTCGTCTCCCGATCAGTTGGATTGGGCCGAGGACCCCCATGGCCGTATACTCATGGGCCAGTCCGGACAGCTGCCGCATACAAGGAAGAATCCACAAGACTTGGCGATCAAGACAAGGACTCCTCCCCCACCGGCGTATTCGGCTAGGACTCTTGTTATCCTAGGCCTCTGGTGCATTATATAAACCGGGGCCAGGCTAGTCGATAGACATATACAACAACAATCATACCATAGGCTAGCTTCTAGGGTTTAGCCTCTCCGATCTCGTGGTAGATCAACTCTTGTACTACCCATATCATCAATATTAATCAAGCAAGAGTAGGGTTTTACCTCCATCGAGAGGGCCCGAACCTGGGTAAACATTGTGTCCCTTGCCTCCTGTTACCATTGATCCTAAGACGCACTGCTTGGGACCCCCTACCCGAGATCCGCCGGTTTTGACACCGACAACATGCCTACATTATATTGATGAATTGGAGCTAGTTCTGTGTCACCCTATGTTATAACTGTTGCATGATGAATGCCATCCGACATAATTATCCATCATTGATCCATTGCCTATGAGCTTGTTTCGTATTGATCTTTGTTTAGTTACTTCTCCGTTGCCGCTATTACAATTGCTACAAAACTACTACTGTTACTTTTGCCACCGTTACCGTTACTTCCATACTACTTTGCTACTAAATACTTTGCTACAGATATTAAGTCTTTCAGGTGTGGTTGAATTGAAAAATCAACTGCTAATACTTGAGAATATTCTTTGGCTCCCCTTGTGCCGAATCAATAAATTTGGTTTGAATACTCTACCCTCGAAAACTGTTGTGATCCCCTATACTTGTGGGTAATCAGGCACGCCCTCCATCCTTGTGGCCGCCATGTGGCTCCACCGACTTCATCTCCAAGTCTGCTGGTTGTCTTTTGGTCCAAGAAAATGTTGGGGAACGTGGTAATTTCAAAAAATTCCTACGATCACGCAAGATCTATCTAGGTGATGCATAGCAACGAGAGGGGAGAGTGTGTCTACGTACCCTAGTAGACCGAAAGCAGAAGCATTTCAATAAAGCGGTTGATGTAGTCGTACACCTTCACAATTCGTCCCGATCAAGTACCGAACGTTCGGCACCTCCGCGTTCAGCACACGTTCAGCTTGATGACGTCCTCGCCTTCTTGATCCAGCAACATGGGCGAAGTAGTAGATGAGTTCCGGCAGCACGACGGCGTGGTGACGGTGTTGGTGAAGAACAATCTTCGCAGGGCTTCGCCTAAGCACTACGGAAACTATGACGGAGGATAAACTAGAGGGGACGGGGTTGCCGGCACACGGCTTGGTGTTTCTTGATGTGTCTTGGGTGCTAGCCCTGCCCCTCTATTTATATGTTGAGCCTTGGGGTCAAAACTTGGAGTAAAAGCCTCCACAAAGTCGGTTTCACCCGAAAGGCAAGAGTCCTTCTCAGACTCTAGGGCCAGAAGCCAGGGTTCCTGACGTCTGGACCCAGACAGCAGGGACCCAGGCGTCTGGCCCCTGGACTTCGCAAAACTTCCTTTTGCGCTTTCCTAAAACCTTGTGGGCTTTCCCTTTTGGCCCAAATAAAGTGTTCTCATACCTAAACATTTAATGAAACATCCGGAACCCCTTCCGGTTAATTCCAGAACCCTTCCGGAGACCAAACACTATTATCCCATATATCAATCTTTATCTTTGGACCATTCTGGAGTTCCTCATCATGTTCGTGATCACATCCGGGACTCCGAACAACATTCGGTCACCAACATACATAACTCATATAATACTATATTGTCAACAACATTAAGCATGCGGACCCTATGGGTTCAAGAACTATGTAGACATGACCGATACACTTCTCTGATCAATAACCAATAGAGGAACTTGGATGCCCATATTGGCTCATACATATTATACAAAGATCTTTATCGGTCGAACCGTTATGACAACATACATTATTCCCTTTGTCATCGGTATGTTACTTACCCGAGATTCGATCGTCCGTATATTCATACCTAGTTCAATCTCGTTACCGGCAAGTCTCTTTACTCGTTCCTTAATACATCATCCCATAACTAACTCATTAGTCACATTGCTTGCAAGGCTTATTATGATGTGCATTACCAAGAGGGCTCGGAGATACCTCTCTGATACTCGGAGTGACAAATCCTAATCTCGGTCTATGCCAACCCAACAAACACCTTCGGAGACACCTGTAGAGCATCTTTATAATCACCCATTTACATTGTGATGTTTGATAGCACACAAGGTGTTCGTCCGGTATTCTGGAGTTGCATAATCTCATAGTGTGAGGAACATGTATAAGTCATGAAGAAAGCAGTAGCAATAAAACTGTGATGATCATAATGAAGGAAATATGCCCTAGAGGCCATAATAAAGTTATTATTTATTTCCTTATTTCATGATAAATGTTTATTATTCATGCTAGAATTGTATTAACCGGAAACTTAGTACATGGGTGAATACATAGACAAACATAATGTTCCTAGTATGCCTCTACTTAACTAGCTCATTGATCAAAGACTTATACATGTTCCTCAGACTATGAGATTATGCAACTCACGAATACCGGAGGAACACCTTGTGTGCTATTAAACGTCACAACATAAATGGGTGATTATAAAGATGCACTACAGGTGTCTCCGAAGGTGTTTGTTGGGTTGGCATAGATTGAGATTAGGATTTGTCGCTCCAAGTATCAGAGAGGTATCTCTGGGCCCTCTCGGTATGCGCATCATAATAAGCCTTGCAAGCAATGTGACTAATGAGTTAGTTACGGGATGATGTATTATGGAATGAGTAAAGAGACTTACTGATAACGAGATTGAACTAGGTATGAAGATACCGACGATCGTTGAATCAAAGATGGTTGTGTTTCCTAACCATAGACATGAGTTGTCATTTGATTAATGGGATCACATCATTAGAGAATGATGTGATTGACTTGACCCATTCCGTTAGCTTAGCACTTGATCATTTAGTATGTTGCTATTGCTTTCTTCATGACTTATACATGTTCCTATGACTATAAGATTATGCAACTCCCGTTTACCAGAGGAACACTTTGTGTGCTACCAAACGTCACAATGTAACTAGGTGATTATAAAGGTGCTCTACAGGTGTCTCCGAAGGTACTTGTTGAGTTGGTGTATTTCGAGATTAGGATTTGTCACTCCGATTGTCGGAGAGGTATCTCTGGGCCCTCTCGGTAATGCACATCACTATAAGCCTTGCAAGCAATGTGACTAATGAGTTAGTTGCGGGATCATGTATTACGGAACGAATAAATAGACTTGCCGGTAACGAGATTGAACTAGGTATTGAGATACCGATGATCGAATCTCGGGCAAGTAACGTACCAATGACAAAGGGAACAACGTATGTTGTTATGCGGTTTGACCGGTAAAGATCTTCGTAGAATATGTTGGAGCCAATATGAGCATCCAGGTTCCGGTACTGGTTATTGACCGGAGACGTGTCTCGGTCATGTCTACATAGTTCTCGAACCCATAGGGTCCGCATGCTTAACATTCGGTGACGATTTATGAGTTATGTGTTTTGATGTACCAAAGGTAGTTCGGAGTCCCAGATGAGATCAGGGACATGACGAGGAGTCTCTAAATGGTCGAGACGTAAAGATCGATATATTGCACGACTATATTGGGACATTGGAAAGGTTTCGAGTGATTCGGGTATTTTTCGGAGTACCAGGGAGGGGGCGCCCCCTTCCTTCCTTCTCCTTTTTCCTTCCCTTCTCCTACTCCTACTGGGAAAGGAGGAGTCCTACTCCCGGTGGGAGTAGGACTCCCCCCTTGGCATGCCCTCCTCTTGGCCGGCCGCCTCCCCCCTTGCTCCTTTATATACGGGGGCAGGGGCACCTCTAGACACAATAGTTGATCATTGATCTCTTAGCCGTGTGCGGTACCCCCCCCCCCCTCCACCATATTCCACCTCGATAATATCGTAGCGGTGCTTAGGCGAAGCCCTGCGTCGGTAGCATCATCAACACCGTCATCACGCCGACGTGCTGACGGAACTCTCCCACAAAGCTCTGCTAGATCGGAGTTCATGGGACGTCATTGAGCTGAACGTGTGCTAAACTCGGAGGTGTCGTACGTTCGGTATTTGATCGGTCAGATCGTGAAGACGTACGACTACATCAACCGCATTGTGCTAACGCTTCTGCTTTCGGTCTACAAGGGTACATGGACAACACTCTCCCCTCTCATTGATATGCATCACCATGATCTAGCGTGTGCGTAGGAATTTTTTTGAAATTACTACGTTCCCCAACAGTGGCATCCGAGCCAGGATTTATGCGTAGATGTTATATGCACGAGTAGAACACAAGTGAGTTGTGGGCGATACAAGTCATACTGCTTACCAACATGTCATACTTTGTTTCGGCAGTATTGTTGGATGAAGCAGCCCGGACCGACATTACGCGTACGCTTACGTGAGACTGGTTCTACCGACATGCTTTGCACACAAGTGGCTGGCGGGTGTCAGTTTCTCCAACTTTAGTTGAACCGAGTGTGGCTATGCCCGGTCCTTGAGAAGGTTAAAACAACACTAACTTGACTAAATATCGTTGTGGTTTTTATATGTAGATAAGAACGGTTCTTGCTAAGCCCTTAGCAGCCACGTAAAACTTGCAACAACAAAGTAGAGGGCGTCTAACTTGTTTTCGTAGGGCATGTTGTGATGTGATATGGTCAAGACATGATGAGATATAAGTTGTTGTAGGAGATGATCATGTTTTGTTGAAGTTATCGGCAACTGGCAGAAGCCTTATGGTTGTCTCTTTATTACATAAGATGCAAGCACCAAATAATTGCTTTACTTTATCGCTATGCGATAGCAATAGTTGCAAGAGCAATAGTTGGCAAGACGACCATGTGATGACACATTGATATAGATCAAGATGATGGAGATCATGGTGTCATGCTGGTGACGATGGAGATCATGACGATGCTTTGGAGATGGAGATCAAAGGCACAAGATGATGATGGCCATATCATGTCACATATTTTGATTGCATGTGATGTTTATCTTTTATACATCTTATTTTGCTTAGTTCGGCGGTAGCATTATAAGATGATCTCTCACTGAATTTCAAGGTATAAGTGTTCTCCCTGAGTATGCACCGTTGCGAAAGTTCTTCGTGCCGAGACACCACGTGATGATCGGGTGTGATAAGCTCTACGTTCAAATACAACGGGTGTAAGACAGTTTTGCACACGCAGAATACTCAGGTTAAACTTGACGATCCTAGCATATGTAGATATGGCCTCGGAACACTGAGACCAAAAGGTCGAGCGTGAATCATATAGTAGATATGATCAACATAGTGATGTTCACCATTGAAAACTACTCCATCTCACGTGATGATCGGACATGGTTTAGTTGATTTGGATCACGTGATCGCTTAGATGATTAGAGGGATGTCTATTTAAATGGGAGTTCTTAAGTAATATTATCAATTGAACTTTAATTTATCATGAACTTAGTCCTGATAGTATTTTTTAAATAATGTTGTAGATCAATAGCTAGCGTTGTTGCTTCCCTATGCTTTATATGTGTTCCTAGAGAAAAACTATGTTGAAAGATGATAGTAGCAATGATGCCGACTAGGTCCGTGATTTCAGGTTTATCCTCATTGCTGCTCAGAAGAATTATGTCCTTGATGCACTTCTAGGTGACAGACCTATTGCAGGAGCAGATGCAGATGTTATGAATGTTTGGCTAGCTCAATATGATGACTACTTGATAGTTTAGTGCACCATGCTTAACGGCTTAGAATCGGGACTTCAAAGACGTTTTGAACGTCATGGACCATATGAGATGTTCCAGGAGTTGAAGTTAATATTTCAAGCAAATACCCGAGTTGAGAGGTATGAAGTCTCCAAGAAGTTCTATAGCTAAAAGATGGAGGAGAATTGCTCAACTAGTGAGCATGTGCTCAGATTGTCTGGGTACTACAATCGCTTGAATCAAGTGGGAGTTAATCTTCCAGATAAGATAGTGATAGACAGAGTTCTCTAGTCACCATCACCAAGTTACTGGAACTTTGTGATGAACTATAGTATGCAAGGGATGACAAAACGTTTCCCGATCTTATCATGATGATGAAATCGATGAAGTTATAAATCAAGAAAGAGCATCAAGTGTTGATGATTAACAAGATCACTAGTTTCAAGAAAAGGGCAAAGGGAAAGAAAGGGAACTTCATGTAGAATGGCAAGCAAGTTGTCACTCCCGCGAAGAAGCCCAAAGCTAGACCAAATCCTAAAACTGAGTGCTTCTACTGCAAAGGAAATGGTCACTGGAAGCGGAAATGCCCTGAATATTTGGTGGATAAGAAGGATGGCAAAGTGAACAAGAGTATGTTTGATATATAGGTTAATGATGTGTACCTTACTAGTGTTTATTGTAGCCCCTGGGTATTTGATACTTGTTCGGTTGCTAAAAATTAGTAACTCGAAACATGAGTTACAGAAAAAACAGAGAGTAGTTGAGGGTGAAGTGACGATGTATGTTGGACGTGGTTCCAAGATTGATATGATCATCATCGCACACTCCCTATACTTTCAGGATTAGTGTTAAACCTAAATAAATGTTATTTGGCGTTTGTGTTGAGCATGAATATGATTTGATCATGTTTATTGCAATATGGTTATTCATTTGAAGTCAGAGAATAATTGTTGTTCTCTTTACATGAATAAAGCCTTCGATGGTCATACACCCGATGAAAATAGTTTGTTGGATCTCGATCGTAGTGATACACATATTCGTAATATTGATTTACAAAAGATGCAAAGTTGATAATGATAGTGCAACTTATTTGTGGCACTGTCGTTTGGGTCATATCAGTGTAAAGTGCATGAAGAAACTCCATAAAGATGGATTTTTGGAATCATTTGGTGATGAATCATTTGATGCTTGCAAACCGTGCCTTTTGGGCAAGATGACTAAAACTCCGCTCTCCAGAACAATGGAATGAGCTACTGACTTGTTGGAAATAATACATACAGATGTATGCAATCCCGATGAGTGTTGAGGCTCGCGGCGGGTGTCGTTATTTTCTGAACTTCACAGATGATTTGAGCGGATATGGGTATATCTACTTGATGAAACATAAATCTAAAACATTTGAAAAGTTGAAAGAATTTCAAAGTGAAGCGGAACATCATCATAACAAGACAATAAAGTTTCTACGATCTGATCATGGAGACAAATATTTGAGTTATGAGTTTGGTTTTCATTAGAAACAATGTGAAATAGTTTTGCAACTCGTTCTACCTGGAACACCACAATGTAATGGTGTGTCCGAACGTCATAATCCTACTTTACTAGATATGGTGCGATCTATGATGTCTCTCACTGATTTACCACTATCGTTTTAGAGTTATGCATTAGAGACAGCTGCATTCACGTTAAAAAGGGCACCATCTAAATCCGTTGAGACGACACCGTATGAATTGTGGTTTAGCAAGAAACCTAAGCTGTCGTTTCTTAAAGTATGGGATTGCGATGCTTATGTGAAAAAGTTTCATCCTGATAAGCTCAAACCCAAATCGGAGAAATGTGTCTTCATAGGATGCCCAAAGAAGACAGTTGGGTACACCTTCTATCACAGATCCGAAGGCAAGATCTTTATTGCTAAGAATGGATCATTTCTAGAGAAGGAGTTTTCTCGAAAGAAGTGAGTGGGGGGAAAGTATAACTTGATGAGGTAACTGTACCTGCTCCCTTATTGGAAAGTAGTTCATCACAGAAATCTGGTCCTGTGAATCCTACACCAATTAGTGAGGAAGCTAATGATGATGATCATGTAACTTCAGATCAAGTTACTACCGAACCTCGTAGGTCAACTAGAGTAAGATCCGCACGAGAGTGGTATGGTAATCCTATTCTGGAAGTCATGTTACTAGACCATGACGAACCTATGAACTATGAGGAAGCGATGATGAGCCCAGATTCCATGAAATGGCTTGAAGGCCATGAAATCTGAGATGGGATCCATGTATGAGAACAAAGTGTGGACTTTGGTGGACTTGCCCGATGATCGGCAAGCCATAGAAAATAAATGGATTTTCAAGAGGAAGACAGACGCTCATAGTAGTGTTACTATCTACAAAGCTCGACTTGGCGCAAAAAGTTTTTCGACAAGTTCAAGGTGTTGAATACGATGAGATTTTCTCACTCGTACCGATGCTTAAGTCTGTGTGAATCATGTTAGCAATTGCCACATTTTATGAAATCTGACAAATGGATGTCAAAACTGCATTCCCGAATGGATTTCTGGAAGAAGAGTTGTATATGATGCAACCAGAAGTTTTTGTCGATCCAAAAGGTGCTAACAAAATGAGCAAGCTCCAGCGATCCATCTATGGACTGGTGCAAGCATCTCGGAGTTGGAATATACGCTTTGATGAGTTGATCAAAGCATAATGTATTATACATACTTTTGGAGAAGCCTGTATTTACAAGAAAGTGAGTGGGAGCTCTGTAGCATTTCTAAAACTATATGTAGATAACATATTGTTGATTGGAAATGATATAGAAATTCTGGATAGCATAAAAGGATGCTTGAATAAGAGTTTTTCAAAGAAAGACCTCGGTGAAGCTGCTTACACATTGAGCATCAAGATCTATAGAGATAGATCAAGACGCTTGATAAGAATTTTCAATGAGTACATATCTTGATAAGATTTTGAAATAGTTCAAAATGGAACAGTCAAACAAGGAGTTCTTGTCTGTGTTGCAAGGTGTGAAGTTGAGTAAGACTCAAAAACCCGACCATGGCAGAAAATAGAAAGAGAATGAAAAGTTATTCCCTATGCCTCAGTCATAGGTTCTATAAAGTATGCTATGCTGTGTACCAGACCTATTGTACACCTTGCTCTGAGTTGGGCAAGGGAGTACAATTTTGATCTAGGAGTAGATCACTGGACAGCGGTCAAGAATATCCTTAGTAAGGACTAAGGAAATGTTTCTCGATTATGGAGGTGATAAAAGAGTTCATCATAAAGAGTTACATTGGTGCAAGCTTTTACACCAATCCAGATGACTCTATGTCTCAATCTGGATACATATTGAAAGTGGGAGCAATTAGCTAGAGTAGCTCCGTGCAGAGCATTGTAGACATAGAATATTTGCAAAATACATACGGCTCTGAATGTGACAGACCCGTTGACTAAACTTCTCTCACGAGAAAAACATGATCACACCTTAGTACTCTTTGGGTGTTAATCACATATCAATGTGAACTAGATTATTGACTCTAGTAAACCAGTGGGCGTTGGTCACATGATGATGTGAACTATGGGTGTTAATCACATACAAATGTGAATATTGGTGCTAAATCACATGGTGATGTGAACTAGATTACTGAGTCTAGTGCAAGTGGGAGACTGAAGGAAATATGCCCTAGAGGCAATAATAAAGATATTGTTTATTTCCTTATTTCATGATAAATGTTTATTATTCATGCTAGAATTGTATTAACCAGAAAATTAGTACATGTGTGAATACATAGACAAACATATTGTCACTAGTATGCCTTTACTTGACTAGCTCGTTGAATCAAAGATGGTTGTGTTTCCTAACCATAGACATGAGTTATCATTTGATTAACGGGATCACATCATTAGAGAATGATGTGATTGACTTGACCCATTCCGTTAGCTTAGCACTTGATCGTTTAGTATGTTGCTATTGCTTTCTTCATGACTTATACATGTTCCTATGACTATGAGATTATGCCACTCCCGTTTACCGGAGGAACACTTTGTGTGCTACCAAATGTCACAACATAACTGGGTGACTATAAAGGTGCTCTACAGGTGTCTCCGAAGGTACTTGTTGAGTTGGCGTATTTCGAGATTAGGATTTGTCACTCCGATTGTCAGAGAGGTATCTCTGGGCCCTCTCGGTAATGCACATCACTATAAGCCTTGCAAGCAATGTGACTAATGAGTTAGTTGTGGGATGATGTATTACGGAACGAGTAAAGAGACTTGCCGATAATGATATTGAACTAGGTATTGGGATAGCGACGATCGTATCTCGGGCAAGTAACATACCGACAACAAAGGGAACAACGTATGTTGTTATGCGGTTTGACCGATAAAGATCTTCATAGAATATGTCGGAGCCAATATGAGCATCCAGGTTCCGCTATTGGTTATTGACCGGAGACGTGTCTCGGTCATGTCTACATAGTTCTCGAACCCGTAGGGTCCGCACGCTTAACGTTCGGTGATGATTTATATTATGAGTGATGTGTTTTGATGTACCTAAGGTAGTTAGGAGTCCCGGATGAGATCAGGGACATGACGAGGAGTCTCTAAATGGTCGAGACGTAAAGATCGATATATTGGACGACTATATTCGGACATCAGAAAGGTTCCGAGTGATTCGGGTATTTTTCGGAGTACCGAAGAGTTACGAGAATTCGTATTGGGCCTTAATGGGCCATACGGGAAGGAGAGAAAGGCCTCAAAGGGTGGCCGCACCCCTCCCCATGGACTGGTCCGAATTGGACTAGGGAGGGGGGGCACCCCCTTCCTTCCTTCTCCTTTTTCCTTCCCTTCTTCTACTCCTACAAGGAACGGAGGAGTCCTACTCTCGGTGGGAGTAGGACTCCCCCTTTGGCGCGCCCTCCTCTTGGCCAGCAGCCTCCCCCCTTGCTCCTTTATATACGGGGGCAGGGGGGCACCTCTAGACACAACAATTGATCATTGATCTCTTAGTCGTGTGAGGTGCCCCCCTCCACCATATTCCACCTCAGTAATATCGTAGCGGTGCTTAGGCGAAGCCCTGCGTCGGTAGCATCATCAACACCGTCATCACGCCATCGTGCTAACGGAACTCTCCCGCAAAGCTCTGCTGGATCGGAGTTCGTGGGATGTCATCGAGCTGAACATGTGCTAAACTCGGAGGTGTCGTATCTTCGGTACTTGATCAGTCAGATCGTGAAGACGTACGACTACATCAACCGCGTTATGCTAATGCTTCCTCTTTCGGTCTACGAGGGTACGTGGATAACACTCTCCCCTCTCATTGCTATGCATCACCATGATCTTGCGTGTGCGTAGGAAATTTTTGGAAATTACTATGTTCCCCAACACATAATGCTAAGCTAACGGATGGGTCATGTCCATCACATCATTCTCCTAATGATATGATCATGTTTATCAAATGACAACACATGTCTATGGTTAGGAAACTTAACCATCTTTGATCAACGAGCTAGTCAATTGAGGCATACTAGGGACATTATGTTTTGTCTATGTATTCACACATGTACTAAGTTTCCGGTTAATACAATTCTAGCATGAATAATAAAGATTTATCATGAAATAAGGAAATAAATAATAACTTTATTATTGCCTCTAGGGCATATTTCCTTCAGTCTCCCACTTGCACTAGAGTCAATAATCTAGATTACAAAGTAATGATTCTAACACCCATGGAGTATTGGTGTTGATCATGTTTTGCTCATGGAAGAGGCTTAGTCAACGGGTCTGCAACATTCAGATCCGTATGTATCTTGCAAATCTCTATTTCCCCCTCCGACACTTGATGACAGATGGAATTGAAGCGTCTCTTGATGTGCTCGGTTCTCTTGTGAAATCTGGATTCCTTTGCCAAGGCAATTGCACCAGTATTGTCACAAAAGATTTTCATTGGACCCGATGCACTAGGTATGACACCTAGATCGGATATGAACTCCTTCATCCAGACTCCTTCATTTGCTGCTTCCGAAGCAGCAATGTACTCCTCTTCACATGTAGATCCCGCCATGACGCTCTGCTTGTAACTGCACCAACTGACAGCTCCTCCATTCAATAAAAATACATATCCGGATTGCGACTTGGAGTCATCCGGATCAGTGTCAAAGCTTGCATCGACATAACCGTTTACGACGAGCTCTTTGTCACCTCCATAAACGAGAAACATATCTTTAGTCCTTTTCAGGTATTTTAGGATGTTCATGACCGCTGTCCAGTGCTCCACTCCGGGATTACTTTGGCACCTCCCTGCTATACTTATAGCAAGGCACACATCAGGTCTGGTACATAGCATTGCATACATGATAGAACCTATGGCTGAAGCATAGGGAATGCCTTTCATTTTCTCTCTATCTTCTGCATTGGTCGGGCTTTGAGTCTGACTCAACTTCACATCTTGTAACACAGGCAAGAACCCTTTCTTTGACTGGTCCATTTTGAACTTCTTCAAAACTTTATGAAGGTATGTGCTTTCTGATAGTCCAATTAAGCGTCTTGATCTATCTCTATACATCCTGATGCCCAATATGTAAGCAGCTTCTCCGAGGTCTTTCATTGAAAAACTCTTATTCAGGTATTCCTTTATGCTATCTAAAAATTCTATATCATTTGCAATCAACAACATGTCATCCACATATAATATTAGAAATGCTATAGAGCTCCCACTCACTTTCTTGTAAATACATGCTTCTCCAAAAGTCTGTATAAAACCATATGCTTTGACCACACTATCAAAGCATTTATTCCAACTCCGAGAGGCTTGCACCAGTCCATAAATGGATCGCTGGAGCTTGCACACTTTGTTAGCACCCTTTGGATCAATAAAACCTTTAGGTTGCATCATATGCAACTCTTCTTCCAGAAATCCATTCAGGAATGCAGTTTTGACATCCATCTGCCAAATTTCATAATCATAAAATGCAGCAATTGCTAACATGATTCGGACAGACTTAAGCATCACTACGGGTGAGAAAGTCTCATCATAGTCAACTCCTTGAACTTGTCAAAAACCTTTTGCAACAAGTCGACCTTTGTAGATGGTAACATTACCGTCAGCGTCAGCCTTCTTCTTGAAGATCCATTTATTTTCTATGGCATGATGATCATCAGGCAAATCCACCAAAGTCCACACTTTGTTCTCATACATGGATCCCATCTCTGATTTCATGGCCTCAAGCCATTTCCCGGAATCTGGGCTCATCATCACTTCCTCATAGTTCGTAGGTTCACCATGGTCTAGTAACATGACTTCTGGAACAGGATTACCATACCACTCTGGTGCGGATCTCACTCTCAAAGACCTACGAGGTTCGGTAGTAACTTGATCTGAAGTTTCATGATCATCATCATTAGCTTCCTCACTAATTGGTGTAGGAATCACTGGAACATATTTATGTGATGAACTACTTTCCAATAAAGGAGAAGGTACAATTACCTCATCAAGTTCTACTTTGCTCCCACTCACTTCTTTCGAGAGAAACTCCTTCTCTAGAAAGGATCCATTCTTAGCAACAAAGATTTTGCCTTCGGATCTATGATAGAAGGTGTACCAAACAGTTTCCTTTGGGTATCCTATGAAGATGCACTTCTCCGATTTTGGTTCGAGCTTATCAGGTTGAAGCTTTTTCACATTAGCATCGCAGCCCCAAACTTTAAGAAATGACAACTTTGGTATCTTGCCAAACCACAGTTCATAAGGCGTCGTCTCAACGGATTTTGATGGTGCCCTATTTAAAGTGAATGCAGTCGTCTCTAAAGCATAACCCCAAAAGGATAGCGGTAAATCAGTAAGAGACATCATAGATCGCACCATATCCAATAAAGTACGGTTACGATGTTCGGACACAACATTTCATTGTGGTGTTCCAGGTGGCGTTAATTGTGAAACTATCCCATGTTGTTTCAAATGAAGACCAAACTCGTAACTCAAATATTCTCCTCCACGGTCCGATAGTAGAAACTTTATTTTCTTGTTACGATGAATTTCCACTTCACTCTGAAATTCTTTGAACTTTTCAAATGTTTTAGACTTATGTTTAATCAAGTAGATATAACCATATCTGCTCAAATCATCTGTGAAGGTAAGAAAATAACGATACCCGCCACGAGCCTCAACACTCATTGGACCACATACATCGGTATGTATTATTTCCAACAAGTCAGTAGCTCGTTCCGTTGTTCTGAAGAACGGAGTTTTAGTCATCTTGCCCATGAGGCACGGTTCGCAAGCACCAAGCAATTCATAATCAAGTGATTCCAAAATCCCATCAGCATGGAGTTTCTTCATGCGCTTTACACTGATATGACCTAAATGGCAGTGCCACAAATAAGTTGCACTATCATTATCAACTTTTCATCTTGTGGCTTCAATATTAGGAACATGTGTATCATCACGATCGAGATTCAACAAAAATAGACCAGTCAGCAAGGGTGCATGACCATAAAAGATATTAGTCGTATAAATAGAAGAACTATTCGTCTCTGATTTAAATGAAATAACTGTCTCGCATCAACAAGATCCAGATATAATGTTCATCCTCAAAACTGGCACCAAATAACAATTATTCAAGTCTAAAACTAATCCCGAAGGTAGATGTAGAGGTAGCGTGCCGACGGCGATCACATCGACCTTGGAACTATTTCCCACGTGCATCGTCACCTCGTCCTTAGCCAATCTTCATTTAATCCATAGCCCCTGTTTCGAGTTGCAAATATGAGCAACAGAACCAGTATCAAATACTCAGGTGCTACTACGAGCATTAGTAAGGTACACATCAATAACATGTATATCAAATATACCTTTCACTTTGCCATCCTTCTTATCCGCCAAATACTTGGGGCGGTTCCGCTTCCAGTGACTAATCCCTTTGCAGTGGAAGCACTCAGTTTCTGGCTTAGGTCCAGACTTGGGTTTTTTCTCCAAAGAAGCAACTTTCTTGCCGTTCTTCTTGAAGTTCCCCTTCTTCCCTTTACCCTTTTTCTTGAAACTAGTGGTCTTGTTGACCATCAACACTTGATGCTCCTTCTTGATTTCTACCTCCGCAGCTTTTAGCATCGCGAAGAGCTTGGGAATAGTCTTGTTCATCCCTTGCATATTATAGTTCATCACGAAGCCTTTATAGCTTAGTGCCAGTGATTGAAGAACTCTGTCAATGACACTATCATTAGGAAGATTAACTCCCAGCGGAGTCAAGTGGTTATGGTACCTAGACATTCTGAGTATGTGTTCACTGACAGAACTATTCTCCTCCATTTGCAGCTATAGAACTTGTTGGAGACTTCATATCTCTCAACTCGGGCATTTGCTTGAAATATTAACTTCAACTCTTGGAACATCTCATATGCTCCATAACATTAAAAACGTCTTTGAAGTCCCGATTCTAAGCCGTAAAGCATGGCACACTAAACTATCGAGTAGTCATCAGCTTTGCTCTGCGAGACGTTCTTAACGTCACCAGTAGCATCTGCAGCATGCCTGGCACCCGACGGTGCTTCCAGGACGTAATTCTTTTGTGCAGCAATGAGGATAATCCTCAAGTTACAGACCTAGGCCGTGTAATTGCTGCCATCATCTTTCAACTTGGCTTTCTTTAGGAATGCATTAAAATTCAAAGGAACGGTAGCACGGGCCATTGATCTACAATAACATAGACATGCAAAATAACTATCAGGACTAAGTTCATGATAGATTAAAGTTCAATTAATCATATTACTTAAGAACTCTGACTTAAATAGACATCCCTCTAGTCATCTAAATGATCACGTGATCCAAATCAACTAAACCATGTCCGATCATCACGTGAGATGGAGTAGCTTTCAATGGTGAACATCACTATGTTGATCATATCTACTATATGATTCACGTTCGACCATTCGGTCTCAGTGTTCTGAGGCCATATCTGCATATGCTAGGCTCGTCAAGTTTAACCCGAGTATTCTGTGTGTGCAAAATTGGCTTGCACCCTTTGTATGTGAACATAGAGCTTATCACACCCGATCATCACGTGGTGTCTCGGCACGACGAACTATAGCAACGGTGCATGCTCAGGGAGAACACTTATACCTTGAAATTTAGTAAGGGATCATCTTATAATGCTACCGCCGTACTAAGCAAAATAAGATGCATAAAAGATAAACATCACATGCAATAAAAAATATGTGACATGATATGGCCATCATCATCTTGTGTTCATGATCTCCATCACCTAAGCATCGTCATCATCACCATCGCCACCGGCGCGACACCTTGATCTCCATCGTAGCATCGTTGCCGTCTCGCCAACTATTGCTTCTACGACTATTGCTACCGCTTAGTGATAAAGTAAAACAATTACATGGAGATTGCATTGCATACAATATAGCGACAACTATATGGCTCCTACCAGTTGCTGATAACTCTGTTACAGAACATGATCATATCATAGAATAATTTATATCACATCATGTCTTGACCATATCACATCACAGCAGGCCCTGCAAAAACAAGAGACGTCCTCTACTTTGTTGTTGCAAATTTTACGTGGAGGCTACAGGCTTGTAGCAAGAACCATTCTTACCTACGCATCAAAACCACAACGATTTTTCATCAAGTGTACTGTTTTAACCTTCAACAAGGACCAACCGTATTCAAACTCGATTCAACTAAAGTTGGAGAAACAGACACCTGCCAGCCACCTATGTGCAAAAGCACATAGGTAGAACCAGTCTCTTGAACGCGGTCATGTAATGTCGGTCCGGGCCGCTTCATCCAACAATACCGCCAAATCAAAGTAAGACGTTGGTGATAAGCAATTCAACTAAAGTTGGAGAAACAGACACCCGCCAGCCACCTATGTGCAAAAGCACATAGGTAGAACCAGTCTCATGAACGCGGTCATGTAATGTCGGTCCGGGCCGCTTCATCCAACAATACCGCCAAATCAAAGTAAGACGTTGGTGATAAGCAGTATGACTATTATCGCCCACAACTCTTTATGTTCTACTCGTGCATATAACATCTACGCATAGACCTGGCTCGGATGCCACTGTTGGGGAACGCGGTAATTTCAAAAAAATTCCTACTATTACGCAAGATCTATCTAGGGGATGCATAAAAACGAGAGGGGAGAGTGTGTCTAAGTACCCTCGTAGACCGAAAGCGGAAGCGTTTCAATAACGTGGTTGACATAGTCGTACACCTCCACGATCCATCCCGATGAAGTACTGAACGTATGGCACCTCCGTGTTCAGCACATGTTCAGATCAATGACATCCTCGCCTTCTTGATCTAGCAAGTCGGGCAAAGTAGTAGATGAGTTCCGGCAGCACGACGGCGTGGTGACGGTGTTGGTGAAGAACAATCTCCGTAGGGCTTCGCCTAAGCACTATGGAAACTATGACGGAGGATAAAATAGAGGGGACGGGGTTGCCGGCACACGGCTTGGTGTTTCTTGATGTGTCTTGGGTGCTAGCCCTGCCCCTCTATTTATATGTTGGGGCTTGGGGTCGAAACTTGGAGTAAAAGCCTCCACAAAGTCGGTTTCACCCGAAAGGCAAGAGTCCTTCTCAGACCCCTGGACTCCACAAACTTCATTTTGTGCTTTCCAAAAACCTTGTGGGCTTTCCCTTTTGGTCCAAATAAAGTGTTCTCATACCAAAACATTTCGGGAAACATCTGGAAACCCTTCCGGTGAATTCTGGAACCCTTCCGGAGACCAAACACTATTATCCCATCTATCAATCTTTATCTCCAGACCATTCGGGAGTTCCTCGTCATGTCCGTGATCACATCCGGGACTCCGAAAAACATTCAGTCACCAACATACATAACTCATATAATACTAATATCGTCAAGGAACATTAAGCGTGCGGATCCTGCGGGTTCAAGAACTATGTAGACATGACTGAGACACTTCTGTGGTGAACCAATAGCGGAACCTGGATGCCGAATATTGTCTCTACATATTCTACGAACATCTTTATCGATCGAACCATTATGACAACATATGTTATTCCCTTTGTCATCGGTATGTTTCTTGCCCGAGATTCGATCGTCGGTATCTTCATACCTAGTTCAATCTCGTTACCAGCAAGTCTCTTTACTCATTCCATAATACATCATCCCATAACTAACTCATTAGTCACATTGCTTGCAAGGCTTATTATGATGTGCATTACCGAGAGGGCCCAGATATACCTCTCTGATACTTGGAGCCACAAATCCTAATCTCAATCTATGCCAACCCAACAAACACCTTCGGAGACACCTGTAGTGCATCTTTATAATCACCCATTTACTTGTGACGTTTAATAGCACACAAGGTGTTCCTCCGATATTCGGGTGTTGCATAATCTCATAGTCTGAGGAACATGTATAAGTCTTTGATCAATGAGCTAGTCAAGTAGAGGCATACTAGGGACATTATGTTTTGTCTATGTATTCACATATGTACTAAGTTTCCGGTTAATACAATTCTAGCATGAATAATAAACATTTATCATGAAATAAGGAAATAAATAATAACTTTATTATTACCTCTAGGGCATATTTCCTTCAGAAAATCAATGCGAAGGTTTCATTCTGTTTGGATTCCATTTGGTATTCCTTTTCTGCGAAACTCAAAAACAAGGAAAAAATAGGAACTGGCACTAGGCTCTAGGTCAATAGGTTAGTCCCAAGAATAATATAAAATAGCATATTAATGCATATAAAACATCCAAAACAGATAATATAATAGCATGGAACAATAAAAAATTATAGATATGTTGGAGACGTATCATACGTGTCCATTAAAAAGGACGGGCACGCGGCCTTCCTGTAGCGCCCCAGACACACCCGCCGGTGGTCGTTACTCCTGGCGGGATCTAGACTGGCCCCACATATTAATACTAGTCTTTTCTACGCACCTTATCCTCACTCGTGCGCACATGGGAGCAACTTCCCGATCGGTCACCCATCCTGAAATTACTCCAAGCTAAGCACACTTAACTTTGGAGTTCTTTCTGAATGGGCTCCCAGAAAAGAAGGAATTCCTTATTGATACGAGTAGTCTATCATCCCTAATAAGCTAGGTTATCACATACACCCCCACTCAGAGGAACCAACGTCCTCGTCGGGCCACAAGAACGCCCTCTTGGCACATACGTTTGTGCATCCAGTCCGACACATGTGCCATGTTGTGTGCCACGACGGGTCACAAACTTCATGCACAACATGACTGCACACATGTCCGCAAACATCCATGTAACTGCGAGGGTCGGCTCTGATACCAACTTTTAGTGCCCCGGACACACCCGCTGGTGGTCATTACTCCTCGCGGGATCTAGATTGGTCCCAAAAATCAATACTAGTCTTTTCTGCGCACTTTGTCCTCACTCGTACGCACCCGGGAGCAACTTCCCGGCCGGTTACCCATCTAAAATTACTCCAAACTGAGCACACTTAACTTTGGAGTTCCTTCCGAATGGGTGATACGTCCCCAACGTATCTATAATTTTTTATTGTTCCATGCTATTATATTATCTGTTTTGGATGTTTTATATGCATTAATATGTTATTTTATATAATTTTGGGGACTAATCTATTAACCTAGAGCCTAGTGCCAGTTTCTATTTTTTGCCAGTTTTGGAGTTTCGCAGAAAAGGAATACCAAACGGAGTCCAAATGGAATAAAACTTTCGTGATGATGTTTCTTGGACCAGAAGCAAACAAGGAGACTTGGAGATGAAGTCGGAGAAGCAACAAGCCGGCCACGAGGGTGGAGGGCGCGCCCAGGGGGTCGGGCGCGCCCAGGGGGTCGGGCGCACCCTAACTCGTGAGCCCCTCAGAGGTCTCCTAACCTAATTCTTTCGCCCATATATACTCTTATACCTCAAAACCATCAGGGGAAGCCATGGAAACACTTTTCCACCGCCGCAACCTTTTGTACCCGTGAGATCCCATCTAGGGGCCTTTTCCGGCGTCCTGCTGGAGGGGGATTCAATCACGGAGGGCTTCTACATCAACACCATTGCCCTTCTGATGAAGCGTGAGTAGTTTACCACAGACCTACAGGTCCATACCTATTAGCTAGACGGATCTTCCCTCTCTTTGATTCTCAATACCATGTTCTCCTTGATGTTCTTGCAGATCTATTCGATATAATACTCTTTTGCAGTATGTTTGTCGAGATCCGATGAATTGTGGATTTATGCATATTATCTATGAATATTATTTGAGTCTTCTTTGAATTCTTATATGCATGATTTGATATCTTTGCAGGTCTCTTCGAATTATCTGTTTAGTTTGGCCTACTAGATTTGTTTTTCTTGCAGTGGAAGAAGTGCTTAGCTTTGGGTTCAATCTTGTGGTGTCCTTTCCCAGTGACAGTAGGGCAGCAAGGCACGTGTTGTATTGTTGCCATCGAGGATAAAAAGATGGGGTTTTCCTCGTATTGCTTGAGTTAATTCCTCTACATCATGTCATCTTACTTAATGTGTTACTCCATTCTTTATGAACTTAATACTCTAGATGCAGGCAGGAGTCGCTCGATGTGTGGAGTAATATTAGTACATGCAGAATCGTTCCGGCCTACTTGACACAGACGTGATGCCTATGTTCATGATCATTGCCTTAGATATCGGCATAATTATGCGCTCTTCTATCAATTGCTTGGCAGTAATTTGTTTGAAGGAAATATGCCCTAGAGGCAATAATAAACTTATTGTTTATTTCCTTAATTCATGGTAAATTTTTATCATTCATGCTAGAATTGTATTAACCGGAAACTTAGTACATGTCTGAATACATAGACAAAACAGATAGTCCCTAGTATGCCTCTACTTGACTAGCTCGTGAATCAAAGATGGTTATGTTTCCTAACCATAGACATGTGTTGTCATTTGATGAACGGGATCACATCATTAGGAGAATGATGTGATGGACATGACCCATTCGTTAGCTTAGCATTATGATCGTGTCAGTTTCATTGCTACTGTTTTCTTCATTACTTATACAAGTTCCTCAGACTATGAGATTATGCAACTCCCGAATACCGGAGGAACACTTTGTGTGCTACCAAACGTCACAATGTAAAAGGGTGATTATAAAGGTCCTCTACAGGTGTCTTCGAAGGTGTTTGTTGGGTTGGTATAGATTGATATTAGGACTTGTCACTACATGTTTCGGAGAGGTATATCTAGGGCCTCTCGGTAATACTCATCACTATAAGCCTTGCAAGCATTGTGACTAATGAGTTAGTTACGGGATGAAGTATTATAGAACGAGTAAAGAGATTTGCCGGTAACAAGATTAAACTAGGTATGATGATACCGACGATCGAATCTCGAACAAGTAACATACCAATGACAAAGGGAACAACGTATGTTGTTATGCGGTTTGACCAATAAAGATCTTCATAGAATATGTAGGAACCCATATGAGCATCCAGGTTCCGCTATTGGTTATTGACCGGAAATGTGTCTTGGTCATGTCTACATCGTTCTCGAACTCGTAGGGTCCGCACGCTTAACGTTCGATGACGATTGGTATTATGAGTTTATGTGATTTGATGTACCGAAGGTTGTTCAGAGTCCCGGATGTGATCACGGACATGAAGAGAAGTATCGAAATGGTCGAGACATAAAGATTGATATATTGGACGGCTATATTCGGACACCGGAAGTGTTCCAGAGAAATTTCAGATAAAACCGGAGTGCCGGAGGGTTATCGGAACCCCCGGGGGAACTAATGGGCATCGATGGGCCTTAGTGGAGAGAGAGAGAGGGCCGGCCAGGGCAGGCCGCGCGCCCCCTCCCCATTGAGTCCTAGTAGGATTCCCCTCTTGGGGGCGCGCCAAGGAGGGCCGGTCGGCCTCCCCTCTCGTCCTTTATACACGGGGAGGGGGCACCCCATAGAAACAAAGTTGATCTTTTAGCCATGTGCGGTGCCCCCTGTCGGCGTTCTGGGAACGGGGGTCCCCAGACTTGCCTGCCTGTGGCCTGCGGCGTGGCTCAAAGGGGGCTCAGCGCGGCCCATCTTCATCAACACAAGCTCAAGACCCTCGCGAGGGGCCAAGCCTCGCGGGGCAGACGACCAGGAGCTTCCTGAGGCACGGCCTCATCAGGCTGGCTCATGAGGAGGCGGAGAGTTCATGGCGGGGTACCTCGTGAGGTGCCCATGACGCAAGCCATGACGACCAAGGGCGCCAGTCGGGCGCCAGTCGGGCGCCAGCCCGCGCAGTGTCCTCCTTTCCTCTTTGGTGCAAAGGGGGCAAGCGCAAGCGAGAGCATCGGACAAAGGCGTCCATTTCGGTGCAACGAGACCAACACCAGCCCAACGGCCGGAAGGGAGTCATTGTGGAGCCCAAGCCGGCGTCACCACCAGAGCCTTTGACAGGCGAGGACCAACTTTAGTCAGGATAAGTGTACCCGCTGTTCCCCTTCAAAATGGCCAATTGTTGGCGCCCTTCCCGCTCAATATTTGGGAAGAGGCCCAGGGCCTTTGCCTATAAATAGGACTAGCCACCCCCTGGGTAGAGGCATCTAGGAGGCATCCAGAAGGCAGAGAGAGAGCTAGACCGAACCGAGAGCCAAGTAGCCTCAACCAAGAACAGACCCTCGCGAGGCTGTTCTTCCTTGTATTGTTCATCATCAGCCCAAGAGGCAATCCACCACACCACACACTGGAGTAGGGTATTACACCGCAATGGTGGCCTGAACCAGTATAAATGTTGTGTCTCTTGTGTCGTTCAGTTTGGTAGTTTAGGTCCCTGCGGTTCGGTGAGGAGCGAGTCGATAGGGGGTCGAATCTCCGCGCGCACCCCAGTGTTCGAACCTCAAGGGTCTGCCGGAACCCGAAATCCGACATTTGGCGCGCCGGGTAAGGGTGCGCTGGAGTTTGCCTTTCGTCCTCCCGTTCTTCCCCGACCACCGCATCCATGTCCTACGCTCGTCGGGTTCGCGCCGAGTGCTGAGCTGCCCTCGCTTCCCATGTCGCCCAGACGGCTCCCGTCGGCGGGCGTCCTCGTCGTTCCCCATCACCCGCCGTCAACGCCGCCACCGGCCCGGCGGGGAACGAGCAGCAAGCATCGTCCCAGCACCCGTCCATGAGGCGGGACGGCCGCACTTCCACGCCCTCGCTCGCCCCCGCTGGTTCATCGTCACGCCCGCCCCGCGCGGCCATGGAGGCCTGAGCTGCGCTCATCGCGGCAAACGAGCTCCTGCGCTACCGCCCCATCGACGACGTCTACGAAGAGTGGCTCGACCGAGTCGCCGAGCTCGTCCGCGCCGTTGGAGGCGCCCCCGCGCCGTCCTTCTCACTGCACCGCGCCCCGCCCTGCGCGGGCAATGAAGCTCCTGGGGCGCCTCAGCCGCCTCCTCCTCAAGAAGGCGCCCTAGCCCCAAGGCGCGCGGCCCCTAGGCGGAACCCGCTCCGTCAGGCGCCAGCGCGGCAAGAGCAGAGCTGCCAAGAAGTCCCTCACCCTCGAGAAGCTGCCCGAGCGCTCCCTGCTCTAGCACATCAAGACCCTGCACTGCCCCCAGCCGCGGCGCGTGGGGACCCGCAGGACCAAGCTCACCATCGCCCAAGGCCCCCTGTGGCCACGGCGGGCTGCCACGCCTTCACCCCCGAGCTGCGCAGCATTGTGTGGCCCGGCAAGCTCAAGCTAGACCTGCCTCCTCGCTACGATGGCACAGCTGACCCTGCGGAGTTCCTCCAACTCTACGAGTTGGGCATCGAGGCTGCCAACGGGGACGAAAAGGTCATGGCGAACTGGTTTCCCATGGCACTCAAGGACGGAGCTCGCACATGGCTCCTGAATCTGGCCCCAGGCACGATCTCCTCCTGGGGCGAGATGCGCACCCGCTTCATCACCAACTTCCAGGGTACTCGTGACCGGCCACCCGCCATGAGCGACATGCGCCGCATCAAGCAGCAACCAGGGGAAACCCTGCAGAAGTACATCCAGCGCTTCAACAACGCGCGCCATCATCTCGGCCTTCTCCGACGGCATGCGCGACGTCAAGATGAAGGAGGAGCTGGCGATGCACGAAGACCTATGCACCTCCTTGGAGCTGTTCAACTTGGCGACCAAGTGCGCCAGGGCCGAGGAGGGGCGCCTTTCCCTCCTCGAGCTGCCTGTCGTGGACCCAGAAGAGAAGAAGCCCAAGGCCAAGGACGTGAAGCGCAAGGGGGCTACCGTACTCGCAGCCGAGCCAGACACCAAGCGGGGCAGAGATCAGCCTGAATCCTCCAAGGGCAGTCGGTACTGCGTGTACCACGACCTCCACACCCACAACACCAACGAGTGCCAAGAGCTTCGGGCCGTGCGTGAGGGAAGGGTCGGCAGACGTCCCGACCGCAACGACCGGGGCTACGGCCGAGGAGGAGGAAGGAATCCAGGACGTTGGGAAGACCGCGGCCCACGCCAAGGGTAGCGCGACCAGCCTCGCGAGGACCGTTGGCAGGACCCACCTCGCGAGGGGGGCTGGAGGGATCAGCCTCGCGAGGATCGCCCGCAAGGGAACACAGGCCTCCCTCCGCTGCCACCACAGCCAAGGAGAAATGAAGACCGTCATTAGGACGAGGGAGCTGGGGGCTTCCAGGAACCACGCGCAATCGCCTGCATCTTGGGCGGAGCTCAAGCCCCAGCCTCTCAGCGCATCTTCAAGCAGTTCGCCCGCGAAGTAAATGTAGTCCTCCCCAAGCTCGAGGCCACACGCCCTCTCAGGTGGTCGGCATGTGCCATCACGTTCAGCTCAGCGGATCAGCTCAAGTGTGTGGCCACAGCCGGAGTCCTCCCGATGCTTTGCTCCCCAATCATCAGCAACGTGCTAGTCACCAAGACCCTCATCGACGGCGGGGCAGGGCTCAACGTCCTGTCCGTGGAAACATTCAACAATCTTCAAGTGCCCTACAGCCAGCTTCAGCCAACCAAGCCATTCTCCGAAGTCACCGACGGCTCTACGGTCCCGATAGGGCAGGTCTGCCTTCCTGTCACCTTTGGGGCATGTGACAACTACCGCACCGAGGTCATCGACTTCGACGTCACCCACATTTGCCTGCCGTACAACGCCATCCTCGGGTACCCGGCGCTGGCCAAGTTCATGGCCGTAACCCACCACGCTACAACGTCCTCAAGATGCCAAGAAGCGGCGGGGTCATCACGGTGCCCTGCGAAGAGAGGGACGCAGTGTGCTCCCTGGAGAGAGCCTTTCAGGCCGCGTAGCTGGAAGACCCGGACCGCGGAGGCAGGAGGCTTCCCGAGGCCTCCCCCAAGAAGAAGACAACGACCGGCCTGGCCCCTCAGGAGGCAGGGCCCGCGCCTGCTCAGGGGGATCCTCCCTCCATCGCATAGGGAGGCGCGCCTGGCGCCCTCCTCAGGCAGGGCTCGGGGGCTCTCCCCTGGAGGGCCACCGACCTCGCCGAGGTCACGAGGGAGGCGCTTGGGCACCACGTGGAGGCGTGCTTCGAAGCACGTTTCCCTCAAGAAGGAGCAAGGCAAGGAGGGCCAAACCCTCAGGAGTTCATCAGCAAGGCCATTCAGGAGTTACAGGAATCAAGGGTCATGAGAGGCAGCCGCCGCCTACCTGTCGTGGCCACCCATCCAGGCGAGGATGGTGGGCTGTGCGTCTGCATCGACATACCGGGGCTCAACAGAGCCACGTCTCAAGAGCGCCTCTGGCCCTCGCGAGCGGGACATTGCAAGGGCCCGCCCCACAGCTACGTGCGCATGCCCTTCGGCTTGCCAAACACGGCTGCTGCGCACCAACGTCTCATGAGGGCCATCCTGGAGGCTCAAGAGATCAGGCGTGCCGCAGCCCTGGCGGAGATGGAGATGGCCAGCGAGGAGCCACCAGCGCCTCCGAAGCCTCCCGAGGCTCCAGGGCCTAGGGGCTCATGAGGATCAGCTCCTGCAGCCCACCGAGTCTGCTACACCAACACCCCTTCGTCTCCAACGTTATCAGGTGACATGTTTCGAGTTTTCATTTCCAACTGGGAGCGCCCTCAGGGCTGCATTATTCCCAGGCCGCGCGGGTCCGCCCCTGTGGCATGTATCCTCTTTTATTTTCATGTCCTTAGCTTACCTTGTTGGGGGCGCCCCTCGGGCTGCATCATCCCCAAGCCACTCGGGCCAGTCCCAGCGGCATGTATCCTTCTTGTGCTTATCTTAGGGCTATGCTTTCAATCCACCATGCTTGTTATTTGATGCCTTCTCCTGGGTGTCGGAATCTTGGGCGTTAATGGGGGGGTGCCTGAGCATCGCGACTCAGGGCTCCTACCGGCTCTCCGGCCCTCACCCTCTGGTCTTGTCCATGGCATGCGACCTGGCATACCAGCGACGGCTGAGACCAGCCCGAGAGCCGGGACCCAAGGACGTAGAGTTTCGTCATCTAACCAAATTTGCAGGAACACATTCCAAGGTAAGGCCCAGCGTCGGGTGCAACCCGCCCTGTGGTTGGGCCCCGTGAGTCCCGCGCTGACCCACGGGTGCCCCAATACACCTCGCCAGGCCTTTCGTGCCTCGTCGCCTCTCCAAAGCAACTAACGGCTAACTGTCGGATGCCACGGCGAACCCTCGTTCCTTTTGTGATGAGCCTGCAGGATCCCTCCGAGGAGCATTGCTAGGCGAGGCCCTCACGGTGCCTTCTTCACTCTCGTCCACGCAACCCGCTTGCACGTTAAAGGGGGGGTGCCTCAGCATCGCGACTCAGGGCTCCTACTGGCCCTCCAGCCCTCACCCTCTGGCCTTGTCCACGGCATCGCCACCTGGCATACCAGCGATGGCTGAGACTCGCTCGAGGGCCGAGACCCGAGGATGTAGAGCAGAAAGGGGAGCGGAGGCGAGAGGGGAGGAGCACGCGAGGACCTCGCCAAGCAACCCCTCGCCGGCCAAGGCACGAGCCTAGCGCCGCACCAGGAAGCGTTTCTTGACCCTCGAGATAAGTCATTCTTCGGAAACACTAGTTATCGCAGCACCATCCCCGCACTCAATGCAATCCCGTGTTAGCAACGTCGCTCTCCTTTCTCACCGAATGATGGCTGCTTGAGCGCTAAAGGGGACCTCCTGAGCATTGCGACTCAGGGGCTCTTATCGGACCTCGGGCCGCTCACCCCCTGGCCTTGACCATGGCATCGCGACCTGGCATACCAGCGACGGCTTACGCCGCCTTGGGACTAGGACCTGTCAGTGCAGAGCATCAAGCCCTCACGAGGTCTGAAAGGAAGAAACTAAGCTAAGGCGGAATAAGCATCTCGCACTGCTTTACAATAAGGATCATATTGACAAACGAAGCTACAAACATCTTACAAGCTCCCGCGGGGTACATTCTTGGCTCCTCCCAGGAACAAAAGACGCGAATCCTATCTACAGGGACCACCGCGGCAGACGCCATCATCAACAGTGGGCCGCCCAGCACCGATGCCAACCCCATCCAGATCAGAGGCGGCGACGGCCTGACAAGCCTGCCCTGCTCCGGGAACGGCACAGGCTCGGGCGCTCGTAGCTGTCGTCACTCGTCTCCGGAGTCGCGAAGAGCTCGGCGGAGTCACTGGATCCTCCGGCGCCTCCATCGCCTGAGGAGCGGCCAAGGGAGCGGTCATCCGACCTCTGTCTCGTCGCAGCAGGGTCCCGACCGCCTCCCCCGGGGCAGCACTCCAGCCGGCGACCCTCCGCATCGAAGACCTTGAAGGACATCACCGAAGCACCGTCGTACTCTAGATGGATCGCGAGGGCGCCCCTTGCTCTGCAGACCCGGGCGATCTCACCCCAGCCTCGAGTCATGAAGACCTCGCCCGGGGCAACGACCGTGACCTCTGCCCCGGTCGCGAGGGTGCTGCAGCCGGCGTGCTGCAGCCAAAGCCCCAGGGGTTCCCCCTGCGGGACGGCGAAGGCGAAGAAAGAGGGAAGGCGAATCCAAGACTTAGGAGGCGTGGCGGCGTGAAGCACGAACTCTCGGCAGGAGCCCTCGGCGTGGACTCCCGGAGGGAAGACGCACACCTTCGTGACCCACCGGCGTCGGCGGCGGCGCCGCTCGTGGCGTTCGGCGTCAACTCCTTCTGAGCCGCCAATGGGCGCGTACAAGGGAAGAGGGAACCCCGATGGTGGCCGCTCACACCAGGGCCTCAGCATTTCCTGGCGGGTGCCTTCACCCCAATAACAGCGGGCGAGCTGTTTCTTCGGCGGAAGCGGGTCAGGATCCCCTTGGGGGGCCTTTCCCTTCTCTTCCGCGGAGAACCGGCGGATTGGAGCCATCGCGACAAGATGGAGCAAGGCCCAGGAAGGAGGAGAAGCAGAGGGATAGACCGGAAGGGCGCGCACCTTTCCATACTTATAGCCATCGAAGGCCAACCATCGACCTCCACGATCACAGGTAATCATGACCCGCTTTGCATGTAGGGACTTATCGAACCCGTGCGGTTACCAAGGCATCGTGGGGAAGCATAGGCGCCCACGTCCAATTAACCGCCATGCAGCGCCCAAGGCCGCAGGCTGTTAGGGCCCGCGACGCTTCGCACTTGCCCTTTCGCCTCTCTGCTCGGCCAAGTTGGGTGCACCGTGGGCCCGGGGGCTACTGTCGGCGTTCTGGGAACGGGGGTCCCTAGACTTGCCTGCCTGCGGCGTGGCTCAAAGGGGGCCCAGCGCGGCCCATCTTCATCAACACAAGCTCAAGACCCTCGCGAGGGGCCAAGCCTCGCGGGGCGGACGACCAGGAGCTTCCTCAGGCACGGCCTCATCAGGCTGGATCATGAGGAGGCGGAGAGTTAAAGGCGGGGTACCTCATGAGGTGCCCATGACGCAAGCCATGACGACCAAGGGCGCCAGTCAGACGCCAGCCCGCGCAGTGTCCTCCTTTCCTCTTTGGTGCAAAGGGGGCAAGCGCAGGCGAGAGCATCGGACAAAGGCATCCATTTCGGTGCAACGAGACCAAGACCAGCCCAACGGCCGGAAGGGAGTCATTGTGGAGCCCAAGCCGGCGTCACCGCCAGAGCCTTTGACAGGCGAGGACCAACTTTAGTCAGGATAAGTGTACCCGCTGTTCCCCTTCAAAATGGCCAATTGTTGGCGCCCTTCCCGCTCAATGTTTGGGAAGAGGCCCAGGGCCTTTGCCTATAAATAGGACTAGCCACCCCCAGGGTAGAGGCATCTAGGAGGCATCCAGAAGGCAGAGAGAGCTAGACCGAACCGAGAGCCAAGTAGCCTCAACCAAGAAAGACCCTCGCGAGGCTATTCTTCCTTGTATTGTTCATCATCAGCCCAAGAGGCAATCCACCACACCACACACTGGAGTAGGGTATTACACCGCAATGGTGGCCTGAACCAGTATAAATCTTGTGTCTCTTGTGTCGTTCAGTTTGGTAGTTTAGGTCCCTGTGGTTCGGTGAGGAGCGAGTCGGTAGGGGGTCGAATCTCCGCGTGCACCCCAGTGTTCGAACCTCAAGGGTCTGCCAGAACCCAAAATCCGACACCACCCTCCATAGTTTTCCACCTCGGTCATATCGTCCTAGTGCTTAGGCAAAGCCCGGCGCCGGTAACTTCATCATCACCGTCACCATGTCGTCGTGCTGACGAAACTCTCCCTCGGCCCCAACTGGATCTAGAGTTCGAGGGACGTCACCGAGCTGAACATGTGCAGATCGTGGAGGTGCCGTGTGTTCGGTACTTGATCGGTTGGATTGCGAAGACGTTCGACTACATCAACCGCGTTACATAACACTTCTGCTTTTGGTCTACGAGGGTACAGGGACACACTCTCCCCCCGTTGCTATGCATCACCTAGATAGATCTTACGTGATCGTAGGAATTTTTTTGAAATTACTGCATTCCCCAACATTGTTCACCCACCGTATTATTTGCTATCTTGAGAGAAGCCACTAGTGAAACCTATGGCCCCCGGGTCTCTTTCCCATCATATTAAGTCTCTTTTCCATCATACAAGTTTCCGATCTACAATTTTGCAATCTTTTACTTTCCGATCAATAAACCAAAAATACCAAAAATATTTACTTTACTGTTTATCTATCTCTATCAGATCTCACTTTTGCAAGTAACCGTGAAGGGATTGACAACGCCTTTATCATGTTGGGCGCAAGTTTGCTGATTGTTTGTGCATGTATTCGGTGACTTGTGCATTGTCTCCTACTGGATTGATACCTTGGTTCTCAAACTGAGGGAAATACTTACTCTACTTTGCTGCATCACTGTTTCCTCTTCAAGGGAAAAACCAACACAAGCTCAAGAAGTAGCAGGAAGAATTTTTGGCGCCATTGCCGGGGAGATTTACGCCAAGTCAAGTCAAGATTTGTCTCCCATCAACTTGCCAATTTCTGGTGCCATTGCCGGGGCGATCTATGCCAAGTCAAGACATACCAAGTACCCATCATAAACTCTCATCTCTTGCATTACATTATTTTCCATTCTCCTCTCATTTTCCTCTCCCCCACCTCTAAAATGATTTTCGAAAAGATTTGCCTTTTCTTCGCCCTTCTTTCGTTCGATCTTTTGTTCGCTTGTGTTACCATGTGCCTTCTTTTTGCTTGCATCTTTGCTTGCTAAAAGTTTATGGATCCTCATCCACTTGTTAATCTTTTCAAGAGACCCAATTATGATGAACGAATTTCTAGTGATTTGGGTGCACTATATTATCTTTATGAGGTTTTGCTTGAAATTCATGAATCTGAAAATTGTGATGAAGTGCTTTATGAAGTGATTCACGATAGATCTTTGAATAAAAAGCATGATTGCAATGATGTTGTTATAAATTCTATTAAGGTCAATTGTGTTAATGATATGCAAAACCCTGGATGCTAATTTTGTAGTGTCTACTACTTGTTGCAATGATCATGATTGGGGTGATTCTTCTTATGATCTTGAAAATTTATTTAAGCCCCATGATGAATATGAGATTGATAATATTTTTTGCAATAATACTAAAAGTGGGTTTGGAAGAGTGTCAACTGGAGAATGCTCAAACTTATGAAATTTTTGATAAAAGTGGGTTTGGAGAGGTCATGACTTTAGTTAATGTTAATCCCACTATTTTGGAAGAGTGTCAACTTCACATGCATGTGGATCGTGTTGAGAATATGTTATGTGATAGCTATTTTGTCTAATTTGCTTATGATCCTACATGTAATTATTATGAGAGAGGAAAATAGGGTTGTAGAAATTTTTATCTTACAAAATTACCTCTCTTCATGTTGAGATTGCTATAGTCTCTATCTTCTTCCTTGCATATGCTAGTTTTGGCTTGTCTTGATAATTTGTTTGCTTATAAAATGCCTATGCATAGGAAGTATGTTAGAATTAGATGTGTTTGTCACATGCTTTATGATGCCCTCCTTGTGCTTCAATTCTTCTTTTTTATGTGAGCATCATTGAAATTATCAATGCCTAGCTAAAAGCCTTTAAAGAAAAGCGCTTGTTGGGAGGCAACCCAATTTTATTTTTGTTCCTTGATTTTCGTTCCTGTTTAGTAATAAATAATTCATCTAGCCTCTGGTCAGATGTTGTTTTGTGTTTTAATTAGTGTTTGTGCCAAGTTAAACCTTTAGGATAGCTTACGGTGATAGTTGTGTTGATCCTGCTGAAAAACAGAAACTTTTACGCCCAGTAAACAATTTCCAGAATTTTGTTGAAACATGATTTTTATCTGAATCTTTTTGCTCTGGATTGGTGAACAAATTTACCTGGTCTTCCTAATTTTTCAGAATTTTTGGAGTTACAGAAGTATTCGAGAGTTACAGATTGCTACAGACTGTTCTGTTTTTGATAGGTTCTGTTTGCTATGTGTTGTTTGCTTATTTTAATGAATCTACGGGTAGTATCGGGGGGTATGAACCATGGAAAAGTTGGAATACAGTAGATACTACACCAATATAAATAAAGAATGAGTTTTCAATAGTACCTTAAAGTGGTGATTTATTTTCTTATACTAACAGAGCTTATGAGATATTCTGTTGAGTTTTGTATTGTGAAGTTTTCAAGTTTTGGGTAAGGATTTGATGGATTATGGAATAAAGAGTGGCAAGATCCTAAGCTTGGGGATAACCAAGGCACCCCAAGGTAATATTCAAGGACAACCAAAAGCCTAAGCTTGGGGATGCCCCGGAAGGCATCCCCTCTTTCATCTTCGTCTACCGGTAACTTTACTTGAGGCTATATTTTTATTCACCACATGATATGTGTTTTGCTTGGAGCGTCTTGTATGATTTCAGTCTTTGCTTTTTAGTTTTCCACAATCATCCTTGATGTACACACCATTTTGGAGAGACACGCATAAATCGTGATTTATTAGAATACTCTATGTACTTCACTTATATCTTTTGAGATAAGCAATATTGCTCTTGTGCTTCACTTATATCTTTTTAGAGCACGGCGGTGGCTTTATTTCATAGAAATCGATGAACTCTCATGCTTCACTTATATTATTTTGAGAGTCTTTTAGAACAGCATGGTAATTTTCTTTGGTTATGAATTTAGTCCTAATATGATAGGCATCCAAGAGGGGTATAATAAAAACTTTCATACAAAGTGCATTGAATACTATGAGAAGTTTGATTCTTTATGATTGTTTTGAGATATGAAGATGGTGATATTAGATTCATGCTAGTGGAGTAATTGTGAATTTGAGAAATACTTGTGTTGAGGTTTGTGAGTCCCGTAGCATGCACGTATGGTGAACCGTTATGTAAAGAAGTTGGAGCATGAAGTATTTATTGACTGTCTTCCTTATGAGTGGCGGTCGGGGACAAGTGATGGTTTTTCCTACCAATCTATCCCCCTAGGAGCATGCGCATAGTACTTCGTTTTGATGGCTATAGATTTTTGCAATAAGTATGTGAGTTCTTTTTTACTAATGTTGAGTCCAAGGATTATACGCACCCTCACCCTTCCACCATTGCTAGCCTCTCTTGTGTCGCGCATCTTCGCCGGTACCATACACCCACCATATACCTTCCTCAAAACAGCCACCATACCAACCTATTATGGCATTCCACGGCCATTCCGAGATATATTGCCATGCAACTTTCCACCGTTGCGTTTATTATGACATGTTTCGTCATTGTCATATTGCTTTGCATGATCATGTAGTTAACATCGTACTTGTGGCAAAGCCACCTTTCATAATTATTTCATACATGTCACTCTTGATTCATTGCACATCCCAGTACACCGCCGGAGGCATCCACAGAGTCATATTTTTGTTCTAAGCATTGAGTTGTAATTTTTTTGAGTTGTAAGTAAATAGAATTGTGATGATCATCATTATTAGAGCATTGTCCCATGTTAGGAAAAAAGGCCAAAGAAGCTAAAAAAAGAGGCCAAATAAGCCAAGAAAAAAGGGGGAAAAGGAAGAAAAAGAAAAAAAAATAGAGAAAAAGAGAGAAGGGGCAATGTTACTATCCTTTTTCCACACTTGTGCTTCAAAATAGCACCATGATCTTCATGATAGAGAGTCTCTTATTTTGTCGCTTTCATATACTAGTGGGAATTTTTCATTATAGAACTTGGCTTGTATATTTCAACGATGGGCTTCCTCAAATGCCCTAGGTCTCCATGAGTAGGCAAGTTTGATGCACACCCACTTAGTTTCTTTTTGAGCTTTCATAAACTTATAGCTCTAGTGCATCCGTTGCATGGCAATCTCTACTCACTCACATTGATATCTATTAATGGGAATATCCATAGCCCGTTGATACGCCTAGTTGATGTGAGACTATCTCCCTCTTTTTGTCTTCTCCACAACCACCATATTCTCTTCCACTATAGTGCTATGTCCATGGCTCACGCTCATGTATTGCGTGAAAGTTGAAAAGTTTTGAGAACATCAAAGTATGAAACAATTGCTTGGCTTGTCATCGGGGTTGAGCATGATTTGAGTATTTTTGTGTGATGAAAATGGAGCATAGCCAGACTATATGATTTTGTAGGGATAAGCTTTCTTTGGCCATGTTATTTTGAGAAGACATATTTACCTTGTTAGTATGCTTTAAGTATTATTGTTTTTATGTCAATAATAAACATTTGTTTTGAATCTTACATATCTGAACACTCATGCCATAATAAATAGAATTACATTGATAAATATGTTAGGTGGCATTCCACATCAAAAATTCTGTTTTTTATCATTTACCTACTCGTGGACGAGCAGGAATTAAGCTTGGGGATGCTTGATACATCTCCAAAGTATCTATAATTTTTGATTGTTCCATGCTATTATATTATCTGTTTTGGATGTTTTATATGCATTAATATGCTATTTTATATTATTTTTGGGACTAACCTATTAACCTAGAGCCCAGTGCCACTTTCTATTTTTTGCCTGTTTTAGAGTTTCGCAGAAAAGGAATACCAAATGGAGTCCAAACAGAATAAAACTTTTGCGATGATCTTTCTTGGACTAGAAGCAAACCAGGAGATTTTCAGATGAAGTCGGAGAAGCAACGAGGCATCCATGAGGGTGGAGGGCGCGCCCAGGGGGTAGGGCACGCCCCCTACCTCGTGGTCCCCTTGGAGGTCTCCTGACCTAATTCTTTCGCCCATATATTCTCTTATACCCCAAAACCATTAGGGGGAGACATGAAAACACTTTTCCACCACCGCAACCTTCTGTACCCATGAGATCCCATCTAGGGGCCTTTTCCGGCGTCCTGTCGGAGGGGGATTCGATCACGGATGGCTTCTACATCAACACCATTGCCCTTCCGATGAAGCATGAGTCACAGACCTACGGGTCCATAGCTAGTAGCTAGATGGATTCTTCTCTCTCTTTGATTCTCAATACCATGTTCTCCTCGACGTTCTTGGAGATCTATTCAATGTAATACTCTTTTGCGGTGTGTTTGCCGAGATCCGATGAATTGCGGATTATGATCAGATTACCTATGAATATTATTTGAGTCTTCTCTGAATTCTTATATGCATGATTTGATATCTTTGCAAGTCTCTTCGAATTGTCGGTTTAGTTTGGCCAACTAGATTTGTTTTTCTTGCAATGGGAGAAGTGCTTAGCTTTGGGTTCAATCTTGCAGTGTCCTTTCCCAGTGACAATAGGGGCAGCAAGGCAAGTATTGTATTGTTGCCATCGAGGATAAAAAGATGGGGTTTTCATCATATTGCTTGAGTTAATTCCTCTAAATCATGTCATCTTACTTAATGTGTTAATCTGTTCTTTATGAACTTAATAGTCTAGATGCAGGCAGGAGTCGGTCGATGTGTGGAGTAATAGTAGTAGATGCAGAATCATTTCGGTCTACTTCAGAGGGACATGATGCCTATGTTCATGATCAATGCCTTAGATATCGTCATAATTATGCGCTCTTCTATCAATTGCTCGGTAGTAATTTGTTCACCCACCGTATTATTTGCTATCTTGAGAGAAGCCACTAGTGAAACCTATGGGCCCCGGGTCTCTTTTCGATCATATTAAGTCTCTTTTCCATCATACAAGTTTCTGATCTACTATTTTGCAATTTTTACTTTCCGATCTATTTAAATTAAGAAGGACCGAAGTGAGGTGGGGAGGAGCAAAAGGCGGCAGGTGCTACAAGGGGCGGTGGCGTGTGGTGGCCGGTGGAATCAACTAATCAGTCAACAAAATAAGATATTAAATTATGAAATTCTAATGAAATTTAATTATTAAAATCAGATTCTACACATTTTTGTAATCTAGTTCATATATAATTTAGACTGATGGCGAGGTTCCCGCGCTCAAGCTTTTGATCCTTGTCCTCCTTGTGAGCGGGCTTTCCTCCAGATCCGGTGTATATTATTTCACATGAGGCCCCGTCCCCCTCCCTTGTGCCCGCCGTGCACCACTCCGGTGCCGGCGTCCTCTGCTCCCCGCCGACAGTCACTCCGACCCCGGCGACCACCCCCAGGCCGGCCGCTCGCGCTCTTGCTCCCCCTCCCTCTTCGCGCGCGCCATGTCATCCAGCTCGAGGTCCATGAACTCATCCTTGAGGACGAGCGGCGAGCGCCCCATCGTCTTGGGTCTCGGCCTCTCTGCCGGCTCGGAAGAGTCTGAGGGGCCGGATCTGGTGGTGGACTCGAGAGTGGCTCTGGCGGCGCGGTCGGAGGCCGCTTGGGATCAGTCACATCCCTCCAAGAAGGAACTCTGGCGTCAGCGGAGGAGCTCGGGGTAGTAGCAGGTTCGTCAGCCGTCTAGGCAGCAGCTGTGTTTGGAGGTCTCGCCAGAGATGGAAGGCCTTTGCTTCAAGTGTTTCTAGGAAGGGCACCGCAAGATCGACTTCATGAACAAGGTGGTCTGCCTGTGATGCGGGCTGGTTGGGTACGAGGCCAACAAGTGCAAGAGCTCCCGCAGTCCCTCGCCGGAAGAAGATCTGAGGATGGCAGCCTCAGCCAAGGTGGCAAGGCGCGGCAAGGCCGTGCAGCCCAGCCGAGCAAGGCAGGACACCAAAGGATAGTATGTGCCGCCGCCTCTGCCTCCAGCGACGATAGTGCAGCAAGGCTCACACGTGGCGTGGCCTAGCCTTCCCTCCCTGAGGATGGATCGTGTGGGCCACGAGGAGTTCCTACCGTCCAAGCTTTGCGTTGTCCATCGCACGCATGCCATGGAAGACCTAGCGCAGCGTCTCCAGTTCGCGATGGTGGCCTACGTTGGGGGGTGAGGCGCGATATCCCGCCAGAGGTTGTATCTGAGCCGTTGCACATAGTGATTGGCATCTCTCCGGAGTGGCTCTTGATACATCTCCGTCGTATCTATAATTTTTGATTGTTCCATGCCAATATTCTACAACTTTCATATACTTTTGGCAACTTTTTATACTATTTTTTAGGACTAACATATTGATCCACTGCCCAGTGCCAGTTCCTGACTGTTGCATGTATTATGTTTCGCAGAAACCCCATATCAAACGGAGTCCAAACGGGATAAAAACGGACGGAGAATTATTTTGGAATATTTGTGATTTTTGGGAAGTAAAATCAACGTAAGACGGTGCCCGAGGTGGCCACGAGATAGGGGCCCACTCTCACTCCAAGTGGGCACGCCCCCCACCCTCCTGGGCCCCTTGTAAGGCAGTTGATGCCCTTCTTTGGCGGCAAGAAAGATAATTTTTGGAAAAGGATCTGGGCGAAGGTTTCAATCCAATCGGAGTTAGGGATCTCCGAATATAAAAGAAACGGTGCCAGGGCAGAATTCCAGAACACAGAAACAGAGAGAGACAGAGAGATAGATCCAATCTTGGAGGGGCTCTCGCCCCTCCCACGCCATGGGAGCCAAGGACCAGAGGGGAAACCCTTCTCCCATCTAGGGAGAAGGTCAAGGAAGAAGAAGAAGAAGGGGGGCTCTCTCCCCCTTGCTTCCGGTGGTGCCGGAGCGCTGTCGGGGGCCATCATCATCATCGTGATCTTCACCAACACCTCCGCCATCTTCACCAACATCTCCATCACCTTCCCCCATCTATATTCAGAGGTCCACTCTCACGCAACCCGCTGTACCCTCTACTTGAACATGGTGCTTTATGCTTCATATTATTATCCAATGATGTGTTGCCATCCTATGATGTCTGAGTAGATTTTCGTTGTCCTGTCGGTGATTGATGAATTGCTATGATTGGTTTAATTTTCTTGTGGTTATGTTGCTGTCCTATTGTGCCCTCCATGTCACGCAAGCGTGAGGGATTCCCATTGTAGGGTGTTGCAATATGTTCATGATTCGCTTATAGTGGGTTGCTTGAGTGATAGAAGCACAAACCCGAGTAAGGGGGTTGTGGCGTATGGGATAAAGGGAACTTGATACTTTAATGCTATGGTTGGGTTTTACCTTAATGATCTTTAGTAGTTGCGGATGCTTGCTAGAGTTCCAATCATAAGTGCATATGATCCAGGAAGACAAAGTATGTTAGCTTATGCCTCTCCCACATAAAACTTGCTATCGGTCTAGTAAACTAGTCAATTGCTTAGGGACAATTTCACAAATCCTACCACCACTTTTCCACACTCGTTATATTTACTTTATTGCTTCTTTATCTAAACAGCCCCTAACTTTTATTTACATGCTCTTTATTATCTTGCAAACCTACCCAACAACACCTACAAGTACTTCTAGTTTCATACTTGTTCTAGGTAAAGCGAACGTCAAGCGTGCGTAGAGTCGTATCAGTGGCAGATAGGACATGAGAGAATATTTGTTCTACCTTTAGCTCCTCGTTGGGTTCGACACTCTTACTTATTGAAAGAGGCTACAATTATCCCCTACACTTGTGGGTTATCAAGACCTTTTTCTGGCGCCGTTGCCAGGGAGTCATAGCGTGGGGTGAATATTCTCGTGTGTGCTTGTTTTCTTTATCACTAAGTAATTTTTATTTGCTGTTCTTAGTTGTTTTCTATCTTTAGTTATGGGTAAGAAACGCAAAATACCAAAAAAAAATAGTTGTACCTACTGCACCAATGGTTGAAGAACCACTCAAAATCTATCACGCTAGTGAAGCTTTTTACTTGGATCATCTTTGATCCCTATGTGCTCGTGCTGAAACCCCAACTAGCTTAGTTGAGGGCAAATCTTTAGATGAGCATGCTTGTTATGTGCGACACGTATATCTGAAAAAGGGAAACTTTTACGGGATCAAATTCATCGTTTGCAATGTTATGCTTGGACTTTATGTGAACTATATGATTTTACTTGTTGTTCTGAAAACCCTAAGAAACACCTTCCCTATCAATGCTTGTCTAGTGATAATGGAATCGTATCTTCGTATGTTAAGGGTGTTTATAATTACTATGATGTTCAACAAATTGAAGAATTTGTTGCTTTTAAGGGTGCTTATGAAATTGCTTCTTTGATTGAAAAGTATGATGCTACTCTCTATAAATCTAAAATTTTTGCCATACTTGAATATTGTTATGATAATTATGCTTCTAATGCCTATGTTAAACTATATATTGAGAAAGTTTCCGCTGTCCAAGAAGAGACTAATATTTTGCAGGAATCTATGGAAGAAGAAATTGATGAAATTGTGGGCTCACTGGATGCAAAAGATGATGAGGAGAGCGAAGAACAAAAGGAGGAAGAGCGGATTAGCTACCCGTGCCCACCTTATAATGAGAGTAACTCTTCAACTCATACATTGTTTAATTCCCTTCGTGCTTACCGAAGGATGATTGCTATGATGATTGTTATGATCCCATTGATTCTCTTGAAATATCCCTTTTTGATGATGCTTGCTATGCTTGTGGCCAAGATGCCAATATAAATGATGCTTATGGAGATGAACTTGCTATAGTTCCTTATGTTAAACATGAAATTGTTGCTATTGCACCCATGCATGATAGTCCTATTATCTTTTTTAATTCTCCTAGCTACACTATATCGGAGAAGTTTGTACTTATTAAGGATTCTATTGATGGGTTGCCTTTTATCATTGCACATGATAATTTGGATGAATGTGATATGCATGTGCTTGCTGCTCCTACTTGCAATTATTATGAGAGAGTAACTATATCTCCACCTCTCTATGTTTCCAATATGATAAAATTGCAAGAAACTTCTTATACTATGCGTTGGCCTTTACTTGGTGTGCATGAATTGTTCTTTTATGACATGACGATGCATAGGAAGAGAGTTACACTTTGTTGTTGCATGATATATGTTACTTTCTGCTCACTACTAAATTACAAATCATTGTTAATTAAAATTGGCTTTGATATACCTTGGGATCCGGGTGGATTCATTACTTGAGCACTATATGCCTAGCTTAATGGCTTTAAAGAAAGCGCTGCCAGGGAGACAACCCGGAAGTTTTAGAGAGTAAATTATTTCTGTTGAGTTCTTTTATATAGTTTAAAAATAAAAATAAAATAAAGAGGGGAACCTCAAAACTTTTCAAAAAGGAAAGTGAAAGTGAGAAAGACAAGCATTGTTGAAGTGGGAGAGCTCCTTGAACTTTGTTCATGCTCACAGACACTTTGTGAATCTTAATTACAGAAAATTTTCATCAAAAATAATTATCCCCTTGTAAAATTCCATTGTTTTATAAAAATAATGTGCCAAGGTTTGCCTTTAGGATGTTTACGATGCTTGTTGGTTTGTACGGTGCAGGACAGAAACTTTGGCTGTAGTGCGCGATTTTACATTTTCAAAATGGAACGTCAAATGGTTCTGATTCTTTTTGCACTGTCTTCCCGTACAAATTTTTTATTTTTACTAATTTTGGTAGAATTTTTGGGGTACCAGAAGTATGGTGAATGTTCAGATTGCTACAGACTGTTATGTTTTTGACAGATTCTATTTTTGATGCATAGTTTACTTGTTTTGATGACACTATCAATTTCTATCAGTGGATTAAGCCATGAAAAAGTTATATTACAGTAGACACAATGCAAAAATAAGATATGAATTGGTTTTCTACAGTACTTAGAGTAGTGATTTGCTTTATTATAGTAACGGATCTTACAGAGTTTTCTGTTGAAGTTTTGTGTGGATGAAGTGTTTGATCGAGGAGGTCTTGATATGAGAAAAAGGAAGAGAGGAAAGAGCTCAAGCTTGGGGATGCCTGAGGCACCGCAAGTAAATATTCAAGGAGACTCAAGCGTCTAAGCTTGGTGATGCCCCGGAAGGCATCCCCTCTTCCTTCAACAAGTATCGGTATGTTTTCGTATTCGTTTCGTTCATGCGATATGTGCAAGTCTTGGAGCGTCTTTTGCATTTAATTTTCACTTTTCTTTTATGCACCATGCTGGTATGAGAAAGTCCTTGGTTGATTTATAGAATTATCATTGTAGTTCACTTAAATCTTTTGAGTATGGCTTTATAGAATGCTTCATGTGCTTCACTTATATCTTTTGAAGTTTGGATTGTCTGTTTCTCTTTACTTGGAAAACCCCCATTTGTAGAATGCTCTTTTGCTTCACTTATATTTGTTAGAGCGTGGGCATATCTTTTATAGAAACAATTAAACTCTCTTGCTTCACTTATATCTATTTAGAGATATGACAGGAATTGGCCATTCACATGGTTAGTCATAAAATCCTACATAAACTTGTAGATCGCTGAATATGATATGTTTGATTCCTTGCAATAGTTTTGTGATATAAAGATGGTGATATTAGAGTCATGCTAGTGAGTGGTTGTGGATTGTAGAGACACTTGTGTTGAGGTTTTCAAGTCCCATAGCATGCATGTATGGTAACCGTTGTGTGCAAAATTTGAAGCATGGGGTGTTTCTTTGATTGTCTTCCTTATTAGTGGTGGTCGGGGATGAGCGATGGTCTTTTCCTACCAGTCTATCCCCCTAGGGGCATGCATAGTAGTACTTTGCTTCGAGGGCTAATAAACTTTTGCAATAAGTATATGAGTTCTTTATGACTAATGTGAGTCCATGGATTATACGCACTTTTACCTTTCCATCATTGCTAGCCTCTTCGGTGCCGTGCATTGCCCTTTCTCACCTTGAGAGTTGGTGCAAACTTCGCCGGTGCATCCAAACCCCGTGATATGATACGCTCTATCACACATAAGCCTCCATATATCTTCCTCAAAACAGCCACCATACCTACCTATCATGGCATTTCTATAGCCATTCCGAGATATATTGCCATGCAACTTCCATCATCATCATATACATGACTTGAGCATTCATTGTAATATTGCCTTGCATGATCGTAAGATAGCTAGCATAATGTTTTCATGGCTTGTCCGTTTTTTGATGTCATTGCTACGCTTGATCATTGTACATCCCGGTACACCGTCGGAGGCATTCATATAGAGTCATATCTTTTTTCTACTATCGAGTTGTAATATTGAGTTGTAAGTAAATAAAAGTGTGATGATCATCATTATAGAGCATTGCCCCATGAAAAAAAAGAAAACAAGAAAAAAAAAGACCAAAGAAGCCTAAATAAAAAAGGGGGCCAAAGAAGCCCACCCGAAAAAAAGAAAAAGAAAAAAAAAGAAAAAAAAAGAAAAAGAAAAGGGGCAATGTTACTATCCTTTTACCACACTTGTGCTTCAGAGTAGCACCATGTTCTTCATATAGAGAGTCTCCTATGATTGTCACTTTCATATACTAGTGGGAATTTTTCATTATATAACTTGGCTTGTATATTCCAATGATGGGCTTCCTCAAATGCCCTAGGTCTTCATGAGCAAGCAAGTTGGATGCACACCCACTTAGTTTTCAGTTTGAGCTTTCATACACTTATAGCTCTAGTGCATCCGTTGCATGGCAATCCCTACTCCTTGCATTGACATCAATTGATGGGCATCTCCATAGCCCGTTAATTAGCCGCGTCGATGTGAGACTTTCTCCCTTTTTGTCTTCTCCACATAAACCCCCACCATCATATTCTATTCCACCTATAGTGCTATATCCATGGCTTGCGCTCATGTATTGCGTGAGGGTTGAAAAAGCTGAAGCGCGTTAAAAAATATGAACCAATTGCTCGGCTTGTCATCGGGGTTGTGCATGATGGGCGCATTTTGTATGACGAAAATCAAGCATGGCCAAACTATATGATTTTGTAGGGATAAGCTTACTTTGGCCATGTTGTTTTGAAAAGACATGATTGCTTTATTGGTACGCTCGAAGTATTATCGTTTTTTATGTAAAATGATAGACTATTGCTTTGAATTGCTCGTGTCTTAATATTCATGCCATGATTAGACATATGATCAATATTATGCTAGGTAGCATTCCACATCAAAAATTATCTTTTTTATCATTTACCTACTCGAGGACGAGTAGGAATTAAGCTTGGGGACGCTGATACGTCTCCGCTGTATCTATAATTTTTGATTGTTCCATGCCAATATTCTACAACTTTCATATACTTTTGGCAACTTTTTATACTATTTTTTAGGACTAACATATTGATCCAGTGCCCAGTGCCAGTTCCTGTCTACTGAGTGTTTTATGTTTCGCAGAAACCCCATATCAAACTGAGTCCAAACGGGATAAAAATGGACGGAGAATTATTTTGGAATATTTGTGATTTTTGGGAAGTAAAATCAATGCGAGACGGTGCCCGAGGTGGCCACGAGATAGGGGCCCACGCCCACTCCACGTGGGCACGCCCCACACCCTTCTGGGCCCCTCGTAAGGCAGTTGATGCCCTTCTTTGGCCGCAAGAAAGCTAATTTTTGGAAAATGATCTGGGCGAAGGTTTCAATCCAATCGGAGTTACGGATCTCCGGATATAAAAGAAACGGTGCCAGGGCAGAATTCCAGAACGCAGAAGCAGAGAGAGACAGAGAGATAGATCCAATCTCGGAGGGGCTCTCGCCCCTCCCACGCCATGGGAGCCAAGGACCAGAGGGGAAACCCTTCTCCCATCTAGGGAGAAGGTCAAGGAAGAAGAAGAAGAAGGGGGGCTATTGTAGCGACCCGACCCGAATGGATCAAGTCTCTGTGCTTACGTGTCATCCCTGGATCGGTATGTTGACACACACAGTACTCGAGGATTTATAACAGAGGTAAATCACATGTATAAAGTAACGTAAATACTATTACCTCAATCCAAAATAGCGGAAGCAACAAGGTTGTGGATTCCCATCAACACCAACGGCAAAGTTGATTATAGGAAATCGTAACCCTAACGTAACACTTACTCGTCGTAAGATTCCTGCAACATGAGACGTTGCAGCCACAGAGGGTCAGTACATTGAATGTACTGGCAAATTCACACCATAGAGCAAATGATGAATAATGGCTATCTCTACATGCATATTTGGCTGGTGGAAAAGCTCTATGGTTACAGTTTTTGCGAAAAGCCAATTTTTTCCTACTACAAAGGAATAAATTTATTTAGCTATCATGGTGGTTGTTAAACATTGAGAATGGTTGACAGCATTCTCAATCCCAATTAAAAGTACTCATTAAAAACCCAACAATATTAATTAAAGTAACATGATGAGATTCACAGGAAAATCAAGTACTAGATACTCAAGATGTCCATAATCGGGGACACGGCTAATCATGATTAGTTTGTACACTCTGCAGAGGTTTGCGCACTTTTCCCCACAAGACTCGATCGCCTCCGTTTGATTCCTCGCACTACATGGTGTTTGAGAAACGGATGACCGAGACATAGTCTTTCGGAAGCGCTAGCACCTTACATGTGGGTAGACCGGTACACCTACTTTCCCCTACATCTGCTAGTCTACCCGTAAAAGTTCGCACGACTTAATCAACTATGCCAGAGCCCATAATGGCTTGTGGCTGCACACGGAAGTTTCTAGTTTGAATAATCTCATGATCCCTTTGAGCCTGGGTGGCGGTCCGAAAAAATACAGGCAAGTCCTGATAGAAACTAGGTGCCTCAATCCACCCAGATGTGTGTTTAAGTTACCACCTTAAATAAATCATTAATTAACAATCTCACATCTGTCATGGAAATTTTTTCACTCACCCAATCCACGTCTACGAGCATAGCATGGCATAATAAGCAAACGTAGAAGTAACTCCCAAGGGTTTGAAAATAAAACAGGTAATAGGTACTACCTCAATCTACTTCCCATCTCACAATTTAATTAGATCCTAATCATGCAATGTTTGAGGATTGGTCTAATGCATAAAAACTGGGTATGAGAAAAGGTATGATCAAAGTGTGAACTTGCCTGCAATGTTGATGAAGGTGATTCGCACTCAAAACTCTTGATAGTTCTACTCGTCACTCTCCGGTCAATCTATCGTAAGCAAGCAATTGTAACCACACATAAGCAATCACTCAAAAGATCAGAAAGAACGAAGAAGACGATTCGGAAAACATCAAAACCAAGCAAACAACTCTTGCAACATAAAACAATTTCTAACAGTACCAAAACTAAGTGAATTTGGCCTTATCAGAAAGTTTAGGTCAAGAGCTTCGATTTGCAAAAAGAATCAACTCAAACGGAGTTATAAAACTCAAGTTATGATCAAACGAAGTTCAAATTCAAATCTGATCTAATTCAAATTTTAAACTTTCGAAAACATGTTTGAGTTGGATTACTGGATAGAGGGGATCACAAAGAAGAAGTGGGCGTTGGTTTCGTCGGATTTGGACAAACGGACAAAAAGTTGTGAGCGTTTGAAAATTAGGGACTAATCTATGAATAAAATATTCACGGATGGGTCCCTGGCCGAAATAACAGAAAAAGAAAAGAACTAAATAACGAACGTTCGTTTATAAGATCTAAACAGTAGATTTTCGTTGTTTAAATAAAACAGAAAAAAAAAACCTATCTAGTCTAGGGTTTTAAAAAAACCGAAGTTAAAGAAAAACCGGATCGGACCGGGGTCGGTTTATACCGGTTCGGGCAGAACGGCCGGTGGGTCGTCGACAGCGACGGTTGCCGCATCGGCTGCACGCGGGGAGGCGACTCCGGTGGTCGGCGGCGGCGGCGGAGTTGACAGGGAGAGGCGGTGTGCCGAGGCAAGGAGGATGGCGACGTCGGCGGCGGTCCACGACGACGGGACGAAGCAGGGCGACGGCGGTGGATCTCGCCGGCGGCGGCGGCTTTCGGCGAGCGCGGCGAGAATCTGGCGAGGGGCAGCGGCGCGAGGAGAGGAAAAAGAGGGGGCGGGGCGGCGGCTCAGGAGGCGTGCGGGCGGTGGACTCCTCCCGGAGTCGGAGGCGGCGGCGCGGGTGCTGGGCCGTGGCCTGGCCTGGTGCTGGGCCGGCCCAGTCGGAGGGAAGAGTTTTTTTTAAAAAAACGTTTAACAGACAAAAGAAATAATAAAACGTTAAGAAATAAAAACAAATTATAGGCATATAATATACCAAAATTTGCAGAAAACGATTTTCTACAACATGAACATTATTATAGCTTTAAATAAAACCTACCAAAATTCAAATAATTCAAACAGTGCTACTGTTCTAATAAAATCCAATACAAATCATTTTAAAAATACCAAAGTGGTTTCAAATGTATTTCTCTCCAATTTTCTGGTGTAGGGAATCATGTTACCCTATTTTCCATATATTTTATTTTTGGAGAAAAATAATTTGAATAAAACTCAAATAACTCCAAATTGAAAATAAATTCAAAAGAACTTTGAATTTAATTCTTTGAAACTCCCAACTCATATTTCATATGTTTTGAAGAAGTCATTTTATCTTCGCTCGTGAAAATCATTGAGTTGCATAAAGTTCCTGGGTTGGAAATATTTTCCAAATGAAATTCAAATATTTTCAACACCCCTTGTCATTTAAATAAATGGAAGAAGTCATGTCATCTTATCTCCAGGGTTTTGTGGTGAAAAGAATTTGAATTCACGAAGATCAGAAAAGAAAATGAAAGTTTGGGAAAGTCCTTTTATTCCCTCTCATTTAACTTTCAAAAAGTTTCGAATCACTCAATTTCACACAATCAATCAATTCTATCTATTTGTTTATAACATCCCAAAATTTAGAATTTTGGGATGTTACAGCTATCTCCCCCTTGCTTCCGGTGGCGCCGGAGCGCTGCCGGGGGCCATCATCATCACCGCGATCTTAACCAACACCTCCGCCATCTTCACCAACATCTCCATCACCTTCCCCCATCTATATTCAGCAGTCCACTCTCCCGCAACCCACTGTACCCTCTACTTGAACATGGTGCTTTATGCTTCATATTATTATCCAATGATGTGTTGCCATCCTATGATGTCTGAGTAGATTTTCGTTGTCCTATCGGCGATTGATGAATTGCTATGATTGGTTTAATTTGCTTGTGGTTATGTTGCTGTCCTATTGTGCCCTCTGTGTTGCGCAAGCGTGAGGGATTACCGTTGTAGGGTGTTGCAATACGTTCATGATTCGCTAATAGTGGGTTGCTTGAGTGACAGAAGCATAAACCCGAGTAAGGGGGTTGTGGCGTATGGGATAAAGGGGACTTGATACTTTAATGCTATGGTTGGGTTTTACCTTAATGATCTTTAGTAGTTGTGGATGCTTGCTAGAGTTCCAATCATAAGTGCATATGATCCAAGAAGAGAAAGTATGTTAGCTTATGCCTCTCCCACATAAAACTTGCTATCGGTCTAGTAAACTAGTCAATTGCTTAGGGACAATTTCACATCTCCTACCACCACTTTTCCACACTCGTTATATTTACTTTATTGCTTCTTTATCTAAACAGCCCCTACCTTTTATTCACGTGCTCTTTATTACCTTGCAAACCTATCCAACAACACCTACAAGTACTTCTAGTTTCATACTTGTTCTAGGTAAAGCGAACGTCAAGCGTGCGTAGAGTCGTATCAGTGGCAGATAGGACTTGAGAGAATATTTGTTCTACCTTTAGCTCCTCGTTGGGTTCGACACTCTTACTTATCGAAAGAGTCTACAATTATCCCCTACACTTGTGGGTTATCAGCTCTCAGTGCACGAATACAGGCCGGAGGACTTCCTGGTGGTCTTCGCTCGACAGGAGCACCGCAACAGCGTCAGCGCACGACCATCAATCGAGCACAAGGGTGTGCGCCTGTTCTTCAGGCAGTGGAATCGGCAAGGCCAGGCGGTCCATTCCGTCATGAGGTATGAGGTATGTCTAGTCCTTGAGGAGATTCAACCGCATGCATGGGAGCAAGAGGTTCCGAAGGACCTCCTCAGCTCAGCTTGCCTGGTGGACATGGTGGCGGCCGAGACGAGCGTGCGCCGGGATCTTTCTACATTTAGGCTTTCAGCATGGACGGCGGTCCCAGAGAGCATCCTGTCGCTGTGCTGGTTAGGCGTGCCGGAGCTAGGCCTAATCGTGCAGCTCGTCGACCCGAAGCTTCTCCAGTACAAGATTCTTATCCATGTGGACACGGTGACTGAGTTCGATGGAGCAGACGAGCCCTGGTTCCTAAGGGCGTCATCGGAGAGCGACCAGAGCGACATCTCAGACGCCGGCGAGGGCTCCATGGGTGGCCAAGGTGGAGGTGAGAGAAGTCATATGAGGAGGCCCCGCTAGAGCTTTGGGGTGAGAGATCAGCGTGGGCGTGGTGTTCATGGAGGGCCGGTGGATGCTGCTCCCCCGTGTCAGTGTCCTCACCAGCGACGAGCCGGGGCCTGACACTAATTGGCGCATCCCCCCGATGAGTCCCCTGACTATCCTATCTGCAGGTGGGGTCTCTTTCCCCATTTAGAGCAGGCTAGTGCACAGGTCATCTGCTTTTGACCACCTCACGCCAGCGTTGGGTCCCACAGAAGCAATGGAAAGAGAGCGCGGCCAAATTTCAAACGGCCGAGGCGGGGAGACAGCTGCGCGCCAGGAGCCAATGCGTGTGCTTCCTCCTTTTGGCCAGTCGGGCTTAGTGCTGGCGTCCGCTCCGCGGGCCCAGCACGCTCTGCCCAGCAAGTCGGCATGTGGCGAGTTGGGGCTGGTCGTGTCCCCTATCATCGAGCGGCCTACGGGCCCCACGCGCATAGAGTGGCAGCTGGCCCTGGTTCAAGAGCCTTCACAACCAATCATGGAGCCGGGCGAGTTCGTGCCAGTGGTGGGCACGCCACCCTCTGGCCCCACATCTGTGCAGGCGAGAGATAAGGACAAAGGGCCACCCACTGTGTTGGTGGGGCCAGCTCAGTTCGTTCGCGCAGCGACCAAGGAACGGGAGTTGGTCGCTGTGCGGTGCACGGTGGACACAAGCAGTTCTTTGTATGAGATCATGTGATCCAGCGTTTTGAGCCATTAGATTAGCATCCAGCGGTACAGATAGGCTCAGGTGGGTTTCAGATCAGACCAGTGGTATAATTTACATTTACATCCTTGAAAAAAAAATCTTTTAGTGGAAACCCCCTCCAGATATGTTTATGTACAATTTGCACAGACAGTCTAGTTTCTGTACCAGTCAACTAAGTATTGTCCATTCAAAAATATGAATTGGTGAGCATTGACATGGCAAAACTTTCTTCCGCGCCCAGGTTATGAGATCATGGCTGTTCATGTTCTACCAGTGCACCAACTCTTTCATTCAACCCACTGTTAGCACTAAATTTATACAAGCCTGCTCTCTCGTCTAATACATGAAGTCAACAGGAAGTAGAATAAATATATAAGCACAAATGGGAGTCTTACGGGATGCAATGGAAAAAATACTTAGTCCACTGAACCAATATTTCAACTCATTAATTAGGACATGTCAGGCATCAAGAATTTAACAAGAACAAACATCTAGTAGTAGCGTTCATACTTAGACAACCATTTTTATTTTTTCTTCGGACAGATACGACTGTCATGTAACACAACTTCCTTGCATGTTCTGCAAGTGCGCGGTACCCGTAGAGTAACCCCTAATTTCTTCTTATTTGACCCTGCCTTCTTTTCATTGTCTCTGTGGCCCTTAATTCGTGAGCATGTACCCCTCGCATTGACAGCGGTCGGTGTTAGGATATCAACTTGGACAGGCATGGTGCTACCGACGTATGATTCTTGTTCTTCTTGTGTAGTTTGAGGAACAACGGAGGCAGACTGCAAGACAACAGATTCAAGATTGCACAGACCCATATTGAGTGAGTCAAGTGCTACGCTCGATTTTTTAGCACATCGGATGATATCTTCTAATTTGTTCCGTGCCATCGAGATATTTCTTCTAGTATCCATGTCAATGCAGTCAATCGGATTATCTTCTAGTGCATTCCCTTCGTTGTCAAATACAATATCCCTACAGGAAAGCGATAACATTGTGAGTAGAGCTAACACTTACAAATTTTGATAGAACTATGGAAAGTAATTACCTTTTGCACATTTTCTCCCATCTTTTGAGTACATAAAAGGTTGGAAGCTCATTTATCTTTGCACCCCTCAAGACGCGTATGACATGGCGGCACACAATGCCCTTGGACTCAAAGAGCTTGCAAGAACATTTAGCAATCATGGTTGTTGTCTCTAAATGCACGTCTCTTACCTTGTTTTTCCGATGACTTTGATCACTAATGGAAACAATCTTCAGCTCTCCCACAGTCATAGTGTCCTGGACATCACAATGCTCTCTAGCAGCAAGTACCTCTGATTGAAACAAGGCAAAGACCTCATGAGTGAAAAGTATGCTGCCCTGTCTTTCCACTTCCCAACATGTCTGCAATCTAGGTGTTGTATGTACGCTTGTGTGGTCAGCAATCAACTCCTCTTGCCTCTGACATTTCAAGGCTGTGTCGAACCTAAGCCAAAACTCAACAAATGCAAGCTTCCGACGGATGAAATTCTTGAAAAGTGAGTTTTCACTCTCTGACCTAGAGGTGGTTCTGAGAATACCAGCTAGGGCAATGTCCATGAAATATGCTGGCACCCATGACCCACGAATCAGGTAACATTTTGCAAACCACTCATTTTCTTGCAAGCCAAAATCTGATATTAGAGACTTCCAACTTTCTTCGAATTCTGTAGGTGTTTCAGAATTCCACACACACGAGTCCAACCTCTTGTAGAATAATTCATCACTTCTCAATTCGAGAGAGACCTTCTCAGGAACCTTCTTCATAATGTGCCACATGCACAACCGATGCGTGGTATGGGGTAGAAGTGCCTTGATAGCGTTCCTCATGCTACCACACTCATCTGTTATAATAACACTAGGCGCAACCCCATCCATGCATTTAAGGAATATGTCAAACAACCATAAGTAGTCCTCAGTTGTCTCATTGAGTAAGAACCCACCCCCTAAGAAGACACTTTGCATATGATGGTTGATGCCCGTGAAGGGCGCAAAAATGTAGTCATACTGATTAGTGCTATATGTGGAATCAAAGGACAACACATCATGGAAATGCTTGTAGTTTTTCCTGCTAGTTGCATCTGCCCAAAACAAACGCAACAATGTACCAACTTCGTCAACTTCATAGTCAAAGAAAAAACCAGGGTTGAGTTCCTTCAATCTACCAAATTGGTCCACTAGCATTTGAGCATCACAATTCTTGATTTTATTTTTGAACCTAGAATAGTAATTCTGCACGTCTTTCTTCATGCATCCCACATCTGGAAACCCCCCTTCACCAACTTGGAGTAGCCTATATGCTTGGGCTGGGCCGATGCTAGCTTTGTGGCAATCAAATAGTGTTGACTTCACCTTCTCACTTACTTTCCTGTTTGATCTAATCAAGTGTTGCTTGCTAGGAGACACTAGTTCGTGATTGTGGTGTTCAACCATTGAAGCTATCTTATATTTCCCATTATCATCCCAATTGACATAAATGTGAGCATCACATCCACACCTAGTTAATTTCACCTTGCGTCTTTTACTTGAAGTATTTGTGTTCAAGCAATTAACAACATAAGTACCTTTCGTGGACCGGTATCCCTCCCTTGAGCATAAGAAACGCTTCCACTGAATTACATTGTTCACAAGCCTTTGTGCTCCAAGACGGACACCAAATCCCACATGATGTGCATACTTCTTATAAAATGTCTCCACAACAGCAATATCATCAAATGTCATGCCTACTGTTGGTTTGAGTGCATCATCACACAGAGGTTTATACAACGAACCCTGCAAATGAACACAAGACTGCCATTAAATAAATGCAGTTCCCATAGTTCGGAAAGATCGATCACATTTTACACATGAAATTTTTCTGTATTTTACACGCCTAACATTCTACGCAACGTTCAGGTTTTCAGGTACTGTGTAACATGTTTCTCCACTTCCATAATTTTTTTGACAAGATATTAGGTGCTCGTGTCAGAGGTAAACACGCAGAAAATAAGGCGATCATCCTAAATTTGAAGTGCATATTATGATAATCTGCATTCTGAACCATTTTGAATCCAAGGTAGCCTGAATATAATCGGTACAATTACAAAGAGAAGAAAAACTTGAACATCTTATCAGAGATAAACACACATAAAAAAATCTGCATTATACTTACATCTAGAGAAAAGCATTGTCTCTTCTTAGGCGTAGAGAATTCATCAAAAGGAGGCATAGCAGAATTAATCTCTGAAAAAGAGTTGGCATCACTTAATTCAAGGCCATGGACCGATTCTGCAAAAAAAAAACCTTAAACAGACATATATTGTCATAAAGAAGCAAAATAATTAGCACTCTCAATGTCAAGAATTCACCTGAGAGGGCTGGTACGCTATGAAGATTTGTCGTGCATGCCACTCCCAAGGGCAAGGTGGCGCTAGTTTCCTCCATTTAGAAGAACAATGTTGTGGTCAGTTTCACTGCCTTCAACGAGAAACTAAAATCTGATTGCCTTCTCTTATCTGCTTCCCTAGAAAAAAGTCAAAATGTGGCACAAATCACGAACTGGATCCAGTCTCAAGAAAATGTAGGTTACTGGATTGAAGTTAATGCTTCTCGAGTTGAAACAAGACTGAAGAATCAAACTTATGTTTAAACAGCAAGCATAGTGATTTAATCTGCACATCCCATTTTCAAGACATATCCACGTCTGCCCGTGTTGTGGATATGTAGATATAAATACTTTTTCTTAGAACTGGCATATATCATCGCCGCTGCTCACTGAATCAGTATGTCCGTTATCCACGCATTTTTACCACATCAAACTATCTTTCTGTTACATGGTCTCATGCCGAGTAGCTTGCATTGCTAACTACTTTACTTAGCAAAATTACTATTAGCATAGTGCACAGAAAACTGCTACTAGGTCGTCAAGAATTAAAGGGGATGAAAAGTGTGGACTGAATATATGTATTCTCTCATCGATAACCCCAGTCCAACTTCAACAGAGTCACGGTATTCATTCACCTCTACATTATCTCAGTAAGCTTGCCATCCGGCCACTTATTTCTAGAACTTGTCAGTGCAAAATTCAAAATCAGGAGTACAAATTTTGGTTAAGGACTAAGAATTATTGGTCCAATTGAATACTGAAAAATAATGTGTGTTTATCAGAAGCACCACAATCACATAAATTTTCTTGACTGCCGTACATGGTAGCAGGCACCAAAATTGAACATTCAACTTAAAAGAAACCAATACTAGCATGATGCAATGCGGGTGGGTCAGAACATATAGAATACTACTTGTCCTTGCAATTAAATTATAGTTAGCACTAATTGTCCCCAATATAACCACCAGAACGAGCATGGAACGATACCATATGCACCGGTACTCATCGGCATTGGACGGAGACTGGATGTGGGGAAAAGATCTCGTGGTCTAGGGTTAGATGAGATTGAAAGAAGGCTGCCGCGGATGATGGGAGGGGATTACCTGGTCCAGAGTTGGAGACGAGGAAGAGCTAGTCAATCACCGTTGACGGGAAAGGAAGAGATGGCTGTGGCAAGGGGGCGACCGCCGCCGCCTGGACTGAACTAGAGAACGGGGAGGAGCTTTGCGCCGCCGCCGTCGGTGGGGAATGACCTGTACGACAGGAAGGTACTAGCTGCTGGGACGAGATCTATCTGGAGAGGGTTTCCACTAAAAGGGTCTTTCCCAAGGATGTAAATGTAAATTGTAACACTGACCTGATCGGAAACCCACCTGAGCCTATCTGTACCGCTGGATGCTTATCTGATGGCTCACAACGCTGGATCGCATGATCTCATACTAAGCGCAGATCTCACGCAAGTCTCTCCCGTTCTTTGGAGGGTGGCGTGGTAGTGGAGTCGGTGACACACCCTGAGGGGAATCATGCAGCCATGCACAGACGTGGGCGAGGTGGTCATACATGAAATTTGCCCACCGGTGCTGCTTGAGGGCGCGCATGTTGGGGACTCCCTGCTATTGCAATGCACGGAACAACATGCTGTGGTGGGCGCCACCGTGCCCGCGCTCATTGAGGAAGGTGACAATAGGAGGGAGGAGGATGGGGCAATCATTGGGCCTATCTATGGAGGACTATCGTTGTATGTAGGATGTTTGGGGACTTCTCGAAACTCAAATCCTTCTGCTCCAGCATAGTCAGAAAACTTGTGCCTCTGCTACTCACGAAGTGCAGACCTCTGGCCTCAGGCCCGAGGTAGAGCCATTCACCCTGAAGAGAACCACACGTGCTACCAAGAAGACGGTCGCACAGAGTGTGGCTAAAGTGACACAGGCTGAAAATGTGTTTCTTCACACTCAACCTGGCAATCGGCTCGGGTTTGGCCGAGTCGACTGAGGGAGTCCTAGATTATGGGGTCCTCAGGGAGTCGGCCTATGTGATATGGGCCGGGCTGATGGGCCGTGAAGATACAAGACAGAAGACCTTCCCCCGTGTCCGGATGGGACTCTCCTTTGCGTGGATAACAAGCTTGGCATCGGGATGTGTAGTTTCCCTCATCTATAAACCAACTTTGTATGACCCTAGTCCCCTCCGGTGTCTATATAAACCCGAGGGTTTAGTCCGTAGAGGCAATCACAATCATATAGGCTAGACATCTAGGGTTTAGCCATTACGATCTCGAGGTAGATTAACTCTTGTAATCCCTATACTCATCAAAGTCAATCAATCAAGAAGTAGGGTATTACCTCCATTAAGAGGGCCCGAACCTGGGTAAACATCGTGTCCCCTGCCTTCTGTTACCTTCGATCCTTAGACGCACAGTTCGGGGGCCCCTACGTGAGATCTGCCGATTTTGACACCGACATTGGTGCTTTCATTGAGAGTTCCTCTGTGCCGTTGACAGAGGGGTTGATGGCTCGCCTTGTCATCAAGGACAGTATCACTTCCGGAGAAGCCCTAGCTTTGGGGTAAACCCTCCGGCTTGGCAGCTTCACCATGGGCGCTCGTTCGGCCATTAAGCCAGAGGCAGCCTAGCCTGTCACCAAAATTTGTCTCCGCGTCAGCATTGAGTACTCCGACAAAATGGATCTAGCAGATGTATCGGCTTTAAGTGAACTACTAGATCGCATCGCGCCCTAGGGGTCACAACCGACTATGATCGTATTGGGCTTAAACCCGATCAGAGAGAAATTAGATCTCCGTTGATCACCCATCAGGTGGCAATTGTGGAGGAACAAGCTAACAATAACTCTTCTTCTATGTTGAGAACAAAGTATGTTCGGATTTCCGAGCTCGAAAAGCCGGACACCCATCTTCGGGAAGAAACTTCTTGTCCTCCGAACAAAGAATCAGGCGTTAAACCTAAGAACTCACCGGACGCTCCGAAGCCCGGGTCTGTAACCTTGGAAATTTCTCAGAATTCGGACTTCACAATGGGTCAGGGTCCAGATTTAAGACCACCCACCCACCACAAGCAATATTCCCCAAGCAATTCCAGTCCTCCAGACATATGCGACTTAATCTATGTACGGCAGCAGCCTCGGGAAACAGTCCACCACTTTTGGCCAGATTCCTCCTTGTTAAAAACAAGATCAAAGATTGCTGCAATGACGACGCGATCTCAGTATTTTGCAACAATTGTACGGATGAGGGAATCCTTAATGCGCTCAACCGTCATCGCATACTACACTTTGCAGATTTGGCACACATAGTACAGAAGTACTGCGTAATGGAAAGCGGCTGGAAAACCCAGACAACCCGCTGGGAACCACATGCCTTTAGGCCACCTCCCGGATGGGCAAAAAGGATGCACCCCCACGGAGCACTTAATCATCATCCTGTGGATAAGAAAATCAAGCCCTTTACGGGGCATAGAACTGTCCTCGAGGAATGGCTCGACAAGCCCTGTCAAATTCACATGACGCCGAACAATAAACCAACGCATAGCCTTAGAGCATGTTGGATACTTCGGCAAGTGGCCAAGAGTGGCGAGGGTCTCCTCACCAACAAAACCCCAGAGAACTACTCTTCGGAGGACAGCGATCTCCAAGTATTCATGGTCTTCGAGACCTTTTCATCAAATAATCGGCACAAAAGGGAGCTTCGCGACCTCGTCGAAGTCTGCCAGGTGGCAGCAGTAAATCCTTGGAACGACACGGCGATCACTTTCAACGCCGATGATGAACCAAGATCCCGCTTAGTCCGGGCACCAGCCGCTTTGGTCCTAAACCCAATCGTAGACGGCTTTTGGCTCACTAAAGTACTAATGGACGACGACAGTGGACTGAACCTCATATACGAAGACACCCTCAATAAAATGCAAATGGACAGGACTTGCATTGAGAAAAGTACCACAACCTTTCGAGGTATTATCCCCAGTCGGGAAGCAAGATGCTCAGGAAAAATAAAACTCGACGTGGTATTCGGCACGCTGGAAAACTATAGGTCCGAAGAGTTACTCTTCCATGTGGCACCTTTCAACAGCGGGTATCACGCCCTGTCAGGGCGAGACGCATTCACACACTTCCAAGCCATACCCCACTATGGGTATATGAAGCTCAAAATGCCTGGGCCCAGTGGAGTTATCACTATCGCCAGTGATCTGGACATAGCACTCCGCACCGAAAACAAAACCACCTCTCTGGCCCTCGAGGCTTTATCCGAGGCCCTCACGGCCAAAGAACTAACCACCCTGCGTTCCATAGTGGATAGGGACGACTTTCCTTGATAAGAGACCCAAATACACTTCCTTCAAGCCAGCAGACGAAATATTCAAATTTCACGTCCACCCAACGGACCCCAAGAAGACAGCTTCCATTGGGGCACAGCTGGATCCAATGATCGACACCGCATTATGCGCATTCCTGCGTGACAACTGGGGCATTTTTTCCTGGCACCCTTCTGATATGCCAAGTATCCCATGAATACTGGCCGAGCATAGTCTCAATATACTGAAAGGATACAAACCAGTCAAGCAAACTCTGCGCCGATTTTCCGAACCCAAACGACAGGCTATGGGGGAGGAGCTAGCCAAGCTACTCGAAGCCGGGTTTATCAGAGAGATCAAACATCCAGACTGGCTAGCAAACCTGGTCATGGTACCGAAGAAGGATAAATCCTGGCGCCCGTGTGTCGATTTCAAAGACCTTAATAAGACTTGCCCTAAGGACCCCTTCCCACTACCACGCACCGACCAGATTACTGACGCAACCATAGGACATGATTCCCTATGCTTCCTCGACGCATACTCCAGATACCATCAAATTAAGATGAAAGAATCTGACCAAGCCGCAGCGGCATTCATCACTCTATATGGGCCCTTCTGCTTCAACACTATGCCTTTCGGGCTCAAGAACGCCGGCACAACCTACCAATGCATGATCCAAACATGCCTGGAAAAGCAAATCGGCAAAACTGTGGAGGCATATGTAGATGATGTAGTCATCAAAACCAAGCATGTTGAATCATTAGTGGATGACTTACGCCTTACATTCGACAACCTTCGAGCATATGACATACGGCTCAATCCGGAAAAATGCGTCTTCGGCATTCTAGCCGGAAAACTGCTTGGGTTCATTGTCTCAAATAGAGGAATCGAAGCAAACCCAGCCAAAATACGAGCCCTGGCACAGTTGGCAACACTAACAGACCTCAAACAGGTCCAAAAACTAGTCGGATGCGTGGCAGCTTTGAGCCGTTTTATCTCCAGACTAGGGGAAAAGGCATTGCCATTGTATCGCCTGCTTCACCGCACCAACCACTTTGTGTCAATGAATGCCGCCACAGCCGGACCGGAAGAAATAAAAACTTTGCTAGCAAGCAACCCAATCCTGGCCGCACCAAAAGTCGGAGAACCGATGTTGCTCTACATATCGGCAACTCACCAGGTGGTGAGTGTGGTGCTCGTCGTAGAACAAGATGAAGAGGGACATAAATTCCCACTTCAAAAACCAGTATATTACGTATTGACGGTCCTTACACCATGCAAATCCTGATACCTGCAATATCAAAAGATATCATATGCGGTCTTTATGGCATCCCGCAAGCTGCAGTACTACTTTCAAGAGTGCTCAATCACAGTGGCTTTTGAAGTACCACTTAATGATATTTTAAACAACTGGGACGCCACCAGCCGGATTGCCAAATGGGTCATTGAGCTCTTACCATTTGAAATAATCTACAAGCCACGCCGAGCTATTAAATCTCAGGTGTTGGCCGACTTCATCACCGAATGGATAGAGGCCGAACTCCCTAAAGAGTATGGCACATATTTCAACTAGCTGATGCACTTCGACGGCTCTAAAATGCTATCTGGGCTGGGGGCTGGTGTCGTATTGACATCCCCCACAGGAGACACAGTCCGTTATGTGCTCCAAATATTGTATACGGACTTTAACAATGCAGCCGAATACGAGGCCCTATTGCCCGGTCTTCGGATGGCCGTCTCCATGGGCATACAGTGCCTCAAAGTGCGCGGGGATTCAAACCTTGCAATATCTCAGATAAACGGAGACTTCGACGCAAAAGGTTCGAAGATGGCGGCTTACCCAACGCCGTACTCAAAATGTCAGCTCCTACGTCTTGAGCTTGCATTGGTTTTCCTTGAAGAGGAAAGGGTGATGCAGCAATAGTAGCATAAATATTTCCCTCAGTTTTTGAGAACCAAGGTATCAATCCAGTAGGAGGCTCCTCAAAAGTCCCACGCACCTACACAAACAAACAAAGAACTCGCAACCAACGCAATAAAGGGGTTGTCAATCCCTTCACGGCCACTTGCGAAAGTGAGATCTGATAGAGATAGTATGATAAGATAAATATATTTTTGGTATTTTATAATATAGATTGGAAAAGTAAAGATGCAAATAAAAGTAGATTGAAAGCTTATATGATAAAAGATAGACCCGGGGGCCATAGGTTTCACTAGTGGCTTCTCTCAAGATAGCATAAGTATTATGGTGGGTGAACAAATTACTGTCGAGCAATTGATAGAAAAGCGAATAATTATGAGATTATCTAGGCATGATCATGTATATAGGCATCACGCCTGTCGCAAGTAGACCGACTCCTGCCTGCATCTACTACTATTACTCCACACATCAACTGCTATCCTGCATGCATCTAGAGTATTAAGTTCATAAGAACAAAATAACACATTAAGAAAGATGACAGGATGTAGAGGGATAAACTCAAGCAATATGATATAACCCCCATCTTTTTATCCTCGATGGAAACAATACAATACGTGCCTTGTTGCCCCTACTGTCACTAGGAAAGGACACCGCAAGATTGAACCCAAAGCTAAGCACTTCTCCCATTGCAAGAAAGATCAATCTAGTAGGCCAAACCAAACTGATAATTCGAAGAGACTTGCAAAGATAACTCAATCATACATAAAAGAATGCAGAGGAGATTCAAATATTTCTCATAGATAAACTTGATCATAAACCCACAATTCATCGGATCTCGGCAAACACACCGCAAAAAGAGTTACATCGAATAGATCTCCACAGGAGAGGGGGAGAACATGGTATTGAGATCCAAAAAGAGAGAAGAAGCCATCTAGCTAATAACTATGGACCCGAAGGTCTGTGGTAAACTACTCATAACTCATCGGAGGGGCTATAGTGTTGATGTAGAAGCCCTCCATGGTCGATTCCCCCTCCAGTGGAGCGCCGGTGAAGGCTCCAAGATGGGATCTCGCGGATACAGAAGGTTACGGCAGTGGAAATTGTTTTTCGTTGGCTCCCTGGATGTTTTCGGGGTACGTGGGTATATATAGGAGGAAGAAGTAGGTCGGTGGCCGCCCGAGGGGCCCATGAGATAGGGGGGCCCGCCCTGTAGGGGTGGGCACGCCCTCCACCCTCGTGGCCGCCTCGATCGCTTCTTGACTTGCACTCCAAGTCCTCTGGATCACGTTCGTTCCAAAAATCAAGCTCCCGAAGGTTTCATTCCGTTTGGACTCCATTTGATATTCCTTCTCTTCGAAATACTGAAATAGGCAAAAAAACAGCAATACGGGCTGGGCCTCCGGTTAGTAGGTTAGTCCCAAAAATGATATAAATGTGTAAAATAAAGCCCATAAACATCCAAAAGGGGTAATATAATAGCATGGAACAATCAAAAATTATAGATACGTTGGAGACGTATCAAGCATGTCACGCCCAATATGCGACCCTATCCAAAAGGAACTCGAAGGTCCCACCAAGGATAGACCCGCATATTGAAACGCTTTTGCAAGGTGGATATCATTACATCAACATTACATAATAGATGGGTATACATACAAGAGGCATACATGCCACATGAATACATCATCATCTTACATAAGAACAACATCCGACTACGGATGAGACACAAACAGCAACTCAAACAACATCCACCCTGCTAGCCCAGGCTGCCGACCTGGAACCTATCCCCTGATCGAAGAAGAAGCAAAAGAAGAACTCCAAAACAAGCAAACATCACTCTCGCGTCATGATCATCGCATAACATGTACCTGCAGCTGTTGTAGTAGTAATCTGTGAGCCACGAGGACTCAGCAATCCCATTACCATGGGCATCAAGACTAGCAAAGCTTAAAGGGGTAAGGAAGGGGTAAAGTGGTGAGGTTGCAGCAGCGACTCAGCATGATATGGTGGCTAACATATGCAAATGAGAGTGAGAAGAGAAGCAAATAGAACGGTCGTGAAGCTAGCAATGATCAAGAGGTGATCCTGAACTCCTACTTACGTCAACCATAACCCAAAACCGTGTTCACTTCCCGGACTCCGCCGAGAAGAGACCATCATGGCTACACACGCGGTTGATGCGTTTTAATTCGGATCTGGTGTCAAGTTATCTACAATCGGACATTAACAAATTCCCATCTGCCACATAACCGCAGGCATGGCTTTCGAAAGTTTATACCCTGCAGGGGTGTCCCAACTTAGCCCATGATAAGCTCTCATGATCAACGAAGGATATACCTTCTCCCAGGAAGACCCGATCAGTCTCGGAATCCCGGTTTACAAGACATTTCGACAATGGTAAAACAAGACCAGCAAGACCACCCGCTGTGCCGACAAATCCCGATAGGATCAACACATATCTCGTTCTCAGGGGACACCGAATAAGCTAAGCGTACAGGTACCGACGTAATCCAAGGTTCCAAGGAATGGTCCCGCACGGTGCTCTAGTTTGGACCAACACTCGGAGGAGCATTGGCCCGGGGGGGTAAATAAAGATGACCCTCGGGCTCCGGAAACCCAAGGGAAAAAGGGCTAGGTGAGGCAAATGGTAAAACCAAGGTTGGGCCTTGCTGGAGGAGTTTTATTCAAAGCGAACTGTCAAGGGGGTGCCATAAATCACCCACCCGCGTAAGGAACGCAAAATCCGGGAACATAACACCGGTATGACGGAAACTAGGGCGGCAAGAGTGGAACAAAACACCAGGCATAAGGCCGAGTCTTCCATCCTTTACCAAGTATATAGATGCATTAATTAAATAAGATATATTGTGATATCCCAACATAATCCTGTCCACCAAGGAGCAATCTTCAACTTCACCTGCAACTAACAACACTATAAGAGGGGCTGAGCAAAAGTGGTAACATAGCCAAGCAATGGTTTGCTAGGAAGGGTGAAAAGGTTAGAGGCTGACATGGCAATTTGGGAGGCTTTAGAAGCAAGAGATAGGTAACGCAGCATAGCGATAGAACGAAGCAACTAGCATAGTAGTGATAGTAGTGAGATCCAAGTTAGCGGTCATCTTGCCTAAAATCCCTCTAGGAAGAAGAACGAGTCCATGCAGAAGACGAACGGATGAAGACGAACCAAGCGTAGACGAACGAATCCTCACGATCGCAACAAAACAGGAACTATCGAGAAGAAGCACACAACATAGTAAACACACCACACATATACATGACATGATGCACAACCAAACATGATGCATGAAAAAGCTACATGGAGCCTCATGGCAAAAGATGATGCATACAAGACCAACACATCAAAGCAAGTCTAAATGAGGCCGGAAACAACATAGAACTAATCCGGTAAGTCCTCATATGCAAATTTCGAAATTGGTCCAGATCTGAATAAACCTTATGTTCAAGTTGTTAAACAGCAAGTTAAGATGCACCAAGATGATCTACACGAAATTCTAGTCAAGTTACATATAAAGTTCATTTAATTCGGAGCTACGGCCTAGAAGATATGAGCAAAACGAGTTAAACATGGTATTGATGCAAAATTCACTCAAACATCAAGCAAACACCTCAAAACAAGGATGCAACATGATAATATGAAACTACATGCAATTCTAAGCATGTTTCATATAGAGCACACTCAAAACGGAGCAACGGTTCAACACACACACTCTATACAAGTTTAAAGGACAAGCTGTCCAAAACAGCAACTAGGCATCTAGCAAGCATCAAAACAATATGCTACAGCACCTCAATATGAAAACAAAAGGCATGGGCATGATGTACAGGTAACGCATGACAAAACATGAACACTGAGCTATCTCCAGAAATCAATAGAACATGCTCAAAAGGACATGGCAAAATTGCAAATAATAACAGGTTAGTCTTAGCAGAAATAACATCAGTTTGCAATGTTTAGAGCTATCAAACAACATGTTACAGAAACTTATCATGGAAAAAAAAGGCATGGCATGAATCTACTAATTGCATATAACAAAAGTCCCTTACTGACCATGAGCCAAAAGGGCACAAATAATATGATGGCACCCATGTAAACATAGCAAGAGATATGACAGATTCATACATGGCAGGAACAACAATAAGTAGGCATGTTGGTGAGCTTGTACCACTCCCCACAGAGCAATATAGGGCATAAAAAGGTGACAAATAGTAATAATACATGTTTATTAAGCTAAGCATGGCAAGAGTAAGTTCATAGGATGCTTGGATCACTAACAACAATCATGGCAACATTGAACTTAATGTTAGCAGGCTGACAGCAACATTATGTAGCAACTTTGGAGCATGATATGAACAATCTACAGCAAGCTATAAATACAACCAGGGGCATGGATGGATAGAGAACGATATTTATAACAAAACATCCTTAGTGAACATCTCCAGATTATGCATAGAATGACTTGTAGCAGCAGGTTTACATATCATCATGATATAACAGAATCTGTCTAGCAAAACAGCAATGGCAAGTACCCTACTTCACAATCTCGATGCACTCAGTACAAGACTCAAAAAAATACATGAATGGCACCACTGTGAATATGGCATGATTTAGTACAAAACACATGTAGGGCTCATGCTCATAGGATGCACACATCAAATGCAACGAAAATGACAAATCACCAAGTTCTAACAGTTTCAGCAGGTTAACATCATATAGCACTCTTGCAACGATGATTAGGATATCAAGATGGACTCAAACAAACATGGCACAATGGAACTAAATGTAGAGCATCTCACAACAAACATTTTGACATATCATACGCACCAAACAGAGCAGTATGCATGGAGTTATGATGCAATGAACATGTCAACAAAATGATAAAAATCCAGGGACTTAGACGAAATTCGGGGGTCAACCTGTGGGATCCAGATCCGGCGCGGGTTACGAGGATGGCCGTGGCTGGGGAAGACGGCCGGGGACGGGCGGCGCCGGATCCGGTCGACCCACGACCGGATCTGATAGGAGACGGGGCCGGCGGAGGAGGAGCTCGGCGAGGCGCCGGCGGACGGCGACGAAGACGGGGCACCGGGCGGCTCGGGGCGCAGGACGCGGGAGGCCGGGTGGCGAGGTGGCGCCCGGTGGCACAGAAGCCGAGGGGCGGCGGCGGAGACCGGCGGGGTCGGCGAGGCG
>NC_041381.1:219159782-219166591 GCF_002162155.2 Triticum dicoccoides | reverse complement strand
CGAGGGGGCCCGCGCGGGCCTGGCTGGCCGGCGGCGGCGCGCGGTGGTCGGGGCCACGTGGCAGCTTCCGGTTCGCTGAGGGCGGCAGCGCGGACGGAGCGGACATGTCCGGTCTGATTCGGACGTGTCCGGCGGCGGAGAGGGAGCGGGGCTAGGGTTTTGGGGGGATTCGTCCGCGAATTTGGACGGGGAGGGCATATTTATAGTTAGAGGGAGTTTGGAGAGTCCAAATGAGGAGCAATTTTCGCCCACACAATCATGATCGACCGATCGAGAGCATGGAGGGGGTTTGGATGGGTTTTTTGGGCGGTGGTGAAGAGGGGCTGGGCTGCAAAGAGAGGGGGGTTTCGGGCTACGGGGTTAACCGTTGGGGCATCAAACGACCTCCAAATGGAACGAAATTTGATGAGCGGTCTACCGGTGCTATACCAAGGCCGCTTGGCAAACCTCGGGCCATTCCGAGAAAGTTTAACACCCGCTCACAATAGGAGATAAAAGGGGGACGCCGGAGGACAGAGGAGTATCAGATTGCAAAACGGACAACGGGGAAAATGCTCGGATGCATGAGACGAACACGTATGCACAATGAGATGCAGATGATGACATGATAAAATGCAACACGCAAGCAACTGACATGGCAATGACAGCGAATAATTGGCAGACACCTGGCGCATCAAATACGGGGCGTTACAACACTCCTCCACTAACAAGAGATCTCGTCCCGAGATCTTAGGACCGAGACGGAAGGGGAAAGGGATGAGGTGAAACAAGAACTTAAGAGAAGAAGGAAAGAATCAAGAGCACTCGAGAAGAAGAGAGGGACGATGAGAATGACGAGAATCGAAAGCTCACAGAATCAGATAGACTATGAAACCACTCTGGTTAGAATGAGATAAGAAACCAATAAGACTGAAAGGATTTAGGCAGCACTCCGGCTAAACATGGAAAGATTAGAACATGAACTTCACAAGATGAAATGACACTTGACGAGATAAGCAACACAATGCCTCCGGAATAATTGAAAGAGTTGAATGCAAAGAACTTAGAAGGAAGGATTGAACAGAGTTGTTGAGAAAATCAACAACGAAAGCATAAGCTTGTTGTGGACTTATCAAAGACAACTCAAAATTTGAGGTGAAATTAGACCACAAAGAAAGTCCGAATAGCTGAGAAGAACGAAGAAAAGCAAAACTCCACTTCAAAAGAATACAGAGAATTAGTTGCGCTTCGAGATGCAAGAAAGATACTTGAACTCCACCAACAAGATCTTGATGAACACTTAAAGAATGAATTAAATCATGAAGAACCACCATGAAGAACTCCAGTAACGAAAAGGATGATGAGATAGAATTGAAGGATGAAAAGAATAAGATGAGCCTTGCGGTGACTTGGATGGAGGTTCCGATGAGATAAGCAAGAATAGCATGGAGCTCCGGAAAAGAAAAGGTGAAAACACTTGGAACTAGAATGTATTCATCAAGAACAAACTCCGAAGGAAAGGATTACTCACTTTGAGGAAATAAGAATAAGATTTATTGTATGCTTATCCTTCATCAAATTAAGCTGATGACAAGCAATGGAATTTTCATACTACTTATTCTTCTTGAAAAGGATTAAGGGGGGTATAGCACAAAACTTGAGAAAGTCTTCATGAACCACCGGTAGGATTGGAAAGAAACTAATGAATTAATATGATAATCAAGGAAAAAGAATCTTGAATGAACCACCGTAAGAATTCAAAATTGAATGACGAAAGAGAATGAATCACCGGGGAAGAACAAATTTGCTTGAGGGAGATTTAGATGCAAAAGAATAAAGAGATCATGAGCTGATTAAAGAACACTTGAACGAAGCACCGGGATAGTTGGATAATGTTAGCTGAAATGATGCCTCCGGTGAAAAGAAATGGGAAAACAACTTCTGACATACTCCGGATGGTTAAGAAAAAGAATATCTGACGAATGAAATAATTCGAGAGGATAACATGAAGCTAGAATCACGAATATTCGAGAGAACGGACAAGATTTAGAGGAAAAACTCTTCTTTGGTCTTCAAATGACGACGAGAAAACACCATCAAAATTTGTTAAGGCACTCCGGGAGAATGTAAAAGAGGAAGGGTTGAACCAAAGATGAAAAGAATTTGAAAACGATCTTGGAGAAGGCATGTGACTGATGGAATTCATACTTACGTCATACTTGAAAAGAATTAGGAATGGCTCCGGAATAATTAGAAGAGTCAGGTAAGATCCTGGGAAAAGACCTCTGGGTTATGGCCCACTAAAGAGAAAAACACCGTTGAAAAGGATTGTTGAACAGATAGGTGATGCACCGGAACAAATGAAATATTTGAATGAGGTGACACCCTCGAATTAATTCGAACACAGACGAATCTTCTGAGATATCTTCAACACTCCGGAAGGATAATCTGGCAAGAGGCGAACGAGCAAGGAAAACACTTGAGCCGAGGAAAAAAGAATATGATCAACACCGAATACTTGAATTGGGTCCACCGGAAAGAAAATGTGACAAACAAAGATGAACTAGACGAGACTACACCGGTTGAGACAACTGAGGAAAGACTGAAGAGACTCCGCGCAAAATAAATTGATGCTCGAATAAAGGCTCAGACTCTGGAATAAAAGGGGTGGGAGGGCGGGAAAACAAGGCAACTAGAACGGTGAATCGATGAGTAACTTCAAGAGAAAAACACCGGTTAAAATTATTGAGGAGAGAAAGCAAAGGCTTCGCACGAGTAGGATGGATACTCGATTACGGACTCCGGTTCTGAGAAGAAAAAGGGTGGGAGGGTGGGAAAGAAAACAACTGAGGATTGAACTTGGCAAAGATGAAGAGGCTCGAGTCAACTTGACGAGAAATGCACCGGATGAAAAGAGCTAAGAACCAACGATCGGAAAACCAACTGCGTGAACCTAAAGAAAATTTTGAAAGGGAAGATGAGTAGTTCAAAACACCTACGTCAAGATTCCTCACCAGAGTGACGAAGGGGCTGAGGAGTAAAAATAATTACTCTCCGATATAACTAGACTCCAAAAATAGTTTTCTTCTAGACTCAACAACGGCCAAACTACACGATCAAACAAGGGGGCTCCTAGGGTCGGTCGAGGATCTGATACCAACTTATCATGCCCAATATGCGACCCTATCCAAAAGGAACTCGAAGGTCCCACCAAGGATAGACCCGCATATTGAAACGCTTTTGCAAGGTGGATATCATTACATCAACATTACATAATAGATGGGTATACATACAAGAGGCATACATGCCACACGAATACATCATCATCTTACATAAGAACGACATCCGACTACGGATGAGACACAAACAGCAACTCAAACGACATCCAGCCTGCTGCCGACCTAGAACCTATCCCCTGATCAAAGAAGAAGCAGAATAAGAACTCCAAAACAAGCAAACATCGCTCTCGCGTCATGATCATCGCATAACATGTACCTGCAACTGTTGTTGTAGTAATCTATGAGCCACGAGGACTCAGCAATCCCATTACCATGGGTATCAAGACTAGCAAAGCTTAAAGGGGTAAGGAAGGGGTAAAGTGGTGAGGTTGCAGCAGCGACTAAGCATGATATGGTGGCAAACATACGCAAATGAGAGCGAGAAGAGAAGCAAATGGAACGGTCGTGAAGCTAGCAATGATCAAGAGGTGATCCTGAACTCCTACTTACGTCAATCATAACCCAAAACCGTGTTCACTTCCCGGACTCCGCCGAGAAGAGACCATCACGGCTACACACGCGGTTGATGCATTTTAATTCGGATCTGGTGTCAAGTTATCTACAACCGGACATTAACAAACTCCCATCTGCCACATAACCGTGGGCACGGCTTTTGAAAGTTTATACCCTGCAGGGGTGTCCCAACTTAGCCCATGATAAGCTCTTGCGATCAATGAAGGATATACCTTCTCCCAGGAAGACCCGATCAGTCTCGGAATCCCGTTTTACAAGACATTTCGACAATGGTAAAACAAGACCAGCAAGACCACCCGCTGTGCCGACAAATCCCGTTAGGAGCTGCACATATCTCGTTCTTGGGGCACACCGGATAAGCTAAGCGTACAGGTACCGACGTAATCCAAGTTGCCAAGGAATGGTCCCGCGCGGTGCTCTAGTTCGGACCAACACTCGGAGGAGCACTGGCCCAGGGGGGGTAAATAAAGATGACCCTTGGGCTCCGGAAACCCAAGGGAAAAAGGGCTAGGTGAGGCAAATGGTAAAACCAAGGTTGGGCCTTGCTAGAGGAGTTTTATTCAAAGCGAACTGTCAAGGGGGTCCCATAAATCACCCAACCGCGTAAGGAACACAAAATCTGGGAACATAACACCAGTATGACGGAAACTAGGGCGGCAAGAGTGGAACAAAACACTAGGCATAAGGCCGAGTCTTCCACCCTTTACCAAGTATATAGATGCATTAATTAAATAAGAGATATTGTGATATCCCAACATAATCCTGTCCACCAAGGAGCAATCTTCAACTTCACCTGCAACTAACAATGCTATAAGAGGGGCTGAGCAAAAGCGGTAACATATCCAAGCAATGGTTTGCTAGGAAGGGTGAAAAGGTTAGAGGCTGATATGGCAATTTGGGAGGCTTGAGAAGCAAGAGATAGGTTGCGCACCATACCGATAGAACGAAGCAACTAGCATAGCAATGATAGTAGTGAGATCCAAGGTAGAGGTCATCTTGCCTGAAATCCCGCTAGGAAGAAGAACGAGTCCATGAAGAAGACGAACGGATGAAGACGAACCAAGCATAGACGAACGAATCCTCACGATCGCGAGGAAACAGGAACTATCGAGAAGAAGCACACAACATAGTAAACACACCACACATATACATGACATGATGCACAACCAAACATGATGCATGACAAAGCTACATGGAGCTACTCATGGCAAAATATGATGCATACAAGACCAACACATCAAAGCAAGTTTAAATGAGGACGGAAACAACTTAGAACTAATACGGTAAGTCCCCATATGCAAATTTTGAAATTGGTCCAGATCTGAATAAACCTTATGTTCAACTTGTTAAACAGCAAGTTAAGATGCACCAAGATGATCTACAAAAAATTCTAGTCAAGTTACATATAAAGTTCATTTAATTCGGAGCTACGCCTAGAAGATATGAGCAAAACGAGTTAAACATGGCATTGATGCAAAATGCACTCAAACATCAAGCAAACACCTCAAAACAAGAATGCAACATGATAATATGAAACTACATGCAATTCTAAGCATGTTTCATATAGAGCGCACTCAAAACGGAGCAACGGTTCAACACACACACTCTATACAAGTTTAAAGGACAAGCTGTCCAAAACAGCAACTAGGCATCTAGCAAGCATCAAAACAATATGCTACAGTACCTCAATATGAAAACAAAAGGCATGGGCATGATGTACAGGTAACGCATGACAAAACATGAACACTGAGCTATCTCCAGAAATCAATAGAACATGCTCAAAAGGACATGGCAAGATTGCAAATAATAACAGGTTAGTCTTAGCAGAAATAACATCAGTTTGCAATGTTTAGAGCTATCAAACAACATGTTACAGAAACTTATCATGGCAAAAAAAGGCATGGCATGAATCTACTAATTGCATATAACAAAAGTCCCTTACTAACCATGAGTCAAAAGGGCACAGATAATATGATGGCACCCATGTAAACATAGCAAGAGATATGACAGATTCATACATGGCAGGAACAACAATAAGTAGGCATCTTGGTGAGATTGTACCACTCCCCACAGAGCAATACAGGGCATAAAAAGGTGATAAACAGTAATAATACATGTTTATCAAGCTAAGCATGGCAAGAGTAAGTTCATAGGATGCTTGGATCTCTAACAACAATCATGGCAACATTGAACTTAATGTTAACAGGCTGACAGCAACATTATATAGCAACATTGGAGCATGATATGAACAATCTACAGCAAGCTATAAATACAACCAAGGGCATGTATGGATAGAGCATGATATGTATAAAAACCCATCCTTAGTGAACATCTCCAGATTATGCATAGAATGACTTGTAGCAGCAGGTTTACATAGCATCATGATATAACAGAATCTGTCTAGCAAAACAGCAACAGCAAGTACCCTACTTCACAAGCTCGATGCACTCAGTACAAGACTCACAAAAATACATTAATGGCACCACTATGAATATGGCATGATGTAGTACAAAACACATGTAGGGCTCATGCTCATAGGATGCACACATCAAATGCAACGAAAATGACAAATCACCAAGTTCAAACAATTTCAGCAGGTTAACATCATATAGCACTCTTGCAACGATGATTAGGGCATCAATATGGACTCAAACAAATATGGCACAATGGAATGAAATGTAGAGCATCTCACAGCAAAAATTCTGACATATCATACGCACGAAACGGAGCAGTATGCATGGAGTTATGATGCAATGAACAGGTCAACAAAATGATAAAAATCCAGGGACTTGGACGAAATTCGGAGGTCAACCTACGGGATCCACATCCGGCGCGGGTTACGAGGATGGCCGTGGCTGGGGAAGATGGCCGGGGACGGGCGGCGCCGGATCCGGTCGACCCTCGACCGGATCTGGCCGGAGACAGGGCCGGCGGCGGAGGAGCTCGGCGAGGCGTCGGCGGACGGCGGCGAAGACGGGGCGCCAGGCGGCTCGGGGCGCAGGACGTGGGAGGCCGGGTGGCGAGGTAGCGCCCGGTGGCGCGGAAGCCGAGGGGCGGTGGTGGAGACCGGCAGGGTCG
>NC_041381.1:219152897-219159529 GCF_002162155.2 Triticum dicoccoides | reverse complement strand
CTAGGGTTTCGGGGGGATTCATCTGCGAATTTGGACGGGGAGGGCATATTTATAGTTAGAGGGAGTTTGGAGAGTCTAAATGAGGAGCGGTTTTCGCACACACGATCGTGATCAAACGACCAAGAGCATGGAGGGGGTTTGGATGGGTTTTTTGGGCTGTGGTGAAGAGGGGGTGGACTGCAAAGAGAGGGGGGTTTCGGGCTACGCGGTTAACCGTTGGGGCATCAAACGACCTCCAAATGGAATGAAATTTGATGAGCGGTCTATCGGTGCTATACCAAGGCCGCTTGGCAAACCTCGGGCCATTCCGAGAAAGTTTAACACTCGCTCACAACAGGAGACAAAAGGGGGACGCCAGGACATAGGAGTGTCGGATTGCAAAACGGACAACGGGGAAAATGCTCGGATGCATGAGACGAACACGTATGCACAATGAGATGCAGATGATGACATGATAAAATGCAACACGCAAGCAACTGACATGGCAATGACAGCGAATAATTGGCAGACACCTGGCGCATCAAATACGGGGCGTTACAACACTCCTCCACTAACAAGAGATCTCGTCCCGAGATCTTAGGACCGAGACGGAAGGGAAAAGGGATGAGGTGAAACAAGAACTTAAGGGAAGAAGCAAAGAATCGAGAGCACTCGAGAAGAAGAGAGGAACAACGAGAATGACGAGAATCGAAAGCTCACAGAATCAGAGAGACTATGAAACCACTCTGGTTAGAACGAGATAAGAAACGAATAAGACTGAAAGGATTTAGCCAGCACTCCGGCTGAACATGGAAAGATTAGAACATGAACTTCACAAGATGAAATGACACTTGACGAGATAAGCAACACAATGCCTCCGGAAGAATTGAAAGAGTTGAATGCAAAGAACTTAGAAGGAAGGATTGAACAGAGTTGTTGAGAAAATCAACAACGAAAGCATAAGCTTGTTGTGGACTTATCAAAAACAACTCAAAATTTGAGGTGAAATTAGACCACAAAGAAAGTCTGAATAGCTGAGAAGAACGAAGAAAAGCAAAACTCCACTTCAAAAAAATATGGAGAATTAGTTGCGCTTCGAGATGCAAGAAGAAAAGATACTTGAACTCCACCAACAAGATCTTGATGAACACTTAAAGAATGAATTAAATCATGAAGAACCACCATGAAGAACTCCGGTAACGAAAAGGATGATGAGATAGAATTGAAGGATGAAAAGAATAAGATGAGCCTCGCGGTGACTTGGATGGAGGTTCCGACGAGATAAGCGAGAATAGCATGGAGCTCCGAAAAAGAAAAGGTGAAAACACTTGGAACTAGAATTTATTCATCAAGAACAAACTCTGAAGGAAAGGATTACTCACTTTGAGGAAATAAGAATAAGATTTATTGTATGCTTATCCTTCATCAAATTAAGCTGATGACAAGCAATGGATTTTTCATACTACTTATTCTTCTTGAAAAGGATTAAGGGGGGTATAGCACAAAACATGAGAAAGTTTTCATGAACCACCGGTAGGATTGGAAAGAAACTAATGAATTAATATGATAATCAAGGAAAAAGAATCTTGAATGAACCACCGTAAGAATTCAAAATTGAATGACGAAAGAGAATGAATCACCGGGGAAGAACAAATTTGCTTGAGGGGGATTTAGATGCAAAAGAATAAAGAGATCATGAGCTGATTAAAGAACACTTGAATGAAGCACCAGGATAATTGGATAATGGTAGCTGAAATGATGCCTCCGGTGAAAAGAAATGGGAAAACAACTTCTGACATACTCCGGATGGTTAAGAAAAAGAATATCTGACGAATGAAATAATTCGAGAGGATAACATGAAGCTAGAATCACGAATATTCGAGAGAACGGACAAGATTTAGAGGAAAAACTCTTCTTTGGTCTTTAAATGACGACGAGAAAACACCATCAAAATTTGTTAAGGCACTCCGGGAGAATGTAAAAGAGGAAGGGTTGAACCAAAGATGAAAAGAATTTGAAAACGATCTTGGAGAAGGCATGTGACTGATGGAATTCATACTTACGTCATACTTGAAAAGAATTAGGAATGGCTCCGGAATAATTAGAAGAGTCAGGTAAGATCCTGGGAAAAGACCTCTGGGTTAGGGCCCACTAAAGAGAAAAACACCATTGAAAAGGATTGTTGAACAGATAGGTGATGCACCGGAACAAATGAAATATTTGAATGAGGTGACACCCTCGAATTAATTCGAACACAGACGAATCTTCTGAGATGTCTTCAACACTCCGGAAGGATAATCCGGCGAGAGGCGAACGAGCAAGGAAAACACTTGAGCCGAGGGAGAAAGAATATGATCAACACCGAATACTTGAATTGGGTCCACCGGAAAGAAAATGTGACAAACAAAGATGAACTAGACGAGACTACACCGGTTGAGACAACTGAGGAAAGACTGAAGAGACTCCACACAAAATAAATTGATGCTCGAATAAAGGCTCAGACTCTGGAATAAAAGGGGTGGGAGGGCGGGAAAACAAGGCAACTGGAACGGGGAATCGATGAGTAACTTGAAGATAAAAACACCGGTTAAAATTATTGAGGAGAGAAAGCAAAGGCTTCGCACGAGTAGGATGGATACTCGATTACGGATTCCGATTCCGAGAAGAAAAAGGGTGGGAGGATGGGAAAATAAAACAACTGAGGATTGAACTTGGCAAAGACGAAGAGGCTCGAGTCAACTTGACGAGAAATGCACCAGATGAAAAGAGCTAAGAACCAACGATCGGAAAACCAACTGCGTGAACCTAAAGAAACTTTTGAAAGGGAAGAGGAGTAGTTCAAAACACCTACGTCAAGATTCCTCACCAGAGCAACGAAGGGGCTGAGGAGTAAAAAGAATTCCTACTCTCCGATATAACTAGACTCCGAAAATAGTTTTCTTCTAGACTCAACAACGGCAAAACTACACGATCAAACAAGGGGGCTCCTAGGGTCGGTCGAGGCTCTGATACCAACTTGTCACGCCCAATATGAGACCCTATCCAAAAGGAACTCGAAGGTCCCACCAAGGATAGACCCGCATATTGAAACGCTTTTGCAAGGTGGATATCATTAGATCAACATTACATAATAGATGGGTATACATACAAGAGGCATACATGCCACACGAATACATCATCATCTTACATAAGAACAACATCCGACTACAGATGAGACACAAACAGAAACTCAAACGACATCCACCCTGCCGCCGACCTGGAACCTATCCCCTGATCGAAGAAGAAGCAGAAGAAGAACTCCAAAACAAGCAAACATCGCTCTCGCGTCATGATCATCACATAACATGTACCTGCAACTGTTGTTGTAGTAATCTGTGAGCCACGAAGACTCAGCAATCCCATTACCATGGGTATCAAGACTAGCAAAGCTTAAAGGGGTAAGGAAGGGGTAAGGTGGTGAGGTTGCAGCAACGACTAAGCATGATATGGTGGCTAACATACGCAAATGAGAGCAAGAAGAGAAGCAAATGGAACGGTCGTGAAGCTAGCAATGATCAAGAGGTGATCCTGAACTCTTACTTACGTCAATCATAACCTAAAACCGTGTTCACTTCCCGGACTCCGCCGAGAAGAGACCATCACGGCTACACACGCGGTTGATGCGTTTTAATTCGGATCTGGTGTCAAGTTATCTACAACCGGACATTAACAAATTCCCATCTGCCACATAACCGCGGGCACGGCTTTCGAAAGTTTATACCCTGCAGGGGTGTCCCAACTTAGCCCATGATAAGCTCTCACGATCAACGAAGGATATACCTTCTCCTAGGAAGACTCGATCAGTCTCAGAATCCCGGTTTACAAGACATTTCGACAATGGTAAAACAAGACCAGCAAGACCACCCGTTGTGCCAAAAAATCCCGATAGGAGCTGCACATATCTCGTTCTCAGGGCACACCGGATAAGCTAAGCGTACAGGTACCGACGTAATCCAAGTTGCCAAGGAATGGTCCTGCACAGTGCTCTAGTTTGCACCAACACTCGGAGGAGCACTGGCCCGGGGGGGGGGTAAATAAAGATGACCCTCAGGCTCCGGAAACCCAAGGGAAAAAGGGCTAGGTGAGGCAAATGGTAAAACCAAGGTTGGGCCTTGCTAGAGGAGTTTTATTCAAAGCGAACTGTCAAGGGGGTCCCATAAATCACCCAACCGTGTAAGGAACGCAAAATCCGGGAACATAACACCGGTATGACGGAAACTAGGGCGGCAAGAGTGGAACAAAACACCAGGCATAAGGCTGAGTCTTCCACCCTTTACCAAGTATATAGATGCATTAATTAAATAAGAGATATTGTGATATCCCAACATAATCCTGTCCACCAAGGAGAAATCTTCAATTTCACCTGCAACTAACAACGCTATCAGAGGGGCTGAGCAAAAGCGGTAACATAGCCAAGCAATGGTTTGCTAGGAAGGGTGAAAAGGTTAGAGGCTGACATGGCAATTTGGGAGGCTTGATAAGCAAGAGATAGGTAGCGCAGCATAGCGATAGAACGAAGCAACTAGCATAGCAATGATAGTAGTGAGATCCAAGGTAGGGGTCATCTTGCCTGAAATCCCACTAGGAATAAGAACGAGTCCATGAAGAAGACGAACGTATGAAGGTGAACCAAGCGTAGACGAACGAATCCTCACGATCGCAACGAAACAGGAACTATCGAGAAGAAGCACACAACATAGTAAACACACCACACATATACATGACATGATGCACAACCAAACATGATGTGTGACAAAGCTATATGGAGCTACTCATGGCAAAAGATGATGCATACAAGACCAACACATAAAAGCAAGTTTAAATGAGGCTGGAAACAACATAGAACTAATCCGGTAAGTCCTCATATGCAAAGTTCGAAATTGGTCCAGATCTTAATAAACCTTATGTTCAGTTTGTTAAACATCAAGCTAAGATGCACCAAGATGATCTACACAAAATTCTAGTCAAGTTACATATAAAGTTCATTTAATTCGGAGCTACGGCCTAGAAGATATGAGCAAAACGAGTTAAACATGACATTGATGCAAAATGCACTCAAACATCAAGCAAACACCTCAAAACAAGGATGCAACATGATAATATGAAACTACATGCAATTCTAAGCATGTTTCATATAGAGCACACTCAAAACGGAGCAACGGTTCAACACATACACTCTATACAAGTTTAAAGGACAAGCTGTCCAAAACAGCAACTAGGCATCTAGCAAGCATCAAAAATAATATGCTACAACACTTTAATATGAAAACAAAAGGCATAGGGATGAAGTACAGGTAAAGCATGACAAAACATGAACACTGAGCTTTCTCCATAAATTAATAGAACATGCTCAAAAGGACATGGCAATATTGCAAATAATAACAGGTTATAGTCTTAGCAGAAATAACATCAGGTTGCAATGTTTAGAGCTATAAAACAACATGTCACAGAAACTTATCATGGCAAACAAAGGCATGGAATGAATCTACTAATTTCATAGAACAAAAGTCCCTTTCTGACCATGAGCCAAAAGGGCACAGAAAATATGATGGCACTCATGTAACCATAGCAAGAGATATGACAGATTCATACATGGCAGGAACAACAATAAGTAGGCATCTTGGTGAGCTTGTACCACTCCCCACAGAGCAATACAAGGCATGACAAGGTTACCAACAGCCATAATACATGTTTATGAAGCTAATCACGACAAGAGCAAGTTCATAGGATGCTTGGATCACTAACAACAATCATGGCAACATTGAACTTAATGTTAACAGGCTGACAGCAACATTATGTAGCGAATTTGGAGCATGATATGAACAATCTACAACAATCTATAAATACAACCAGGGGCATGGATGGATAGAGCATGATATGTATAACAAAACATCCTGTGAACATCTCCAGATTATGCATAGAATGACTTGTAGAAGCAGGTTTACATAGCATCATGATATAACAGAATCTGTCTAGCAAAACAACAACAGCAAGTACCCTACTTCACAAGCTCGATGCACTCATTACAGGACTCACAAAAATACATGAATGGCACCACTGTGAATATGGCATGATTTAGTACAAAACACATGTAGGGCTCATGCTCATAGGATGCACACATCAAATGCAACGAAAATGACAAATCACCAAGTTCTAAAAGTTTCAGCAGGTTAACATCATATAGAACTCTTGCAACTATGATTAGGGCATCAAGATGGACTCAAACAAACATGACACAATGGAATGAAATGTAGAGCATCTCACAACGAACATTTTGACATATCATACGCACGAAACGGAGCAATATGCCTGGAGTTATGATGCAATGAATAGGTCAACAAAATGATAAAAATCCAGGGACTTAGACGAAATTCGGGGGTCAACCTGCGGGATCCAGATCCGGCGCGGGTTACGAGGATGGTCGTGGCTGGAGAAGACGGCCGGGGACGGGCGGCGCTGGATCCGGTCGACCCACGACCAGATCTGGCCGGAGACGGGACCGGTGGCGGAGGAGCTCGGCGAGGCGCCGACGGACGGCGGCGAAGACGGGGCGCCGGGCGGCTCGAGGCGCAGGACGCGGGAGGCCGGGTGGCGAGGTGGTGCCCGGTGGCGCG
>NC_041381.1:219133971-219152593 GCF_002162155.2 Triticum dicoccoides | reverse complement strand
GGGCTGGCGCGAGGAGGCGCCGGGCGGCGGAGCAGGCCGGGGGGCCTGCGCGGGCCTGGCGGGCTGGCGGCGGCGCGCGGTGGCCGGGGCCAATTGGCAGCTTCCGGTTCGCTGAGGGCGGCGGCGCGGACGGAGCGGACGGGAAGGGCATATTTATAGTTAGAGGGAGTTTGAAGAGTCCAAATGAGGAGCGGTTTTCGCCCACACGATCGCGATCAAACGACTAAGAGGATGGAGGGGGTTTGGATGGGTTTTTTGGGCTGTGGTGAAGAGGGGCTGGGCTGCAAAGAGAGGGGGGTTTCGGGCTACGCGGTTAATCGTTGGGGCATCAAACGACCTCCAAATGGAACAATATTTGACGGGCGGTCTACCGGTGCTATACCAAGGCCGCTTGGCAAACCTCGGGCCATTCCGAGAAAGTTTAACACCCGCTCACAACAGGAGACAAAAGGGGGACGCCAGAGTTCATAGGAGTGTCGGATTGCAAAACGGACAACGGGGAAAATGCTCGGATGCATGAGAAGAACACGTATGCACAATGAGATGCAGATGATGACATGATAAAATGCAACACGCTAGGAAATGACATGGCAATGACGGCGAATAACTGGCAGACACCTGGCACATCGAATACGGGGCATTACAAAGCATCCCCAGGCTTAATTCCTGCTCATCCTCAAGTAGGTAAATGATAAAAACAGAATTTTTGATGTGGAATGCTACCTAGCATAATTCTCAATGTAATTTTCTTGATTGTGGCATGAATGTTCAGATCCAAATGATTCAAAATAAAAGTTTATATTGACACAAGAAATAGTAATACTTCAAGCATACTAATAAAGGTAATCATGTCTTCTCAAAATAGCATGGTTAAAGAAATTTCATCCCTACAAAATCATATAGTTAGGCTATGCTTCATTTTCGTGTCACAAAAATGTTCCCAAATTCTACACCCCTAATGACAAGCCAAGCAATGGTTTTGTACTTAAATAATCTCAAACTTTTTCAACTTTCACGCAATACATGAGCGTGAGCCATGGATATAGCACTATGGGTGGAATAGAATATGATGATGGGGATTGTGTGGAGAAGACAAAAAAAGGAGAAACTCTCGTATTGACGAGGATAATCAACGAGCTATGGAGATGCCCATAAATTGATGTCAACATGAGGAGTAGGGATTGCCATGCAACGGATGCACTAGAGCTATAAATGAATGAAAGCTCAACAAAAGAAAACTAGTGGGTGTGCATCCAACTTGCTTGCTCACGAAGACCAGGGCATTTGAGGAAGCCCATCGTAGGAATATACAAGCCAAGTTCTATAATGAAAAATTCCCACTAGTATATGAAAGTGACAACATATGAGACTCTCTATATGAAAAACATGGTGCTACTTTGAAGCACAATATATGAGACTCGCTATATGAAGGACATGGTGCTACTTTGAAGCACAAGTGTGGAAAAAGAGATAGTAACATTGCCCCTTTTTTATTTATTTTATTTTCTTTTTCTTTCTTTTTTTCTTTTTTTTGGGCCTTTTTTTTCTTTTGGCCTTTCTTTTTTTCTTTTTTTTTTGGGGGGGACAATGCTCTAATAATGATAATCATCACACTTTTATTGATTACAACACATGAATTACAACTCAAAACTAGAACAAGATATGACTCTATATGAATGCCTCCGGCGGTGTACCGGGATGGTGCAATGAATCAAGAGTGACATGTATGAAAAATTATGCATGGTGGCTTTGCCACAAATACGATGTCAACTACATGATCATGCAATGGCAATATGACAAAAGTAATGCGTGTCATGATGAAAAATGGAACGGTGGAAAGTTGCATGGCAATATATCTCGGAATGGCTATGGAAATGCCATAATAGGTAGGTATGGTGGCTATTTTGAGGAAGATATAAGGAGGTTTATGTGTGATAGAGCGTATCATATCACGGGGTTTGGATGCACCGGCGAAGTTTGCACCAACTCTCAAGGTGAGAAAGGGTAATGCACGGTACCGAAGAGGCTAGCAATGGTGGAAAGGTAAAAGTGCGTATAATCCATGGACTCAACATTAGTCAAAAGAACTCATATACTTATTGCAAAAATTTAGAAGTCATCACAAGCACTACGCGCATGCTCCTAGAGGGATAGATTGATAGGAAAAGACCATCGCTCATCCCCGACCGCCACTCATAAGGATGCACAATCCAAGTACACTTCATGTTTCAAATTTGTTACACAACTTTAACCATACGTGCATGCTATGGGACTTGCTAACTTAAACACAAGCATTCTTTAAATTCATAATTACCCAACTAGCATGACTTTAATATCACTACCTCCATATCTCAAAACAATTATCAAGTATCAAATTGATCATAGCATCCAATTCACTTCCTATGATAGTTCTATTATACCCAACTTGGATGCCTACCATTCTAGGACCAATTTTATAACCATAGAAAATACCATGCTGTTCTAAAAGACTCTCAAAATAATATAAGTGAAGCATGAGAGACTATAAATTTCTACAAAATTAAGCCACCGCCGTGCTCTAAAAGATATAAGTGAAGCACTAGAGCAAAAACTATCTAGCCCAAAAGATATAAGTGAAGCACATAGAGTATTCTAATAAATTTCAATCAAGTGGGCTTCTCCCAAAAGGTGTGTACAGCAAGGATGATTGTGGCAAACTAAAAGGCAAAAACTAATATCATACACGACGCTCCAAGCAAAACACATATCATGTGGCGAATAAAAATATAGCTCCAAGTAAAGTTACCGATGAACGAAGACGAAAGAGGGGATGCCTTCCCGGGGCATCCCCAAGCTTAGGATTTTGGCTATTTTTGAATATCTTGGGGTGCCATGGGAATCCCCAAGCTTAGGCTCTTGCCACTCCTTATTCCATAGTCCATCAAATCTTTACCCAAAACTTGAAAACTTCACAACACAAAACTCAACAGGAAATCTCATAAGCTCCGTTAGTGAAAGAGAACAAAACCACCACATAATGTACTGTAATTAACTCATTATTTATATATATTGCTGTTAAACCTACTGTATTCCAAGTTCTCTATGGTTCATACCACTTAATACTAGCCATAGATGCATCAAAATAAGCAAACAACACACGAAAAACAGAATCTGTCAAAAACAGAACAGCCTGTAGCAATCTGTAACTAACGCAAACTTCTGGAACTCTAAAAATCCTACGAAAATCGTATGTCCTGGGAAATTTGTCTATTGATCATCAGAAAAAAGAATCAACGCAAAAGCACGTTTCTGCGATTTAACAAAACTAATTTCATGCGCGCAAAGTTTCTGTTTTTCAGCAGAATCAAATCAACTATCACCATAGGTTATCCTATAGGTTCTACTTGGCACAAACACTAATTAAAACATAAAAACACATCTAAACAGAAGGTATAAGCAAAATTTATTACTCAACAGAAACAAAAACAAAAAACACAAATGAAATTGGGTTGCCTCCCAACTAGCGCTATCGTTTAACGCCCCTAGCTAGGCATAAAAGCGAAGATAGATCTAAGTAGTGCCATATTTGGCACTCAATTCCTCAATAGAGCACTTATAATTTTTTGGGGTTTCTCCCTTTTATCAATGACTAAACCTTTAGGCAAAAGTTCAAGAAATTCATTTGTAGCAAAAGGTTCCTTAATGATAGAGAGACAATTGGGATGAACACTTATTGATTTGAGATCCGCGTCTCCCTTACTAGAAGATTCACCCTTATTTTTTAGGAACATAAATAAATTTGGCAGATTTGGTAGGAGGTTTTGGAGTGTTTTTAATGGAATAAAACACCGAACCTAAGTTGGTAATGATATCCTCAAGTTTACCGATTCTTGCAGAATCTAGATCTATTTTTTCATTAACTATAGGTTCTTTCTCTTTAAGATTTTTCAAAGTAACTCCAACCCTAGATCTGTATTGGGTAATCTGGTTATGAATTTTTTATCCAAATTTTCAATCAATTCAACAGTGGCAACTTTATTTTCAATAATTTCAAGCCGTTGCATCACATGTTCTAAAGTTAAAACAGTTCCATTAACCAAAAGAGGTGGTGGGCCAAACAAATCTAACATAGCATTATAACCATCAAACGTATGGCTACTCAAGAAATCCACTTCGGTAATGGTATCAAGAACACATCTATTCCAAGGAGTAATGCCTACATAAAAATTACGAAGAAGTACGGAAGTAGAAAGCTTCCTAGAAGATTTATTTTGAGCATTGCAAATTCTATGCCAAGCATCTTTTAGATTTTCTCCCTCCCTTTGCTTAAAATTGAGAATTTCATGTTGGGGAGTAATAACAAGGATAGGAGGACTAGCCATAACAACAAGGTAAACGATATAACACCGAGCAAATGGAAAAAGGCAAGCGAAAAAGAGAGGAGAAGATTGGGAAAGAGAGGGCAAATAAAACGGCAAGGGTGAAGTGAGGGAGAGGAAAACGAGAGGAAAATGGCAAATAATGTAAATGCGAGGGAGATGAGTTTGTGATGGGTACTTGGTATGTCTTGACTTGAGCGACGACCACCCCGGCAACGGCGCCAGAACGTCTTGAGCTTGCATTGGTTTTCCTTGAAGAGGAAAGGGTGATGCAGCAATAGTAGCGTAAGTATTTCCCTCAGTTTTTGAGAACCAAGGTATCAATCCAGTAGGAGGCTCCTCAAAAGTCCCACGCACCTACACAAACAAACAAAGAACATGCAACCAACGCAATAAAGGGGTTGTCAATCCCTTCACGGCCACTTGCGAAAGCGAGATCTGATAGAGATAGTATGATAAGATAAATATATTTTTGGTATTTTATAATATATATTGGAAAATTAAAGATGCAAATAAAAGTAGATTGAAAGCTTATATGATAAAAGATAGACCCGGGGCCATAGGTTTCACTAGTGGCTTCTCTCAAGATAGCATAAGTATTACGGTGGGTGAACAAATTATTGTCGAGCAATTGATAGAAAAGCGAATAATTATGAGATTATCTAGGCATGATAATGTATATAGGCATCACGTCTGCGACAAGTAGACCGACTCCTGCCTGCATCTACTAATATTAGTCCACACATCGACCGCTATCCAGCATGCATCTAGAGTATTAAGTTCATAAGAACAGAGTAACGCATTAAGAAAGATGACATGATGTAGAGGGATAAACTCAAGAAATACGATATAAACCCCATCTTTTTATCCTCGATGGCAACAATACAATACGTGCCTTGCTGCCCCTGCTGTCACTGGGAAAGGACACCGCAAGATTGAACCCAAAGCTAAGCACTTCTCCCATTGCAAGAAAGATCAATCTAGTAGGCCAAACCAAACTGATAATTCGAAGAGACTTGCAAAGATAACTCAATCATACATAAAAGAATTTAGAGGAGATTCAAATATTTCTCACAGATAAACTTGATCATAAACCCACAATTCATCCGATCTTGACAAACACACCGCAAAAAGAGTTACATTAAATAGATCTCCACAAGAGAGGGGGAGAACATGTTATTGAGATCCAAAAAGACAGAAGAAGCCATCTAGATAATGACTATGGAACCGAAGGTCTGTGGTAAACTACTCACAACTCATCGAAGGGGCTATGGTGTTGATGTAGAAGCCCTCCGTGGTCGATTCCCCCTCTGGCGGAGTGCCGGCGAAGGCTCCAAGATGGGATCTCGCGGATACAGAAGGTTACGGCAGTGGAAATTGTTTTTCGTTGGCTCCCTGGATGTTTTCGGGGTACGTGGGTATATATAGGAGGAAGAAGTAGGTCGGTGGCCGCCCGAGGGGCCCACGAGATAGGGGGCGCGCCCTGTAGGGGTGGGCGCACCCTCCACCCTCGTGGCCGCCTCGATCGCTTCTTGACTTGCACTCCAAGTCCTCTGGATCACGTTCGTTCCAAAAATCACGCCCCCGAAGGTTTCATTCCGTTTGGACTCCGTTTGACATTCCTTTTTTTGAAATACTGAAATAGGAAAAAAAAACAGCAATACGGGCTGGGCCTCCGGTTAGTAGGTTAGTCCCAAAAATGATATAAATGTGTAAAATAAAGGCCATAAACATCGAAAAGGGGTAATATAATAGCATTGAACAATCAAAAATTATAGATACGTTGGAGACGTATCATCAGCTCGGTTTGAGGGGCTCGAGTTTCATCATGTGGCTCGAGAGAGTAATCCAGCTGTGGACATTCTCGCCCACATGGGTGCCAAACGCGACCCCGTCCCACCTAACACCTTCGTGGAGAGGCTCTTCAAGCCATCCGTAGGGTGGCAGGACGATAGCGGCAACACCGTTCTGGAGCCGATCATACCCCTAGATTCCGAACACAGTTCTAATATCATCAAGGGTTCGGGCACCGAAATAACACCATCGGCCCATGAAATCATGGTTGTAATTGCCTCATGGACGGAACCTTTACTCGCCCAGCTTACTAGGAATGAGCTCCTTGATGATCAGACTGAGGCCCGTCGTATTGTTCGACGCTCGAAGGCCTACAAAGTTCACGAGGGGGAACTGTACAAGAAAAGTGCTACCGGAGTACTTCAAAGATGTATCTCCGAAGAAGAGGGACGGCAGCTCCTGGCTGAAATACACGCCGGTCTTGGTGGCCATTATCGGTGTCAAAACCGGCGGATCTCGGGTAGGGGGTCCCAATCTGTGCGTCAAGGCTGATGGTAACAAGAGGTAAGGGACACAGATGTTTACCCAGGTTCGGGCCCTCTCGATGGAGGTAAAACCCTACTTCCTGCTTGATTAATATTGATGGTATGGGTAGTACAAGAGTAGATCTACCACGAGATCATAGAGGCTAAACCCTAGGAGCTAGCCTATGATGGTATGAATGTAATTGTGATCGGCCTTCTAAGTACCAACCTCTCCGGTTTATATAGACACCGGAGAGGGCTAGGGTTTGTTGGGGAACGTTGCAGAAAATAAAAAATTTCCTACGGTTTCACCAAGATACATCTATGAGTTCATCTACGCAACGAGTGAAAGGAGAGATGCATCTACATACCACTTTGTAGATCGCGAGCGAAAGCGTTCAAAAGAACGGGGTTGAGGTAGTCGTTCTCGTCGTGATCCTATCACCGGAGATCCTAGCGCCAAACGGACGGAACCTCCGCGTTCAACACACGTATGGTCAGCCTGACGTCTCCTCCGTCTTGATCCAGCAAGGGGGAAGGAGAGGTTGATGATGATCCAGCAGCACGACGGCGTGGTGGTGGATGCAACAGAACTCCGGCAGGGCTTCGCCAAGCTGCTGCGGGAGGAGGGCGAGGTGTAGCAGGGGGAGGGAGGCGCCAAGATACAGGGTGCGAATGCCCTCCCCTCTGCCCTCCTTTATATAGGCCCCCAAGGGGGGGCGCCGGCCCTGGGAGATGCAATCTCCCAAGGGGGGCGGCGGCCAGAGGGGTGGAGTACCCCCCAAGGCAAGTGGTGCGCCCCCCCCCACCTAGGGTTTCCAACCCTAGGCGTAGGGGGGCAAGGGGGGGCGCACCAGCCCACTAGGGGCTGGTTCCCCTCCCACTTCAGCCCACGGGGCCCTCCGGGATAGGTGGCCCCACCCGGTGGACCCCCAGGACCCTTCCGGTGGTCCCGGTACAATATCGGGTGACCCCGAAACTTTCCTGATGGCCGAAACAGCACTTCCTATATATAATTCTTTACCTCCGGACCATTCTGAAACTCCTCGTAACGTCCGGGATCTCATCCGAGACTCCGAACAACATTCGGTTTGCTACATACTCATATTCATACAACCCTAGCGTCACCGAACCTTAAGTGTGTAGACCCTACGGGTTCGGGAGACATGTAGACATGACCGAGATGGCTCTCCAGTCAATAACCAACAGCGGGATCTGGATACCCATGTTGGCTCCCACATACTCCTCGATGATCTCATCGGATGAACCATGATGTCGAGGATTCAGGCAACCCTGTATACTATTCCCTTTGTCAGACGGTATGTTACTTGCCCGAGACTCGATCGTCGGTATCCCAATACCTCGTTCAGTTTCGTTACCGGCAAGTCACTTTACTCGTACCTTAATGCATGATCCCATGACCAGACACTTGGTCACATTGAGCTCATTATGATGATGCACTACCGAGTGGGCCCATTGATACCTCTCCGTAATACGGAGTGACAAATCCCAGTCTCGATCCGTGTCAACCCAACAGACACTTTCGGAGATACCTGTAGTGCACCTTTATAGTCACCTAGTTACGTTGTGACGTTTGGTACACCCAAAGCACTCCTACGGTATCCGGGAGTTACACGATCTCATGGTCTAAGGAAGGGATACTTGACATTGGAAAAGCTCTAGCAAAACGAACTACACGATCTTGTGCTATGCTTAGGATTGGGTCTTGTCCATCACATCATTCTCCTAATGATGTGATCCCGCTATCAACGACATCTAATGTCCATAGTCAGGAAACCATGACTATCTGTTGATCAGCGAGCTAGTCAACTAGAGGCTTACTAGGGACATATTATGGTCTATGTATTCACACGTGTATTACGATTTCCGGATAATACAATTATAGCATGAATAAAGACAATTATCATGAACAAGGAAATATAATAATAATCCTTTTATTATTGCCTCTAGGGCATATTTCCAACAGTCTCCCACTTGCACTAGAGTCAATAATCTAGTTACATTGTGATGAATCGAACACCCATAGAGTTCTGGTGTTGATCATGTTTTGCTCGCAAGAGAGGTTTAGTCAACAGATCTGCGACATTCAGATCCGTATGTACTTTGCAAATATCTATGTCTCCATCTTGAACATTTTCACGGATGGAGTTGAAGCGACGCTTGATGTGCCTGGTCTTCTTGTGAAACCTGGGCTCCTTGGCAAGGGCAATAGCTCCAGTGTTGTCACAGAAGAGTTTGATCGGCCCCGACGCATTGGGTATGACTCCTAGGTCGGTGATGAACTCCTTCACCCAGATTGCTTCATGCGCTGCCTCCGAGGCTGCCATGTACTCTGCTTCACATGTAGATCCCGCCACGACGCTCTGCTTGCAGCTACACCAGCTTGATGCTCCACCATTCAACATATACACATATCCGGTTTGTGACTTAGAGTCATCCAGATCTGTGTCAAAGCTAGCGTCGACGTAACCCTTTACGGCGAGCTCTTCGTCACCTCCATAAACGAGAAACATGTCCTTTGTCCTTTTCAGGTACTTCAGGATATTCTTGACCACTGTCCAGTGTTCCTTGCCGGGATTACTTTGGTACCTTCCTACCAAACTTACGGCAAGGTTTACATCAGGTCTGGTACACAGCATGGCATACATAATAGATCCTATGGCTGAAGCATAGGGGATGACACTCATCTCTTCTTTATCTTTTGCCGTGGTCGGGCATTGAGCTGAGCTCAATCTCACACCTTGCAATACAGGCAAGAACCCCTTCTTGGACTGATCCATTTTGAACTTCTTCAAAATCTTATCAAGGTATGTGCTTTGTGAAAGACCTATGAGGCGTCTTGATCTATCCCTATAGATCTTGATGCCTAATATGTAAGCAGCTTCTCCAAGGTCCTTCATTGAAAAACACTTATTCAAGTAGGCCTTAATTCTGTCCAAAAGTTCTATATCATTTCCCATCAAAAGTATGTCATCTACATATAATATGAGAAATGCTACAGAGCTCCCACTCACTTTCTTGTAAACGTAGGCTTCTCCATAAGTCTGCATAAACCCAAACGCTTTGATCATCTCATCAAAGCGAATGTTCCAACTCCAAGATGCTTGCACCAGCCCATAAATGGATCGTTGGAGCTTACATACTTTGTTAGCATTCTTAGGATCGACAAAACCCTTCGGTTGCATCATATACAGTTCTTCCTTAAGATGCCCGTTAAGGAATGCCGTTTTGACGTCCATCTGCCATATCTCATAATCATAGTATGTGGCAATTGCTAACATGATTCGGACGGACTTCAGCTTCGCTACGGGAGAGAATGTCTCATCGTAGTCAACCCCTTGAACTTGTCGATAACCCATAGCGACGAGTCAAGCTTTATAGACAGTAATATTACCATCCGCGTCCGTCTTCTTCTTAAAGATCCATTTGTTTTCTATCGCTCGCCGATCATCGGGCAAGTCAGTCAAAGTCCATACTTTGTTTTCATACATGGATTCTATCTCGGATTGCATGGCTTCAAGACATTTGTTGGAATCTGGGCCCACCATCGCTTCTTCATAGTTCGAAGGTTCACCGTTGTCTAACCACATGATTTCCAGGACAGGGTTGCCATACCACTCTGGTGTGGAACGTGTCCTTGTGGACCTACGAGGTTCTGCAGCAACTTGATCCGAAGTACCTTGATCATCATCATTAATTTCCTCTCCAGTTGGTGTAGGCACCACAGGAACATTTTCCTGAGCTGTACTACTTTCCGGTTCAAGAGGTAGTACTTCATCGAGTTCTACTTCCCTCCCACTTACTTCTTTCGAGAGAAACTCTTTTTCCAGAAAGGATCCGTTCTTGGCAACAAAGGTCTTGCCCTCGGATCTTAAGTAGAAGGTATACCCAATGGTTTCCTTAGGGTATCCTATGAAGACGCATTTTTCTGACTTGGGTTCGAGCTTTTCAGTTTGTAATTTCTTGACATAAGCATCGCATCCCCAAACTTTTAGAAACGACAGCTTAGGTTTCTTCCCAAACCATAATTCATACGGTGTCGTCTCAACGGATTTAGACGGTGCCCTATTTAAAGTGAATGTAGCTGTCTCTAGAGCGTATCCCCAAAATGATAGCGGTAAATCGGTAAGAGACATCATAGATCGCACCATATCCAATGGAGTGCGATTACGACGTTCGGACACACCATTACGCTGAGGTGTTCCAGGCGGCGTGAGTTGTGAAACAATTCCACATTTCCTTAAGTGTGTACCAAATTCGTGACTTAAGTATTCTCCTCCACGATCTGATCATAGGAACTTTATCTTTCGGTCACGTTGATTCTCTACCTCATTCTGAAATTCCTTGAACTTTTCAAAGGTCTCAAACTTGTATTTCATCAAGTAGACATACCCATATCTACTCAAGTCATTAGTGAGAGTGAGAACATAACGATATCCTCCGTGAGCCTCAACGCTCATTGGACCGCACACATCGGTATGTATGATTTCCAATAAGTTGGTTGCTCGCTCCATTGTTCCGGAGAACGGAGTCTTGGTCATTTTGCCCATGAGGCATGGTTCGCATGTGTCAAATGATTCATAATCGAGAGACTCCAAAAGTCCATCAGCATGGAGCTTCTTCATGCGCTTGACACCAATGTGACCAAGGCGGCAGTGCCACAAGTATGTGGGACTATCGTTATCAACTTTACATCTTTTGGTATTCACGCTATGAATATGTGTAACATTACATTCGAGATTCATTAAGAATAAACCATTGACCATCGGGGCATGACCATAAAACATATCTCTCATATAAATAGAACAACCATTATTCTTGGATTTAAATGAGTAGCCATCTCGTATTAAACGAGATCCAGATACAATGTTCATGCTCAAACTTGGCACTAAATAACAATTATTGAGGTTCATAACTAATCCCGTGGGTAAATGTATAGGTAGCGTGTCGACGGCGATCACATCGACCTTGGAAGCATTCCCGACGCGCATCGTCACCTCGTCCTTCGCCAGTCTCCGCTTATTCCGCAGCTCCTACTGTGAGTTACAAATATGAGCAACGGCACCGGTATCAAATACCCAGGAGTTACTACGAGTACTGGTAAGGTACACATCAATTACATGTATATCAAATATACCTTTAGTGTTGCCGGCCTTCTTGTCCGCTAAGTATTTGGGGCAGTTCCGCTTCCAGTGACCCTTCCCCTTGCAATAAAAGCACTCAGTCTCAGGCTTGGGTCCATTCTTTGACTTCTTCCCGGCAACTGGCTTACCGGGCGCGGCAACATCTTTGCCGTCCTTCTTGAAGTTCTTCTTACCCTTGCCCTTCTTGAACTTAGTGGTCTTATTGACCATCAACACTTGATGTTCTTTCTTGATTTCAACCTCTGCTGACTTCAGCATTGAAAATACTTCAGGAATGGTCTTCACCATCCCCTGCATATTGTAGTTCAACACAAAGCTCTTGTAGCTCGGTGGGAGCGACTGAAGGATTATGTCAATGACCGCCTCGTCCGGGAGGTTGATCTCCGGCTGGGACAGGCGGTTGTGCAACCCAGACATTTTGAGTATGTGCTCACTGACAGAACTGTGTTCCTCCATCTTACAACTATAGAACTTGTCGGAGACTTCATATCTCTCAACCCGGGCATGAGCTTGAAAAACCATTTTCAGCTCCTCGAACATCTCATATGCTCCGTGTTTCTCAAAACGCTTTTGGAGCCCCGGTTCTAAGCTGTAAAGCATGCCGCACTGAACGAGGGAGTAATCATCAGCACGTGACTGCCAAACGTTCATAACGTCTTGGTTCTCTGGGATGGGTGCTTCACCTAGCGGTTCATCTAGGGCATATGCTTTCTTGGCTGCTATGAGGATGATCCTCAGGTTCCGGACCCAGTCCGAATTGTTGTTGCCATCATCTTTCAGCTTGGTTTTCTCTAGGAACGCGTTGAAGTTCATGTTGACATGAGCGTTGGCCATTTGATCTACAAGACATATTTTGCAAAAGTTTTAGACTAAGTTCATGATAATTAAGTTCATCTAATCAAATTATTGAATGAACTCCCACTCAGATTTAACATCCCTCTAGTCATCTAAGTGTTACACGATCTGAGTCGACTAAGCCGTGTCCGATCATCATGTGAGACGGACTAGTCATCATCGGTGAACATCTCCATGTTGATCGTATCTTCCATACGACTCATGTTCGACCTTTCGGTCTCTTGTGTTCCGAGGCCATGTCTGTACATGCTAGGCTCGTCAAGTTAACCCTAAGTGTTCTGCATGTGTAAATCTGTCTTACACCCGTTGTATGTGAACGCAAGGATCTATCACACCCAATCATCACGTGGTGCTTCGAAACGACGAACTTTAGCAACGGTGCACAGTTAGGGGGAACACTTTCTTGAAATTATTATAAGGGATCATCTTATTTACTACCGCCGTTCTAAGTAAACAAGATGCATAAAACATAATAAACATCACATGCAATTATGTAGTAGTGACATGATATGGCCAATATCATATAGCTCCTTCGATCTCCATCTTCGGGGCTCCATGATCATCTTCGTCACCGGCATGACACCATGATCTCCATCATCATGATCTCCATCATTGTGTCTTCATGAAGTTGCCACGCCAACGACTACTTCTACTTCTATGGCTAACGCGTTTAGCAATAAAGTAAAGCAATTTACATGGCGTTCTTCAATGACACGCAGGTCATACAAAAAATAAAGACAACTCCTATGGCTCCTGCCGGTTGTCATACTCATCAACATGCAAGTCGTGATTACTATTACAAGAACATGATCTCATACATCACAATATATCATTCATCATTCATCACAACTTCTGGCCATATCACATCACATGACAATTGCTGCAAAAACAAGTTAGACGTTCTCTAATTGTTGTTGCATCTTTTACGTGGCTGCAATTGGGTTCTAGAAAGAACGTTTTCTTACCTACGAATAACCACAATGTGTGTCAACTTCTATTTACCCTTCATAAGGACCCTTTTCATCGAATCCGCTCCAACTAAAGTAGGAGAGACAGACACCCGCTAGCCACCTTATGCAACTAGTGCATGTCAGTCGGTGGAACCTGTCTCACGTAAGCGTACGTGTAAGGTTGGTCCGGGCCGCTTCATCCCACAATACCGCTGAAGCAAGAAAAGACTAGTAGTGGCAAGCAAGTTGACAAGATCCACGCCCACAACAGATTTGTGTTCTACTCGTGCAATAGAGAACTACGCATAGACCTAGCCCATGATGCCACTGTTGGGGAACGTTGCAGAAAATAAAAATTTGCCTATGGTTTCACCAAGATCCATCTATGAGTTCATCTACGCAATGAGTGAAAGGAGAGATGCATCTACATACCACTTTGTAGATCGCGAGCAGAAGCGTTCAAAATAACGGGGTTGAGGTAGTCGTTCTCGTCGTGATCCTATCACCGGAGATCCTAGCGCCGAACGGACGGCACCTCCGCATTCAACACACGTACGGTCAGCGTGACGTCTCCTCCGTCTTGATCTAGCAAGGGGGAAGGAGAGGTTGATGATGATCCAGCAGCACGACGGCGTGGTGGTGGATGCAGCAGAACTCCGGCAGGGCTTCGCCAAGCTGCTGCGGGAGGAGGACGAGGTGTAGCAGGGGGAGGGAGGCGCCAAGACACAGGGTGCGGCTGCCCTCCCCCCTGCCCTCCTTTATATAGGCCCCCAAGGGGGGGGGCAGCCCTGGGAGATGCAATCTCCCAAGGGGGGCGGCGGCCAGGGGGGTGGTGTCACGCCCAATATGCGACCCTATCCAAAAGGAACTCGAAGGTCCCACCAAGGATAGACCCGCATATTGAAACGCTTTGCAAGGTGGATATCATTACATCAACATTACATAATAGATGGGGATACATACATAAGGCATACAATGCCACACGAATACAACATCACAATACATCAGAGCATCATCCGACTACGGATGATACACAAACAGAAACTCAAACGACATCCACCCTGCTAGCCCAGGCTGCCGACCTGGAACCTATCCCCTGATCGAAGAAGCAGAAGAAGAACTCAACGCAAGCAAGCATCGCTCTCGCGTCATGATCATCGCATAACCTGTACCTGCAACTGTTGTTGTAGTAATCTGTGAGCCACGAGGACTCAGCAATCCCATTACCATGGGTATCAAGACTAGCAAAGCTTAATAGGAAAGGAAGGGGTAAAGTGGTGAGGTTGCAGCAGCGACTAAGCATATATGGTGGCTAACATACGCAAATAAGAGCGAGAAGAGAGCAAATGGAACGGTCGTCAACTAGAAATGATCAAGAAGTGATCCTGAACTCCTACTTACGTCAAACATAACCCATAAACCGTGTTCACTTTCCGGACTCCGCCGAAAAGAGACCATCACGGCTACACACACGGTTGGTGCGTTTTAAATTCGGATCAGGTGTCAAGTTATCTACAACCGGACATTAACAAATTCCCATCTGCCTATAACCGTAGGCACGGCTTTCGAAAGATTATACCCTGCAGGGGTGTCCCAACTTAGCCCATGACAAGCTCTCGCGATCAACGAAGGAATAGACCTTCTCCCAGGAAGACCCGATCAGGCTCGGAATCCCGGTTTACAAGACATTTCGACAATGGTAAAACAAGACCAGCAAAGCCGCCCGAATGTGCCGACAAATCCTGATAGGAGCTGCACATATCTCGTTCTCAGGGCACACCGGATTGTCCAAACTTCTGGTAGGCCAACCCAGAGTTGCCCCTGGTGGCCACCGGCGGTTGACAGGTTGGACCAACACTCACGACGAGCACTGGCCCGGGGGGGATAAAATAAAGATGACCCTCGAGAGCGCGACTCCCAAGGGAAAAAGGGCTAGGTGAGGCAAATGGTAAAACCAAGGTTGGGCCTTGCTGGAGGAGTTTTATTCAAAGCGAACTGTCAAGGGGGTCCCATAAATCACCCGACCGCGTAAGGAACGCAAAATCGGGGAACATAACACCGGTATGACGGAAACTAGGGCGGCAAGAGTGGAACAAAACACCAGGCATAAGGCCGAGTCTTCCACCATTTACCAAGTATATAGATGCATTAATAATATAAGAGATATTGTGATATCCCAACCAAAATCCTGTCCACCATGGAGAAATCTTCAACTTCACCTGCAACTAGCAATGCTATAAGAGGGGCTGAGAAAAAGCGGTTACATAGCCAAACAATGGTTTGCATAGGAAAGGTGTCAAAGGTTAGAGGTTCATGGCAATATGGGATGGCTTGATAAACAAGTGATAGGTAGCGCAACATAGCGATAGAACGAAGCAACTAGCATAGCAATGATAGTAGTGAGATCCAGGGTAGCGGTCATCTTGCCTGAAATCCCGCAAGGAAGAAGAACGAGTCCATGAAGAAGATGAACGGATGAAGCCGAACCAAGCGTAGACGAACGAATCCTCACGATCGCAACGAAACAGGAACTATCGAAAAGAAGCACACAACATAATAAACACACCACACATGAACAAGGCATGATGCACAACCAAGTATGATGCATGACAAAGCTACATGAAGCTACTCATGGCAAGAGATGATGCAAACAAGAGCAACACATCAAGGCAAGTTTAAATGAGACCGGGAACAACATATAACAATTCCGGTAAGTCCTCATATGCAAATTTCGAAGTTGGTCCAGATCTGAATACAACTTATGTTCAAGTTGTTAAACAGCAAGTTAAGATGCACAAAGATGACCTACACAAGATTATAGTCAAGTTACATATAAAGTTCATTTAGTTCAGAGCTACGGCCTAGAAGATATGAGCAAAACAAGTTAAACATGGCATTGATGCAAAATGCACCCAAACATCAAGCAAACACCTCAAAACAAGGATGAAACATGATAATATGAAGCTACATGCAATTCTAAGCAAGTTTCATATAGAGCACACTCAAAACGGAGCATCGGTTCAACACACACACATGAAACAAGTTTAAAGGACAAGCTGTCCAAAACAGCAACTAGGCATATTGCAAGCATCAAAACAATATACTACAGCACCCCAACATGAGAACAAAAGGCATGGACATGATGTACAGGTAAAGCACAACAAAACATGAACACTAAGCTATCTCTAGAAATCACTAGAACATACTCAAACACACATGGTAAGATTGCAAGTTATAACAATTTCAGACTTTGCAGAAAATAATATCAGGTTGCAATGTTTAGAGCTATCAAACAACATGTTACAGGAACTTATCATGGAAAACAAAGGCATGGCATGAATCTACTAAATTCATAGATCAAAAGTCTCTTACTAACCATAAGCCAAAAAGGATCAGAAAATATGATGGCACCCATGTAAACATAGCAAGTTATATTACAGATTTATACATGGCAGGAACATAATTATGAAGGCATGTAGATGAGCTTGTACCACTCACCACTGAGCAAAACATGGCATGTCAAGGCAACCAACAGTAACAAGACATATTTATGAAGCTAATCATGGCAATAGCAAGTACATAGAGTGCATGGAACACTAGGAAAACACATGGCAACAACTGAACTTAATGTTAACAGGCTGACAGCAACATTATGAAGCAACTTTGGAGCAAGATATGAACAAGCTACAACAAGGTATAATTGCAACCAGGGCATGGATGGATAGAGGATGACATGTGGATCAAAACATATTTATAGAACATCTCCAAATTATGCATAGAATGATTAGTAGCAACATGTTTATATAGCACCACGAAATAACAGATTCAGCCTAGCAAAACAGCAACATCATGAACCCTACTTAACAAGCTTGATACACTCACCACAAGTCATTGCATGACAAGATAAGCATAGCATCATCAAGAAGACATGTTTATGTAACAAACCAAGTCAAGAACAAGTCCATAGCATGCAAGGTTCAACTACAACAACCTTGGCCAAATTGAATAACATGTAAACAATTTGCCAGGAAACATTTTGAAGCAAAAGTAGAGCACTCAAATGACATGCTAGACTACTCCATAATTGCAACAAAGGGCATGAATGGATAGAAAATAACCACATGTTCAAAACACCCTTACTGAAGTATCTCTAAATATGCATGGATCTCTCTGTAGCATCAGGTTTACATGGCATGAAAATAACAGCAGAACAGGGACTAAAATCAGCAACATCACGATGCCTAGTTTGCATGCTTGTGCTAGTCACCACATTGATCACAAAAATACATGGTAAGCACCTCTGTAAAGAAGACATTGCATAGATAAAAACACATGTAGACATCAACCTCATAGGATGCACACATCAATCATGGCAAAAATGACAAAAGAGCTCGTTCTAATAACAGACAGCAGAAAACATCATGAAGCATTCTTGGGACGATGATTCAGGCATCAAGATGACCTCAAATGAACATGATGCAATGGAAAGAAAAGATGTACTCATCGAGACAAACAATTTGACATATTACACACATGAAACGGAGCTACGGATGCAGAGATACATCAGGCCAAACATGGCATGAAAATTACTGAATTCAAGGACTTAGGCAAAATTTCGGGGTCAACCTCTAAAAATGAATCTGGATCTGGGCACGGATCCCAAGGTTGGCCGGCTCGGGCCACCGGAGTTGAGGAAGGAGGCGGCCTGGGTTGGGCGAGGAGGCGCTCCGGCGAGGAGGATCCAACGACGAGGCGCGCGGGGCGGCGCCGGTCAACGTGAGGCAGCGCTCGGGCGCGGCATGGCCGGCGACGGGCGGCGGGCGCGGCCGCGGGAGCTCGGCCCGGCGACGGTGGAGACCGGGCGCGGGCGCGGAGGAGCTCGGTCCGCGGCGGCAGAGACCGGGCGCGGGCGCGGAGGAGCTCGGTCCGCGGCGGCGGAGGCCCTCAGGAGGCGCGGCAGAGACGGGAAGGGGACG
>NC_041381.1:219003754-219133232 GCF_002162155.2 Triticum dicoccoides | reverse complement strand
GGGCCCGCGGGGGCGCGCGGTGGAGTGGGGCGGCGGCGGCGGACACGTGGCGGCACGGGAGAGGTCGCGGGGTGGCCGAGCTGATGTGGCGGCTCCTGATTGGCTGCAGCGACGTGGCCGGCGGACATGTCCGGCGCGGATGGACATGTCCGGCGGCGCGAGGGGGACGAAGCTAGGGTTTGGACTGCGAAAAAAATCCGGGAGGACATATAAATAGGTAGAGGGAGCTAGGAGAGTCCAAATGAGGAGTGGTTTTCGGCCATGCGATTGTGATCGAACGACCGAGAGCATGGAGGGGAGTTAGGTGGGTTTTGGGCCACTTTGGAAGGGGTGTTGGGCTGCAAGGAGAAGGAGGCTTTTGCGGTTACCCGGTTAACCGTTGGAGTACCAAACGACCTCCAAATGGCACGAAACTTGACTGGCGGTCTACCGGTGTTATACCAAGGCCACTTGGCAAGCCTCGGGCCATTCCGAGAAAGTTTAACACCCACTCACAACAGGAGAGAAAAGGGGAACGCTGGAGGGCATAGGAGCGCCGGATTGCAAAACGGACAACGGGAAAAAGGCTCGGATGCATGAGACGAACACGTATGCAAAATGAAATGCACATGATGACATGGTAAAATGCAACACGCAAGCAAATGACATGGCAACAACGACGAAAAATTGGCAGACACCTGGCGCATCGGATCCGGGGCGTTACAGGTGGAGTGCCCCCCAAGGCAAGTGGTGCGCCCCTCCCCCACCTAGGGTTTCCAACCCTAGGCGCAGGGGGGGCCAAGGGGGGGCGCACCAGCCCACTAGGGGCTGGTTCCCCTCCCACTTCAGCCCACGGGGCTCTCCGGGATAGGTGGCCCCACCCGGTGGACCCCCGGGACCCTTCCGATGGTCCCGGTACAATACCGGGTGACCCTAAAACTTTCCCGACGGCCGAAACAGCACTTCCTATATATAATTCTTTCCCTCCGGACCATTCCGAAACTCCTCGTGACGTCCGGGATCTCATCTGGGACTCCGAACAACATTCGGTTTGCTGCATACTCATATTCATACAACCCTAGCGTCACCGAACCTTAAGTGTGTAGACCCTACGGGTTCGGGAGACATGTAGACATGACCGAGACGGCTCTCCGGTCAATAACCAACAGCGGGATCTGGATACCCATGTTGGCTCCCACATACTCCTCGATGATCTCATCGGATGAACCACGATGTTGAGGATTCAGGCAACCCCGTATACTATTCCCTTTGTCAGACGGTATGTTACTTGCCCGAGACTCGACCGTCGGTATCCCAATACCTCGTTCAGTCTCGTTACCGGCAAGTCACTTTACTTGTACCGTAATGCATGATCCCGTGACCAGACACTTGGTCACATTGAGCTCATTATGATGATGCACTACCGAGTGGGCCCAGTGATACCTCTCCATAATACGGAGTGACAAATCCCAGTCTCGATCCGTGTCAACCCAACAGACACTTTCGGAGATACCTGTAGTGCACCTTTATAGTCACCCAGTTACGTTGTGACGTTTGGTACACCCAAAGCACTCCTACGGTATCCGGGAGTTACACGATCTCATGGTCTAAGGAAGAGATACTTGACATTGGAAAAGCTCTAGCAAAACGAACTACACGATCTTGTGCTATGCTTAGGATTGGGTCTTGTCCATCACATCATTCTCCTAATGATGTGATCCCGCTATCAACGACATCTAATGTCCATAGTCAGGAAACCATGACTATCTGTTGATCAACGAGCTAGTCAACTAGAGGCTTACTAGGGACATATTATGGTCTATGTATTCACACGTGTATTACGATTTCCGGATAATACAATTATAGCATGCATAAAGACAATTATCATGAACAAGGAAATATAATAATAATCCTTTTATTATTGCCTCTAGGGCATATTTCCAACAGGGTTTACATGGAGTCGGTTACAAGGAAGGAAACATAATATCCGGATCGCCAACCTTGCCTTCCACACCGAGGAAAGTCCCATCCGGACACGGGCCGAAGTCTTGAGTCTTGTATCTTCACGCTTCAATAGTCCGGACGTCGTACACAGTCCGGCTGTCCGGATACCCCCTAATCCAGGACTCCCTCAGTAGCCCCTGAACCAGGCTTCAATGACGATGAGTCCGGCGCGCAGTATTGTCTTCAGCATTGCTAGGCGGGTTCCTCCACCGAATACTCCAAATTGGTTATCGAACACGTAGACCATGTCCGGATCTGCAAGATGATCTTCATATGCCACCTTAGAGAGAATGATATTTCACAAATGCAATCTGCTGACAACTTTTTCCAATGACATGACATGTTATTACGGTCGGATCATTATTCGATCCGTTTTCCCACAACCAGCTACAGCGCATATTACGAGGCGGTTTCTTTGACACGTCTTGTCGAAGCAGAGATCGTGTCCCCTTATCACGGGATTCTCATCAATACTAGCCTGGGTAATTTAACCGTGCCATTAATAGTGGTGCTTGGGAAACAAGCGATTCCCAACGGGCAAGTGGGGAGGCGCACCGCTTCTGGCGCCTCTATAAAGGGATAAGATTCCCCCATTTTCACCCATGCCTTCTTCCTCCTTTGCCCACTCTTGCCCCCTCGAGCTCCAGCACCCAAGCCCAAGTCTTCCCCGCACAGCTAAACATGTCTGGAGCAGGAGGGAAGTGGGTGGCTTCCGCCGTCAAGGAGAAGCACATCACCAATCTTCGGGCGGCCGGATACTTGGTCGCGGACACAGCGCACCATCTACCAGACGCCAGGCAGGTCATTCCAACCCCAGGACCCCATGATACGGTCGTATTCGTCGCCCACTTCGTCTGTGGACTGGGATTCCCACTCCATCCCTTCGTCCGCGGGCTTATGTTCTACTACGGGCTAGATTTCCATGATCTAGCCCCAAATTTCGTCCTCAACATCTCGGCATTCATCGTCGTATGTGAGGCCTTCCTCCGCATTTGGCCTCACTTCGGCCTATGGCTGCAAACTTTGTGCGTGAAGCCGAGGGTTGTAAGCGGCCAACAAGCGGAGTGCGGAGGGGCCATGGTGGGCAGAATGCCTAACGTCACATGGCTCGACGAATCCTTTGCGGAGACCGTAAAAGGATGGCAATCAGGGTGGTTCTACATCACCGAGCCACGCGACGCCAACTGGGCAGCGGCCCCCGAGTTCCGATCCGGAGCCCCCATGCGGCTCACCTCCTGGGAGAAGAAGGACCTGTCCTGGGGCGATTCCATGGAGCTGACCGGACTACGGACATGCATCAAAAGCATGAAGGACAAGAACATCAAGCTTGTCAACGTGATCCAGGTCATGCTCGTTCGCCGGATCCTACCCTACCAGAGGCGGGTGGTCAATCTGTGGGAGTTCGTCCCAACCAAACACCGGACGCTCCAGAAGCTCTATGACATGACGCACAAAAGCGCATGGAAGGTGCTGTTCAAGGCCTCCGAAGTACCTCCTCCAACATCGGAGGACCGCGGGCTTCACACTTCGCTTGCTCCTAGGCCGGTGAGTTCTCAAAATGACACCGGACCCAGTTCTTCCCGATATATTCATGGGAGTGCCTTAAGTAGTTGTGCATATTTGCTTCAGGACTATGTGGAGACAGTGGAGCAGGTTTACTGCCCGGCTCTGCTGCCAGAAGACCCAGCAGATGTTCTCCTGACGAGGATGCTGGTCCCGGCGCCGTACAAGGTGCCGGAGAAGAAGGCCAAGAAGAAGGCCCCGGGGATCCGAAAGGGTCTCCGGCGCAAGGTTGTGCCAGAAGCCTCGTCCGAAGACGACGAGGCGGACTCCTCCCACGAAGGGGAGGAGGAAGAAGAAGAGGACGCCCCATCCGGAAAGGATGAGGGGTCCAGGGAGGCGGACCCAGGGGCCGGAAAAGGTCCTCGGCGTAGGGCCGTCATTCCCCTGTCGTCTGATGACGACGAGTCGGATTCCTCCCATGGAGGCGGGGGGGAATCAGGAGGAGATCCTACCTTCCCCCACCGGGGGGGAGAAGAAGAGAAAAGCCGCCCCAGGAGGGGAGGCCGGGGCATCCAAGAAGGGGAAGGGGCCCCTTCCAGACTACTCCGCCACGGCCGCTCTCAGCGAGGAGGGGTGGCTGCCCAGGGGGAAGCCCCTAGCACGATAGTAAGTGTTTGCACTCTATCATGACTTCACCTCATAGTTTTTGTATTTATAATGCCGAACATATGTGCAGTGCGGCCAAGGATCACCCCGAGGTATCCTCCTCCGGGTCCTTGAGCAATTCGGAGATGAATTCACTTCCGACGGCCACCACTCCTCAACCCGCGGACGACATGGAGGTGTTGTCCCAAAGGCTCCTAGAGCGGGGGGAGGTGACTCTGGAGACGCCCCGAGGTGGGGTCCCAGATGTCAGACACACGGGGTTCAAGATCCCCGCGGATCGTGTCGATGAGAGCCACGGCCAGCCGGGCTCTAAGCCGAACACAATTCCGGAACCTTCGATGGTTCCGGACTCAGGCAGACGACCCCTCGCTAAGGAGGGCAAGCCGTCTGTGTCGCGGACTTCCGTTGCGCATGAAGCACCAGGCGGTTTGCTGGAAGCGCTTTGTGGCGCTTCCCTGGACGAAGGGCACCGTACTCTTATGAGTACGGTGATTCGGAAGGTTTCGTCCGCCAAGAGTGGACTAACCGAAGCTTGTAGCAGCCTCTTAACAGGCTTTGAGGTAAGTAATAAATATGTGCAAAATTACCACCTGGTAGGTAGTAGCCCCTGATACTATGTTTGGCGTTCGGAAGGAAAAGCCGAGCAGAGGGTCAAGTAAAATCCGCAGGAGTCTAATCATAAGTATTATTTCGAATAAACAGGTTGTGCTGCTTGCTGCTGCTGCCCATACTGCCGAGGTTGCCGATCTGAAGCGGGACCTGGAGCATGCGCAGGGAGAGCCCGACCCCGCGAAGAGGTAGCTCTAAGAGGACAAGGGTAAGTAATTCCCGTTCTTATGTATTTAGGGATAGGCAGAATTGGTGGGTCTAACAACTAAGTGTCGTGACCGTGTAACAGGGGGCCCCGCCGAAGTGGCGGCCCTGAAGAAGGCGTTGTCCGAGGCCGAAGACAAGGCGGCCTCGGAATGTAAGGAGCACGAAAAGCAAAGTGCTAGGGTAGGTGAGGTACAGAAGGATCTCCAGGACCTCGGCAAGAAATGCGAGTCCATGGAGCATGATCTCAAGGCCAAAGGGGGCGAGCTTGCGAAGGCCCTTATGAGCTTAAAAGACGCCAAGGCCAAAGCCGAAAAAGCACAGCAGGAGATCCAGGAGGCCAAGAAGATAGCAGCGGGTAAGAAGTTCTTTATGTAAAGCAAACATGTGGAGGAGGCGTTTCTATTACTTACTCGAATTCGGAGTTCTCCAGGGGCATTTGCAGATCTGCCACGCAGCATATCAGACGCTGCGGAGTTCTACCGTGCGCAGGAGGGGAACTCAACGGAGAAGCTGTTCTGGTCCCAGTATGTTGGGGCCGAACACCCGATGCCTCTGAGTAACCAACTGAAGCAGTTGGTCGAACTCCACAGGGCGGCCGAACTGGCTATGAAAGGGTTCATAGTCCGGATGTGGCCTGGTGAGCTCGTGCCCAGTAGCTACTTCGCCCTGATCATGCGGATGGTGGATGCCTGCCCGCGGCTTGAGGTGATCAAGCGATTGGTGTGCATCAAGGGTGCCCGCCGGGCCCTTGCCCGCGTCAAAGTGCATTGGGGCAAGATGGATGCGGAGAAGCTGGTCAAGGACGGACCGCCAGAGGGCAAGGCACATCGCCATCCCGAGCTATACTATGATGGCGTTATGAAGGGTGCTCGTCTCGTGGCTGACGAATGTACCAAGGACACCATTTTTGAATGAATTCACTTCTGTCATGTTTGTATTTTAAGGACGAAGTTACTTGCGCTATGTAGCGCTTTTGTTATTTAAAATATTACCTTATGTGCGGCTGTTTATAAAACCCTGAAAGTAGGCCAGTCGTCGGCTTCCGCCCCCGCGTGACTAGCACTGGGGTGTTCGTGGAAAACCCGGACACTCTTTATCCAAATGTTTGGTCCCTTAAGGAGGTGTCCAGTGCAGCGAACGAGGCAATTAGACTATGTGGCTTTATAACTTTCACTTAGCCATAGAAGTCTACAATTTTAAATTTCGGCGAAGCCCCTAGAATCCGGAAGGCCGAATTGGGGCGCTATACACGCCTTGGTCGGACAAAGCCGATTTATCACCTAAAGCGGAAAATCATTAAGGATTTTAGTACCTCTCGAACAGCGACCAGCTCTCGCCACATCATGCCGGTCAGTTTTCGGCTTTCTCAACTGAGGTGCTCGTCCGGAAGAACCGGGACACAACTGCAGTAGTTCTCCCTATGCTACCTTAGCCAATATAACGGAACGTAAGGCACCAAAACAAGGGAGCCGGGCTATCCCAACTGTAGACCCAAGACATGATTCGGAGCTGATGCATATAGTGCTATAAGTTCGGGGTGCCGCACTATTGAAAGTGTTCGGACGTTGAGTTGCCATATTACGGGGTGTCATAAGAAGCCCCTGGCAAACTAGCCGTACCAAGGTGTATGGATGTAATACCAAATAAACATTTATAAGAGAAAAATACTCAAATAAGGATAATAAGCTGACGCTATATATAATCTCCATTTGAGGAAAAATACGTTTAAACGTATGTTTACAATTGATGCATTAGGCAGAGATAAAAATGGGACTATTTGACATGTCCTATCCGGGGGCAAGCCGTGTGCAGATAGATAAAGCAGGTATAATGATCGTAAATAGATTCCACCTGGGTATTTCCTTCTCCACACAACGTCTGTTGCCTCCTTGGGTGTCTCTTCCATATGAGTCTGACAATTCGGCTCTTTTGAGGATGCTGCACTAACGCGGTGTCTTGAAAGTTAAAAAGGAAATAGTATGAAGGTATTTAGCGGTTACCCGCATTATCGACTGAGTCGTTGATGCGCCTCCGCCTATGCCCAAGGTATCTTGAGTGCGTAATTGTGTACGCATGGCACGAATGCTGCTTTGGAGGGGCTTGAGCAGAGGCCGGATGCTAATCACGATCTTGACATTCGTGTTGATCCTGTTGCGGGGTGCTCCGGACTCGTTTGACAGTGCTCGAAGTTGTCACCGGATTGATTTGTCGGAGGAGGCTGCATTGTACTTCTGCCACGAGGGCTGCCGTATGCTCTTCTGTTCGAAGGGAGAAGTCCATATTTCCGTTGATAGTGATGACCCCGCGCGGTCCCGGCATCTTGAGCTTGAGATATGCGTAGTGTGGCACCGCATTGAATCTTGCGAATGCGGTCCGCCCGAGCAGTGCGTGGTAGCCACTGCAGAAAGGGGCGATGTCAAAGATCAGCTCTTTGCTCCTGAAGTTGTCTGGGGATCCAAAGACCACTTCCAATGTTATAGAACCCGTGCAGTGGGCCTCTACTCCAGGAATAACACCTTTAAAGGTGGTTTTGGTGGGCTTGATCCTTGAAGGATCAATGCCCATCTTGCGCACCGTGTCCTGCTAAAGCAGGTTCAGGCTGCTGTCGCCGTCCATAAGGACACGCGTGAGGTGGAATCCGTTGATGATTGGGTCTAAGACCAATGCGACTGAGCTGCCATGACGGATGCTAGTAGGGTGATCCCTACGGTCAAAGGTGATCGGACAAGCTGACCATGGGTTGAACTTGGGGGCGACTGGCTCCATCGCATAGACGTCCCGTAGTGCCCGCTTCCATTCCCGCTTGGGGATGTGGGTGGCGTAAATCATATTGACCATTTTCACCTGGGGGGATTTCTTCTGCACCCCCCCCCCCCGTATTCAGACGCCGGGGCTCATCGTCATCGTCGCTGTGCAGCCCCTTGTCCTTGTTTTCAGCGTTTATCTTGCCGGCCTGTTTGAACACCCAGCAGTCTCTATTGGTGTGGTTGGCTGGTTTGTCTGGTGTGCCATGAATTTGGCACAAGCGCTCTAGGATGCGGTCCAGACTGGACGATCCCTGATTATTTCTTTTGAATGCCTTTTTCCGTTGTCCGGATTTAGGTCCGCTGAATCCGGCGTTGACTGTCGTGTCTTCTGTGCTGTCGCCATTGTTCCATCTCTTATGTCTGTTGCGTCGTGGCTTGCCGTTAGCATCGCGACCGTCCGAAGTGTCGGAATGTGGTGTGGTGCTGCTACGAGCCAACCAGCTATCCTCACCCGCACAAAAACGGGTCATTAGGGTTGTGAGAGCTGCCATGGACTTGGGTTTTTCCTGGCCGAGGTGTCGAGCGAGCCACTCGTCACGGATATTATGCTTAAAAGCCGCCAAGGATTTGGCATCCGGACAGTCGACTATTTGGTTCTTTTTAGTGAGGAACCGAGTCCAGAATTTGCGGGCTGACTCTCCGGGCTGTTGAGTAATGTGGCTCAGGTCATCAGCGTCTGGTGGTCGCACATATGTGCCCTGGAAGTTGTCAAGGAATGCATCTTCCAGGGTTTCCCAACTGCCAATGGAATTTGCTGGCAGGCTGTTTAACCAGTGCCGGGCTGGTTCTTTGAGCTTAAGGGGGAGATACTTGATGGCGTGTAGATCATCCCCGCGGGCCGTGTGAATGTGGAGAAGGAAATCTTCGATCCATACTGCGGGATCTGTTGTGCCATCGTATGATTCGATGTTTACGGGTTTGAACGCTTCTGGGAATTCATGATCCATTACTTCGTCCGTGAAGCAGAGTGGGTGTGCGGCGCCTCTGTGCCGGGCTATGTGGCTACGCAGGTCAGATTGGTCTGGGTTGCTATGTTCGGCCCGGCCGGATTTTTTGATGATGTATCCGGCGTGACGGTCATCGTCGCATGCTGGGGCACGCCCCCTCGATCCGTAGATCGATCTTGGTTGTCCTGCTTTATTGTCCAAAATATCTTGCAGGTCATGCCTATTGCCCTGAGCCGTAGTGTATCGGTGTGGGGGTGCAGGATGGTATCCGGTTTTGTCCCAGCCACGGGGTGGCCGGTCAGCCGTTTGGCGTTCGAGTCCATATTCCTCGGCTGCCAGGACTTCAGTCCATCTATCTGTGAGTAGGTCTTGATCAGCTTGTAGTTGCTGCTGCTTCTTCTTCAAGCTCCTTGCAGTGGCTATAAGCCTACGCTTGAAGCGCTCCTGCTCCACGGGATCCTCAGGTACGCCAAACTCGTCGTCGCTGAGGCTGATCTCGTCTTCGGAGGGGGGCATGTAGTTGTCCTCCTCCGGGTATGCGTCTGTCGCCTGTTCTTCTGGGATGACCTGCTTGTCTTCCTGTTCGGCCTGCTCAAAGGCTGGCTGATCAGGGTCATATTCCTCTTCGGCGCCATCCAGATTATTTTTGCCTCCGGGGCCAGTGTTGCTATGGCGGGGCTTGGAGTGGCGCCGACGACGCCCATTCTTTGATTTTCTTCCCGAGGGGTTGTCCTCCGTTGCCTCGTCGCCATTAGTTTCCTTCGGAGTGTCCACCATATATATATCATATGAGGAGGTGGCCGTCCACCGCCCAGTGAGCGGTGGCTCCTGTGATTCTCCTACATCGTCATCCATACCATTGATGTCTTCGGAGTTGAAGTCAAGCACGTCGGTTAGATCATCGATCATGGCAATGAAGTGGGTGGTGGGTGGGCAACGAATTCCATCGTTGTCTGCTTCCCACTCGAGCCGGACATAGTTCGGCCCGGAGTCTCCTGACAAGGAGAGAGACTTCAATAAGTCCAGCATGTCGCCAAAGGGCGAGTGCTGAAAAACATCCGCCGCAGTTAACTCCATCACCGGAGCCCAACCAGGATCGGCGGACTCGGGGGTGCGTGGACTGGAACCTGCGTCCGGATGTGAATCTGGGGGTCCGGAGTCGCAGGTTCCCTCAGAGGTGAAACCTGTGTTCGGCTCCATCACCGATGAAGGTACGGCCTACGGGGCGGGGTCCAGCCCTCCGTCCTTAGGCGAAGCAGCCTGTCCCGGATTTATATCCGAGGCTTCTGCCGGGACGATATCCCGAGCGATGTATGACAGCAGGTCTAAGCCGTGCTCATCGCGACTATTCGGTGCTTCTGGCGCTGGCCCGAATCCGTCGAAGATCAAGTCTCCGCGGATATCCGTCGTGTAGTTCAGGTTTCCGAACCTTATTTGATGGCCGGGGGCATAGCTATCGATCTGCTCCAAGTGGCCAAGCGAATTGGCCTGCAGCACGAAGCCGCCGGACACAAAGATCTGTCCGGGGAGGAAAGTCTCACCCTGGACAGTGTCGTTAATGACGATTGAAGGAGCCATCGAGCCTGACGGCGATGTCACAGAGGAACTCTCAATGAAAGCACCAATGTTAGTGTCAAAACCGGCGGATCTCGGGTAGGGGGTCCCGATCTGTGCGTCAAGGCTGATGGTAACAAGAGGTAAGGGACACAGATGTTTACCCAGGTTCGGGCCCTCCCGATGGAGGTAAAACCCTACTTCCTGCTTGATTAATATTGATGATATGGGTAGTACAAGAGTAGATCTACCACGAGATCGTAGAGGCTAAACCCTAGGAGCTATCCTATGATGGTATGAATGTAATTGTGATCGGCCTTTTAAGGACCAACCTCTCCGGTTTATATAGACACCGGAGAGGGCTAGGGTTTACATGGAGTCGGTTACAAGGAAGGATACATAATATCCGGATCGCCAACCTTGCCTTCCACGCCAAGGAAAGTCCCATCCGGACACGGGCCGAAGTCTTGAGTCTTGTATCTTCACACTTCAATAGTCCGGACGTCGTACACAGTCTGGCTGTCCGGATACCCCCTAATCCAGGACTCCCTCAGCCATCACGCCGCAGCTCGAGCCCTTGTGAGGGTCCCTTCATTATAGATGAAGTTCTCACTGGAGGAGCCTATAGCCTTCAAAACGCTTCGGATAATCATTTGGAACCAAATCCATGGAACGCTGCTCGGCTCCGAAGATTCTACGCCTAAGTTCACACTTATCCCCTTTTCTTCGTCCTTTCTTTTCTCCCTTTTACCGTTTTCTGTTTTTTGTTTTTATGCGACTTCTAGCCAGTGTTCGGATAAACCGCACACTTGAGGGGATACATCACCAAATGTACATACCCCATAATACCTCGGGGCTTATTTTCACAGAAGCTTATTATGATCATTATTTTCTAAGCGTCAAGCTCACTGTATATATGTGTTGTCCACTCATATGTGTCTTGTCTTCACCATTATATGCACCTTTCTGACTTAAATTTTTGCCAAGCTGGGTTGCCTGGCTCCTGTGCTTATGCCCTACGTTCCCGCTTGTTTGTTTAGGGCATAAAGGGAGCACCTCTGCGATTGTTACAGTCGGTTTATCCGGACGTGTACCTCAGATGGGTGAAGCCAAAAGCTAGCGTTCTTAAGGGAATAATTGGTCGGCAGACAAAAGGCGAACTGCCCTCGATGTGATATACGCTCCCAATTATAACGTGTACTATGATTTTTAGCATCACAGCTTATGCATGCACAAAAATGCATGTCGGCCCAGAGAGAGGAACCTTTAACGGAACTATTCTCTCTGGAAGATGTTTCTTACGATCAAATGTAATATAACATAACTCCCCGAATACAACTTGTCTATTTAAGAAACTATGACCGGACTGCCTGGTTTACGAACATACCTTGGCGTTTACCGACAGTATAACATCCAGAAACACTCCAAACCTCAGGTTCTGGAGGTTGAAGCAGAAAGTCTGCCATGACAATCATTTTACAATTCGACTGGAGATAAGTTTGTTGATAAAAGTACACTGCTACTTGGACTCAAAAACTTCTTCCTCCTCTAGACCCTCTAGCAGGTTGTCTAGTTTACAATCCTATTGAGAAAACTTAGCGGCTATCTTTACTTGGTCGTATACTAAGCTCACATGAACTTCTTGTCCATCTGGTCCCCGAGGTCCGATCCGGGCCATATGATTCAGATCAAGTCTGGTGTACCACGTTTTCACCATGGCCCAGGCCTCTTGCGCGCCTTCCTGATATGCTGATATCTTCCATAGCTCAAAACAGCGACGAGCTCCCTTGAATAAATTCACGAGCTCCTCCATGCTTCCTGGAGGTAGATCGGATGGCCATAAAGCCTTAGCCATGTTCCTCAATGCTTTCCGAGCTCGCTCATACACTTTGGATAGCTCTTGTAGAAGGTCGCCTTGGAATCCAGACACTTCTCCCTCGAGACGTCCGGTTAGTACACTTATAGAGACAAACTTGTAAAATTTTCAATCAGGAGACGGTGTGAAAGTCAGGTTGAAGAGCATACTGAATATGCCGCCTTTCAGCTTCCCGTTCTCCTTCAAAGCATCCGATAGTTGGGCTCTTAAATACTTTAGTTCTTCGGTTTGCTTGATATTTATATCCTGTAGCTTGTTCTTCTCATTAATGGTCCGTGTCAATACATGTTGACCAGCGGCTTCTTGACCTTGGGCATATTGTTAGTCCGCTTGAGCAGCCCTTAGCCTCTCCTCCAGCTGATCTGTTGACCCTACTAGCGAAGCGATGCATAGTTAAGCAACATCGTTGTAGGCACGGAATCTTATTTATGGGCTACTGTTGTACTTACCATCAGGTGACTTCTTGGATTCTTTAAATTTTCCAGTTCGGCGGTGGCAACAGTTAGCTTAGTCCGACATTCTTGTAGCTCCTTGGATAGTGTGTTATTTCTCTCTGTGAGTACCTGAGAATGTAACGACCCTTAAATCAGTTGGGCCAACTGCTTCAAGACTTGGGGGCTACAAGCATATGATTATTAAATCTGCACCAAAAGTACTTACCCGCATATCCTTTGAAAGCTGGTGAGTGGCTCCAGCAAGTCCAGCTCGAGCAGCTCGGATGTAAGCATCCGTTGAGCTGAAAGCATTGAATGCCTCTTCGGTGAAATTTGGGTCACGCATAGCCGCTCTCCACCGCCGATGATTCATCGCACGCTCCACTTCGGAGTTGGTGACGGATACATTATTCGTATCCTCTGGGACATGACAATCCGGCATTGCTCCCACATCCCCTCCAGTCCTTGTGGCAGGGTCCGGGGCCAGATTAATCCGCGCATGGTGAAAGTGCATTATGTCGACTAGAGGGGGGTGAATAGGCGATTTTTATGAATTCTTCACTGAGGAATTTGCCGGTGAGGAAATTCCTTAGCGAAGAACTATTAGCAGCGGAATAAGTACTCAGAAGTAAGCATAGCAGAATACAGGCATGGTCATCATGATGAAATGAAGACTAGCACAGAGTACAGAAAGCGTAATCATAGGATAACACAAGATGAAGACAAACAGACTGAAGAAATTGAACTGAGGAAATTGAGAAAGTCTTCAGTCAAAGTCTTCAAACACAGATATGAACAAACATTCAACACAGTAATGAGGAAATGAAAGGGTTGAGGAAATAGAACCAGTAGGTTGGTGAAGACAATGATTTGGTAGACCAGTTCCAACTGCTGTCTCAGTTGTACGTCTAGTTGGAGCGGCTGAGTATTTAAACTCGAGGACACGCAGTCCCGGACACCCAGTCGCTGAGCACGTAGCTCAGGACACCCAGTCCTCACCGTATTCTCCTTGAACTAAGGTCACGCAGACCTCGTCCAATCACTCGTGGTAAGTCTTCAGGCGACTTCCAAACCTTCACAGACTTGGTCACTCGGTGATCCACAATTCCTCTTGGATGCTCTAGACCTTGACGCCTAACCGTCTGGAAGAAGCATAGTCTTCAAAGGTAACAAGCGTCGGATCCACGCGGGATCAATTTCTTCAGTGATGCTCAATCACTTTGGGTTTTGTAGGTGTTTGGGTTTGGGATTTTCCTCACTTGATGATTTTCGCTCAAAGTCCTCGGAGGATGGGTTGCTCTCAAATGACAAGTGTCAAGTTCTCTCAGAGCAGCCAACCAGCTAGTGGTTGTAGGGGGCGGCTATTTATAGCTTAGGGAGCATCCCGACATGATAAGACATAAATGCCCCTCAATGATATGACCGTTAGGTGGATAAGATATTTTGGGACAGCTGGCGCGCAGCACAGCAACGGTCGGAAATTTGACTCTCAAATTCCTTAGGGCTATCATGTTCCTCACTGTGTAGGTAATTCGCACTGGCGAATTCCTAACTCCTCAGTCAGAACAAATTCATCAGCGACCAGAAGAACTTCGTCTCTGTCACTGAAGAAAGTGACTGAACTGTATGAGATTTCCAAAGGCTTCACTCGAAGGGATTGGTAGGTGTAGGATTTTGAGTTGAGCATCACATGGAAATTTTTCCTTAGTATTTCCTCAAACCCCTTTAACAGTACGGTGTTTCCTATGACTCAAGAAAGAGAAAATGAAACTACGAAAACAAAAGTCTTCACGCTTCATGTTCCATAAATGAATACCAAGTCTTCAAGGTCACACCAATTTCTTCACTTTCAAAGTCTTCAGAAAGTCTTCAGAATATCAAAGTCTTCAGTTGAAGAACTTCATTTTTAGGGGTCGAATTTCTCTGTAAATATCAAACTCCTCATAGACTTATAGACCTGTGTACACTCACAAACGCATTAGTCCCTTAACCTATAAGTCTTCAATACACCAAAATCACTAAGGGGCACTAGATGCACTTACAATCTCCCCCTTTTTGGTGATTGATGAAAACATAGGTTAAGTTTTCAACGGGGATAAATATATGAAGTGTATACACTGATATTGAGGAATTTGATTACAAGATATAGAAGAACTCCCCCTGAAGATGTGCATAGTGAGGAATTTTGCTTTTGAAGCATTGCACATTTGAAGAGTTGAATCATGGAGATCTCCCCCTATATCTTGTAATTCATACACGCATTTGACATATAATATGAAGAATTTGAAATGCATGATGAAATATGGTGCCTGATAAGATTCAGCATGCGTGCAATGTCATTAATTGAGGAATAAGCATGCAGAGCATAATGCAACAAAAGTATCAGCGCACCATCGGGTTTAAGATTACAACTCGGTCCAAATAAAAGTTTCAGAAGAACAAGAGTTGTAACTTAAAAAAATTCCCTTAATATAGACCCGCTTGAAGACTAACTCAGATTTCTCCCCCTTTGTCATCAAATGACCAAAAGGATTGAAACTGAGGACTAACGCCCCTGAAGAATTTCAAGTTGATGGAGGAGCGCCAGCGTTGTCGGGGTTGTTTGTTGTAGTAGGGCCTGCCGCAGTGTCATCCAAATCTTCATACTCATCAGTGTCACGCGATGAAGAATAAGAGCTGGCCACCAAGGAAGGAACTTTGACCTTCTTAAATTTCTTCGGTGGAGGTGCAGACCAGTCAAAGTCTTCCTTGAGACCCATATTCTTCAGATCTGCAGCGTTGTAGACATGAGAGAGAACAACCCAGGTGCGGTTGAAGGTTTCATGGAGGTAGTATTGGTTTTTCTTCACTGCATTGTGTGTGGAGGCCATGTTGTGAAGAATTGAACCAAACTGACGCTTGACCCATTTATGATTGCGATCAACCTTCTGATGAAGACTGAGGAGTAACTCACGATCAGTCATCACCCTGGGTGCTGTAGCTTGAGGATTTTGCTTGGCTGAGGTATTGGCGGCAGAGTCATGGGTGGCAGAATCGTCATTGGTAGAGTAAGATGCAGCCTTGCGAAATTGACCATCGAATGGACGAATGCCTTCATCGATCACAGCAGTGGCCTTGCCTTTATCATCGGCTGATGAAACGGTCCGTTTGAGGACTTCAATGGGAGGCAAGTAGCTACCGTGGTTCAGAGTGTCAGCTTTGTAATTCAGTGAAGATCTTGTTGGAAATGTGCCCTAGAGGCAATAATAAATTAGTTATTATTATATTTCCTTGTTCATGATAATTGTCTTTTATTCATGCTATAACTGTATTATCCGGAAATCATAATACACGTGTGAATACATAGACCACAATATGTCCCTAGTGAGCCTCTAGTTGACTAGCTCGTTGTGATCAACAGATAGTCATGGTTTCCTGGCTATGGACATTGGATGTCGTTGATAACGGGATCACATCATTAGGAGAATGATGTGATGGACAAGACCCAATCCTAAGCATAGCACAAAGATCGTGTAGTTCGTTTGCTAGAGCTTTTCTAATGTCAAGTATCTTTTCCTTAGACCGTGAGATTGTGCAACTCCCGGATACCGTAGGAGTGCTTTGGGTGTACCAAACGTCACAACGTAACTGGGTGGCTATAAAGGTGCATTACAGGTATCTCCGAAAGTGTCTGTTGGGTTGGCACGAATCGAGACTGAGATTTGTCACTCCGTGTAAGCGGAGAGGTATCTCTGGGCCCACTCGGTAGGACATCATCATATGCGCAATGTGACCAAGGAGTTGATCATGGGATGATGTGTTACGGAACGAGTAAAGAGACTTGCCGGTAATGAGATTGAACAAGGTATAAGGATACCGACGATCGAATCTCGGGCAAGTACAATACCGCTAGACAAAGGGAATTGTATACGGGATTGATTAAGTCCTTGACATCGTGGTTCATCCGATGAGATCATCGTGGAACATGTGGGAGCCATCATGGGTATCCAGATCCCGCTGTTGGTTATTGACCGGAGAACGTCTCGGTCATGTCTGCATGTCTCCCGAACCCGTAGGGTCTACACACTTAAGGTTCGATGACGCTAGGGTTATAAAGGAAGTTTGTATGTGGTTACCGAATGTTGTTCGGAGTCCCGGATGAGATCCCGGACGTCACGAGGAGTTCCGGAATGGTCCGGAGGTAAAGATTTATATATGGGAAGTCCTATTTTGGCCACTGGAAAATGTTCGGGATTTTTCGGTATTGTACCGGGAAGGTTCTAGAAGGTTCTGGAGTGGGGCCCACCTGCATGGGGGGACCCACATGAACGTGGATAGTGGGGGAAAGGCCCCACACCCCTGGTCAAGGCGCACCAAGATCCCCCCTTAGAAGGAATGAGATCATATCCCAAAGGGATAAGATCAAGATCCCTAAAAAGGGGGGATAGCAATCGGTGGGGAAGGAAATGATGGGATTTCTTTCCTCCCACCTTTGCCAGCGCCCCAATGGACTTGGAGGGCAAGAAACCAGCCCCCTCCACCCCTATATATAGTGGGGAGGCGCATGGGAGCTTGACCCTTGCCCCTGGCGCAGCCCTCCCTCTCCCAAGTGCTCCTCCTCTCTTGCGGTGCTTGGCGAAGCCCTGCAGGATTGCCACGCTCCTCCACCACCACCACGCCATTGTGCTACTGCTGGACGGAGTCTTCCTCAACCTCTCCCTCTCTCCTTGCTGGATCAAGGCATGGGAGACGTCACCGGGCTGTATGTGTGTTGAACGCGGAGGTGCCGTCCGTTCGGCACTAGGATCTCCGGTGATTTGGATCACGACGAGTACGACTCCTTCAACCCCGTTCTCTTGAACGCTTCCGCTTAGCAATCTACAAGGGTATGTAGATGCATTCTCTTTCTACTCGTTGCTGGTCTCTCCATAGATAGATCTTGGTGACACGTAGGAAAATTTTGAATTTCTGCTACGTTCCCCAACAAGGGCATCATGAGCTAGGTCTATTGCGTAGATTCTTTGCACGAGTAGAACACAAAGTAGTTGTGGGCGTTGATTTTGTTCAATATGCTTACCGTTACTAGTCCAATCTTGTTTCGACGGTATTGTGCGATGAAGCGGCCCGGACCGACCTTACACGTACTCTTACGTGAGACAGGTTCCACCGATTGACATGCACTTGGTGCATAAGGTGGCTAGCGGGTGCCAGTCTCTCCCACTTTAGTCGGAACGGATTCGATGAAAAGGGTCCTTATGAAGGGTAAATAGCAATTGGCATATCACGTTGTGGTGTTGCGTAGGTAAGAAACGTTCTTGCTAGAAACCCATAGCAGCCACGTAAAACATGCAACAACAATTAGAGGACGTCTAACTTGTTTTTGCAGGGTATGCTATGTGATGTGATATGGCCAACAAGAATGTGATGAATGATATGTGATGTACGAGATTGATCATGTTCTTGTAATAGGATTCACGACTTGCATGTCGATGAGTATGACAACCGGCAGGAGCCTTAGGAGTTGTCTTTATTTATTGTATGACCTGCGTGTCATTGAACAACGCCATGTAATTACTTTACTTTATTGCTAACCGGTAGCCATAGTAGTAGAAGTAATAAGTTGGCGAGACGACTTCATGGAGACACGATGATGGAGATCATGATGATGGAGATCATGGTGTGATGCCGGTAACGATGATGATCATGGAGCCCCGAAGATGGAGATCAATGGAGCTATATGATATTGGCCATATCATGTCACTACTATATAATTGCATGTGATGTTTATTATGTTTATGCATCTTGTTTACTTAGGACGACGGTAGTAAATAAGATGATCCCTTACACAAATTTCAAGAAGTGTTCTCCCCTAACTGTGCACCGTTGCTACAGTTCGTCGCTTCTAAGCACCACGTGATGATCGGGTGTGATGGATTCTTACGTTCACATACAACGGGTGTAAGACAGATTTACACACGCGAAAACACTTAGGGTTAACTTGACGAGCCTAGCATGTACAGACATGGCCTCGGAACACGGAGACCGAAAGGTCGAGCATGAGTCGTATAGTAGATACGATCAACATGAAGATGTTCACCGACGTTGGCTAGTCCGTCTCACATGATGATCGGACACGGCCTAGTTGACTCGGATCATGTAATCACTTAGATGACCAGAGGGATGTCTATCTAAGTGGGAGTTCATAAGATGAACTTAATTATCTTGAACATAGTCAAAAGACTCTTTGCAAATTATGTCGTAGCTCGCGCTTTAGTTCTACTGTTTAGTTATGTTCCTAGAGAAAATATAGTTGAAAGTTGACAGTAGCGATTATGCGGACAGTAGAAAGCTTATGTCCTTAATGCACCGCTCAGTGTGCTGAACCCCAAACCTCGTCTGTGGATGTTGTGAACATCGGACATACACGTTTTGATAACTACGTGATAGTTCAGTTAAACGGTTTAGAGTTGAGGCACCAAAGACGTTTTCGAAACATCGCGGAACATATGAGATGTTTCGAGGGCTGAAATTGGGATTTCAGGCTCGTGCCCACGTCAAGAGGTATAAGACCTCCGACGATTTTCTTAGCCTGCAGACTAAGGAGAAAAGCTCAATTGTTGTGCTTGTGCTCAGATTGTCTGAGTACAACAATCACTTGAATCGAGTGGGAGTTGATCTTCCAGATGAAATAGTGATGGTTCTCCGAAGTCATTACCACCAAGCTGCTAGAGCTTCGTGATGAACTATGATATATCAGGGACATATATGATGATCCTTGAGATATTCGCGATGTTTGACGCCACGAAAGTAGAAATCAAGAAGGAGCATCAATTGTTGATGGTTGGTGAAACCACTAGTTTCAAGAAGGGCAAGGGCAAGAAGGGATACTTCATGAAACGGCAATTCAGCTGCTGCTCTAGTGAAGAAACCCAAGGTTGAACCCAAACCCGAGACTAAGTGCTTCTGTAATAAGGGGAACAACCACTGGAGCAGAATTACCCTAGATACTTGGTAGATGAGAAGGCTGGCAAAGTCGATATAAGTATATTGGATATACATTATGTTAATGTGTACTTTACTAGTACTCCTAGTAGCACCAGGGTATTAAGATACCGGTTCGGTTGCTAAGTGTTAGTAACTCGAAATAAAAGGCTACGGAATAAACGGAGACTAGCTAAAGGTGAGCTGACGATATATGTTGGAAGTGTTTCCAAGTTTGATGTGATCAAACATCGCACGCTCCCTCTACCATCAAGATTAGTATTGAACCTGAATGGTTTATTGAATCTCGATCGTAGTGATACACATTTTCATTCCAAAAGATATAAGATAGTAATGATAGTACCACTTACTTGTGGCACTGCCATGTAAGTCATATTGGTGTAAAACGCATGAAGAAGCTCCATGTTGATGGATCTTTGGACTCACACGTTTTTGAAAAGTTTGAGACATGCGAACCATGTCTATTGGTGTATATGCATGAAGAAACTCCATGCGAATGGACCGTTTGAACTCACTTGATCTTGAATCACTTGAGACATGCAAATCATACCACATGGGCAAGATGACTGGAATCCTCGATTTCAGTAAAATGGAACTAGAAAGCAACTTGTGGGAAGAAATACATTTTGATGTATGCAATCCAATAAGTGCTGAGGCATGTAGTGGATATCGTTATGTTCTTACTTCACAGATGATTCCAGTAGTTGTTGATAATATTTACTTGATGAAACACAAGTCTGAATTATTGAATGGTTCAAGTAATTTTAGAGTGAAGTAGAAGATCATTGTGACAAGAGGATAAAATGTCTATGATATGATCATAGAGATGAATATCTGAGTTACGAGTTTTGGCACACAATTAAGACATTGTGGAAATTGTTTTGCAATTAATACCGCCTGGAACACCATAGTGTGATGGTGTGTCCGAACATCATAGTTGCACCCTATTGGATATGGTGGGTACCATGATGTCTCTTATCGAATTACCACTGTCATTCATGGGTTAGGATTAGAGACAACCACATTCACTTTAAATATGGCACCACGTAATTCCGTTGAGATGACACCGTATGAACTATGGTTTAGAGAAACCTAAGTTGTCGTTTCTTAAAGGTTTGGGGCTGCGATGCTTATGTGAAAAAGTTTCAGGATTGATAAGCTCGAACCCAAAGCGGATAAAATGCATCTTCATAGGACACCCAAAACAGTTGGGTATACCTCCTAATTCAGATCTGAAAGCAATATGGATTGTTTCTTGAATCGGGTCCTTTCTCGAGGAAAGATTTCTCTCGAAAGAGTTGAGTGGGAGGATGGTGGAGACTTGATGAGGTTATTGAACCATCACTTCAACAAGTGTGTAGGAGGGCACAGGAAGTTGTTCCTGTGGCACCTACACCAATTGAAGCAGAAGCTTATGATAGTGATCATGAAGTTTCGGATCAAGTCACTACCGTACCTTGTAGGGTGACATGGATACGTACTACTTCAGAGTGGTACAGTAATCCTGTCTTGAAGGTCATGTTGCTAGACAACAATGAACCTACGAGCTATGGAGAAGCGATGGTGGGCCCAAATTCCGACAAATGGTTAGAAGCCATAAAGTCCGAGATAGGATCCATGTATCAGAACAAAGCATGGACTTTGGTGGACTTGCCCGATGATCGGCAAGCCATTGAGATAAATGGATCTTTAAGAAGAAGACGGACGTGGACGGTAATGTCACCGTCCATGAAGCTTGACTTGTGGCGAAGAATTTTTCACAAGTTCAAGGAGTTGACTACGATGAGATTTTCTCATCCGTAGCGATGCTTAAAGTCCGTCGGAATCATGTTAGCATTGGCTGCATTTATGAAATCTGGCAGATGGATGTCAAGACAAGTTTCCTTACCAGTTTTTGTAAGGAAAGGTTGTATGTGATACAATCAGAAAAGTTTTGTCAATCCTAAGGATGCTAAAAGGTATGCTAGCTACAGCGATCCTTCTAAGGACTGGAGTAAGCATATCGGAGTTGGAATGTACACTTGATGAGATGATCAAAGATTTTGGGTTTGTACAAAGTTTATGAGAAACTTGTATTTCCAAAGAAGTGAGTGGGAGCACTATAGAATTTCTGATGAGTATATGTTCTTGACATATTGTTGATCAGAAATGATGTAGAATTTCTAGAAAGCATATAGGGTTATTTGAAAGGTGTTTTCAATAGAAAACCTGGATCAAGCTACTTGAACATTGAGCATCAAGATCTATAAGATAGATCAAAATGCTTAATAATACTTTTAAATGAGCATGTACCTTGACATAATCTTGAAGGTGTTCAAGATGGATCAGTCAAAGAAGGAGTTCTTGCCTGAGTTGTAAGGTATGAAGTTAAGACTTAAAGCTCGACCACGGCAGAAGAAAGAGGAAGGACGAAGGTCGTCCCCTATGCTTTTATCATAGGCTCTCTACAGTATGCTATGCTGTGTACCGCACCTGAAGTGTGCCTTGCCATGAGTCAATCAAGGGGTACAAGAGTGATCCAAGAATGGATCACAGGACAGTGGTCAAAGTTATCCTTAGTAACTAGTGGACTAAGGAATTTTCTCGATTATGGAGGTGGTAAAAGAGTTCGTCGTAAAGGGTTACGTCGATGCAAGCTTAACACCTATCCGGATAGCTCTGAGTAGAGATACCGGATACGTATGATGGAGCAACAATTTAGAATAGCTCCAAGTGGAACAGTTATTTGGAATAGCTCCAAATAGAGCGTGGTAGCTGCATCTAGGAGATGACATAGAGATTTGTAAAGCACACACGGATCTAAAAGGTTCAGACCCGTTGACTATAACCTCTCTCACAAGCATAACATGATCAAACCCAGAACTCATCGAGTGTTAATCACATGGTAAATGTGAACTAGATTATTGACTCTAGTAAACTCTTTGGGTGTTAGTCACATGGGGATGTGACCTTGAGTGTTAATCACATATCGATGTGAACTAGATTATTGACTCTAGTGCAAGTGGGAGACTGTTGGAAATATGCCCTAGAGGCAATAATAAATTAGTTATTATTATATTTCCTTGTTCATGATAATTGTCTTTTATTCATGCTATAACTGTATTATCCGGAAATCGTAATACACGTGTGAATACATAGACCACAATATGTCCCTAGTGAGCCTCTAGTTGACTAGCTCGTTGTGATCAACAGATAGTCATGGTTTCCTGGCTATGGACATTGGATGTCGTTGATAACGGGATCACATCATTAGGAGAATGATGTGATGGACAAGACCCAATCCTAAGCATAGCACAAAGATCGTGTAGTTCGTTTGCTAGAGCTTTTCTAATGTCAAGTATCTTTTCCTTAGACCGTGAGATTGTGCAACTCCCGGATACCGTAGGAGTGCTTTGGGTGTACCAAACGTCACAACGTAACTGGGTGGCTATAAAGGTGCATTACAGGTATCTCCGAAAGTGTCTGTTGGGTTGGCACGAATCGAGACTGGGATTTGTCACTCCGTGTAAGCGGAGAGGTATCTCTGGGCCCACTCGGTAGGACATCATCATATGCGCAATGTGACCAAGGAGTTGATCATGGGATGATGTGTTACGGAACGAGTAAAGAGACTTGCCGGTAACGAGATTGAACAAGGTATAAGGATACCGACGATCGAATCTCGGGCAAGTACAATACCGCTAGACAAAGGGAATTGTATACGGGATTGATTAAGTCCTTGACATCGTGGTTCATCCGATGAGATCATCGTGGAACATGTGGGAGCCATCATGGGTATCCAGATCCCGCTGTTGGTTATTGACCAGAGAACGTCTCGGTCATGTCTGCATGTCTCCCGAACCCGTAGGGTCTACACACTTAAGGTTCGATGACGCTAGGGTTATAAAGGAAGTTTGTATGTGGTTACCAAATGTTGTTCGGAGTCCCGGATGAGATCCCGGACGTCACGAGGAGTTCCGGAATGGTCCGGAGGTAAAGACTTATATATGGGAAGTCCTATTTTGGCCACTGGAAAATGTTCGGGATTTTTCGGTATTGTACCGGGAAGGTTCTAGAAGGTTCCGGAGTGGGGCCCACCTGCATGGGGGGACCCACATGAACGTGGGTAGTGGGGGGAAGGCCCCACACCCCTGGTCAAGGCGCACCAAGATCCCCCCTTAGAAGGAATAAGATCATATCCCAAAGGGATAAGATCAAGATCCCTAAAAAGGGGGGATAGCAATCGGTGGGGAAGGAAATGATGGGATTTCTTTCCTCCCACCTTTGCCAACGCCCCAATGGACTTGGAGGGCAAGAAACCAGCCCCCTCCACCCCTATATATAGTGGGGAGGCGCATGGGAGCTTGACCCTTGCCCCTGGCGCAGCCCTCCCTCTCCCAAGTGCTCCTCCTCTCTCGCGGTGCTTGGCGAAGCCCTGCAGGATTGCCACGCTCCTCCACCACCACCACGCCATTGTGCTGCTGCTGGACGGAGTCTTCCTCAACCTCTCCCTCTCTCCTTGCTGGATCAAGGCATGGGAGACGTCACCGGGCTGTACGTGTGTTGAACGTGGAGGTGCCGTCCGTTCGGCACTAGGATCTCCGGTGATTTGGATCACGACGAGTACGACTCCTTCAACCCCGTTCTCTTGAACGCTTCCGCTTAGCGATCTACAAGGGTATGTATATGCATTCTCTTTCTACTCATTGCTGGTCTCTCCATAGATAGATCTTGGTGACACGTAGGAAAATTTTGAATTTCTGCTACGTTCCCCAACAGATCTTGCCCTGATGAATCTCATAATCCAAGGAGCATAGGGCTTCAGCTCGAATGGTGACATAGCAATATTGGCCAGAGTCCTCATGAAGAAATCATGGAAGTTTATGGGAAGGCCATGAATGATGTTGAAAAGCATATTCTTCATGATGCCAACGACTTCTTCATCATTTTAGTCGTGGCCTTTGATAGGACTCATTGTCTTCGTCAGAATTCGATAGACAGTCCGAGGCACATACAATAATTCCTTGACGAGGAATTTGGTTCTTGGGGCCTGCCTTGGCTTCAAAGGCTTCATCAGCACTTGCATATAGTGATTTGAAAGTTTTGTTTCATTGTAGATACAACGAGCATCATCAACTGGAGGACTGAGTGGTAGAGCACGAAGCAATTCAGTTGCTGGTGCCTTGTAGTGAGTATTTTCAGACATCCAGTCTAATACCCATGTGTTCACGTCTTCAGCATTTCTGGTGATGTGCAGGGTTGCATAAAATTGAAGAATGAGTTCTTCATTCCAGTCACAGATATCAATGCAGAAATTCAGAAGACCTGCGTCGTGAAGAACACTGAGGACTGGCTCAAAGCCGGGCAGAGACTCCATGTCCACATGAGGAATATGTGCATGATCGAAGACTTTGTCTTTGTTGAAGAGCACTGAGGAATAGAAATTGGTTTGGCTGGCAGTCCAGAAACGCCTCTTCCTTATGCGAGCAGAATCATATGGATTATAATCAGTGGAGAATACGTGCTCGGCAAAGAAATCTTCAGCCTTGAACTTCTGTTTGCTTGAGAACGGATTCTTTTGCTTTGGCAGAGGGGTGTCAGTGAGTTGCATCACCACCTCAGGAATCGCAAGCTCAGGTTCTTCAGGCTGAGGAATTTCTTGTTCCTCAACAGGTGCAGTCTGAGGATCAGCAGCAGCAGGTTCATTAGCACTAGTGGCTGGAATTTCTTCATGCACAGAGAGAGTGGGTTGAGTTTCTTCAGAGCCCATTTGAACTGTTGGTGCAGGGGACTGAGGAATCTGTTGGAGCGGGGTGAAGAGAGGAGTATTGGGATGCTGACTTTCCCAAAAGTCATCATTCATCACAGGTGTGGTGCATCCTATATCCACATCTTCATCTATAATTTCCTCAACACCAGCCTCTTCAGCTGTGAACTGAGGCATAGGTGAGGAAAATGACTGGCGTTGAGGGGATTGCGTCCACTTCAATTTCTTCATCAATCTGCTCTGACGAAGCAGCAGAATGATGTTCTTCATCAGATCCGATGGGGATCTCATAGTCTTCTCCAAAAGGAACAAGGTCCTTTGACGACATGGAGGAAATTGGAACAGCATCAATTGGATTTTCAAGTGAGCTGGTCATTGGCTTCATTTTCTTTGCAGCCGAAGAATTTGACACAGCTGATGCCTTCCTTTTCTTCACTGCAGCTCGCTCGGCAGCCTTGGTTTTCTTCACATCAAATGCACATGGAAGAATTGGAGTTGGTGTAGGCGCAGGAGGAGCTGAGGAATCTGGTTGAATTTCTTCAGGCGCAACTGGTGCAGTTGCCCTAACTTCTTCAGTTTCTTCAGGCGCACCACTAGTGGATGCCCTGGCAATTTCTTCAGTAGCTGGAATGGGATCATCAGCCCTGGAACTAGCATTTTCATCAGCAGCTTGAACTTCATTAGCGGTGTTGGCATGTTCTTCAGTCGGCTGAGCTGAGGCTTCAGCCTGAGGAATTTCATGTTGCGTTGAGGCTGCAACATTTGTGAATTTCTTCGTCAGGTTGACGAATCTTACTTTGGCCCCTTGCCAATCAGCATAATAAGCATCGAAGTTTTTGCTGACGTCTTGAATTTCAGTCTGGACCTTGAGAAGTTCCTCAGGTGTCATTTTGACAACGTTTTTCTTCAGGAACTTCTCCTTTCTGTATTGAGCTTACTTGATCTCTCTTGCCTTTTCAAACTTCCATTTCTCTTTAGTGATGAAATGGGTCAGCATGTGATTTTGACCAGCGGTCAGATGAAAATCAGGCATGGGGGTGTTTGGATCCTTGTGCCAGAGATCAATATAATCGAGGATTTTCCTCGGATCCAACAGCAGTGGCACAGATGTGCCTTTGGCTCTAGCGGCCTTCACCTGTCTGTCTCTGATGATTTCTGCGAGTTCATCATCAGAAGCTTCATCATCAGATGGCACATGGAATGCGACCTGTTTCTTCTTTGGACTTGGCCGAGGACCTCGTCCAGTTGTTGCTTTGGTTTTCAGCAGAGTCGGGCCAGATGATGAAATTGGTGCAGCTGAGGAACTTGCTGAGACACCAGAGGCAATCGAGAAACCAGCAGTCCTTTGACATGTAGTCAGATGCACAGGTGCTGAGGACTTTGTCGGAACTGCTGAGGACTTGGGAGGAGCAGGAGCAGTGTGAGGAATTTGCCGTGAGGGCGCTGCTGAGGAACTTGGCCGTGAGGGCGCTGATGGTGAAGCACTTGGCTTACGAGCGGGCTTCTTTGGCATGGATTTCCTCGGTTGGACCGAGGTCTCAGTAGCAGTAGCAGTGGCAGAATCCTCATTGAATTTCTTCACTGCCTCCTTGGCTTGTCTTGCCAATTTGGCTTGGTGCTTAGCCCATTCATCAGGAAAGTCCTCACCACGTTTGATGCTTGTGGGATCAGCTACTTGGCCAGGTGCCAATGGAGCTCTTGGGCACGGAGGATTGAGGGCGAATTTCTTCATGTACTTTGGAGTTACATATCTGTATTCCCTCCATTCCCTTGCCCATCTCCGTTCAATCTTCTGAATGCGCACCTTGCGCTGATTTTTGTTTTCTTTGCCATATTTTGCTTCATCAGGTGTGCAATAGTCAGCATAAATTTCCTCAGGGATCTCAAACGCAGTCATAACCTCGGGTTCCTTTCCTCCCTTCTGCGGCTTCTTACCGTCTGCCATATTCTTCAGTTGAGGAATTTGAACAATTGAGTTCTCTGAAGAAGTATGCAGTTTTTCTTCGAGGAACACTGCAAATGAGTTAAGTTGATGAGAACCTAGTGATTCAGCAGCAGACATGAGTACCTGTGAACAGAGTACAGGTGCGAGGAATTTGGAGATGTCATATGCGTTCTGAGAAGGTTTTTCGAAAAGAACAAGTTTTGAGGAATTTGACCAGATGAGCCTTGAAGAATTTCACTAAGCGATCTTTGTCTTAGGTTCCAGAGTTGTATAGATCGAGAATCCATACAATTGAGGAATCTTGAGGAAAATCATTGCTTAGAGAAACGAATCAAGAGCATAGTTTGTTTGAGGTGTTCATATATGTGAAGATTTGAAGAATAAACACCTTTGAAGATTTTCAGGAAAGCTTGAGAATCAAAGCGAGTAATAAAAGTAACTTTTAATTACCCAAAATGAAGAACACGACGAACTGAGAAGAACAGATGGGAAGTTCGTCAGGTTAGATCTTCCTTGCCCTAACTCGGCGGAGGAAGACAGCTACGGCGGCGGCGGAGTGAAGATTTCCGCGGTCGGCATGAGTACGGCAGCGACGAAGTCGAGGCAGCGAAGCTCTTCCTCACCGGCGACAATGGAGTAGCAGTGGCGCTAGGGTTTGAGTAGCTCGAGTAGGAGAGAGATGGTCAAGCGGAGTAAATGAAGTGAGGAAGGGGAGAGGGGTATTTATAGACACAGTGAAAAACTGTTCGTCCGAAGATTTAGGACGAACGTGCCCCTGCCCTTTCTCCTTCACGCGACATGTGTCACCCACGTACTGTGTAGTGGAGATCGTGTACGATCGTGGGTGAATAGAATAATGCATCGTGGGATGCGGAACAGTTTGAGCGGCAAAACCGAAAGTTTGGATAAGATTTGTTTTAAAGTTTCGTTCGCAATTTCTTCAACTGACAAGGACACAGTGAAGATTTTGAACGAGTTTCAAATAGAACGCACATGAAGAATTTGTGAATAGATTGGGTTGAGTATAGCATAGAGGGGGAAGGGTCCGATCACATTCACTTAGCAAAAAAACAACCTGAAGAAATAGCTATAAGTGAATGTTGTAGAGGACACAAACTCATATATGTATATAGCCAATGAAGAAAAACGAAGGGAATAGTGAAGATTTTGCAAAGTTGAAGAATTTGAAAAACTGAAGACTTTCAAAACTGAGGAAAAACTCAAATTGAAGATTTTTCAACTTTTTGTGGTGGCGTGACCCACCGTATTAGAATGACGATTTCAGACACCGCGTACAATTGTCGTAGGGTTCTGAGAATCAAATTCTTCATTAATTTCTTCACACTTAGAGTGTTATTCTTCATTGATTGAAGAGAAACATTTCTTCATGTGTTGCACATCTAAGTCATCAATTTTGCATAAGTGTTAGGATGTGTGTCCTTTTCAAAGAACATTCGAAGATTCTAAGATATTTAGCTCACACCGCAACTTGCTAAATCTCTTCTCATCCAAGGGCTTAGTGAAGATATCAGCTAGTTGTTCTTCAGTCTTCACGTGCTCGATAGAGATGTCGCCCTTCAACACATGATCACGAAGAAAATGATGACGAATTTGAATGTGCTTTGTCTTCAAGTACTGAACTGGGTTGTGAGCAATCTTGATGGCACTCTAATTGTCGCAGAGGAGAGGCACATTCTTCACGTTGACTCCATAGTCCTTGAGTGTTTGCTTCATCCAAAGCAGTTGAGCACAGCAAGAGCCAGCAGCAATGTATTCAGCTTCCGCAGTAGACAGTGATACGCAGTTCTGTTTCTTCGAGGACCAACAGACCAAAGATCGTCCGAGGAAATGACAAGTGCCAGAGGTTGACTTGCGGTCCACACGATCACCAGCATAGTCAGAGTCAGAATATCCAATGAGATCAAAGACAGAGCCCTTGGGGTACCATAATCCTAGTGTTGGTGTGTGAGCTAGATATCGAAGAATATGCTTCATAGCCTTATGGTGTGATTCCTTCGGTGCAGCTTGAAATCGGGCACACATGCAAACACTAAGCATTATATCTGGCCTAGATGCACATAAGTACAATAAAGAACCAATCATGGAGCGGTATACCTTGTGATCGAAGTCAATACCATTTTCATCGGTGCATAGATGGCCTTTTGTGGGCATAGGAATTTTGACGCCTTTGCAATCTTGCATGCCAAATTTCCTCAGTACATCTTTGAGGTATTTCTCCTGAGATATGAATATACCATTGCGCTGTTGACGAATTTGAAGACCTAAGAAGAATTTCAACTCCCCCATCATAGACATTTGATATTCTTCACTCATCATATAGGCAAATTCATCACTATAATGTTGGTCAGTACAGCCAAAGATAATATCATCAACATATATTTGGCACAAACAGTTCACCATCATAAGATTTAGTAAAGAGAGTAGGGTCAACTGAACCGGGTGTGAAGCCATTCTTCACGAAGAATTCCTTCAATGTATCATACCACGCTCGAGGGGCTTGCTTGAGGCCATAGAGGGCCTTATTAAGTTTGAAGACTTTGTCAGGATTCTTTGGATCTTCAAAACCTGGGGGTTGAGCAACATATACTTATTCCTCAAGCTTACCATTGAGGAATGCACTTTTCACATCCATTTGATATAAGATGATATCATGATGATTAGCATAAGCAAGTAATATGCGAATAGCCTCAAGTCTAGCAACAGGTGCAAAAGTTTCATCGAAATCAATTCCTTCAACCTGTGTGTAGCCTTGAGCTACTAGTCGTGCCTTATTCCTTACCACAAGGCCATTTTCATCTTGCTTGTTGCGGTAGATCCACTTTGTGCCAATGATATTATGCTTGCGAGGATCTGGACGTTTGACCAGTTCCCAGACATTGTTGAGCTCGAACTGATGTAATTCTTCTTGCATAGCCTGAATCCACTCCGGCTCCAAAAATGCTTCATCTACCTTAGTGGGCTCTGTGATAGAGACAAAAGCATAGTGCCCACAAAAGTTAGATAAATGTGAAGCTTTTGAGCGTGTGAGAGGACCTGGCGCTTCAATGTCATCGATGATCTTGTCAACTTGTACTTCTTTTGCAACGCGAGGATGAGCTGGTTGACGTTGAGGTATTTGATCATTTTCCTCAGCACCATTGACTTCATCATTATCTTCAGGTGCATCAGCTCGACATTCTTCGCGTACTCGAATGAATTCTTCAGCAAGTTCTTCAGTAGGAATGACGTCCTTAGTTGCCTTGAACTTGATAGAATCCTCAGGTGCTGGTTCATCTAACACAGAAGGTAGGTGCTCTCTTTGCGAGCCATTAGTTTCATCGAACCGCACATCTACAGTTTCAACAATCTTGTGAAGAGCGATGTTGAAGACTCTGTAGGTGTGCGAGTCCTTTCCGTAACCAAGCATAAAACCTTCATGTGCTTTCGGTGAAAATTTAGAATTGTGGTGAGGATCTCTAATCCAACATTTTGTGCCGAAGACTTTGAAATAACTCACATTGGGTTTCTTGTCAGTGAGGAGTTCATAGGCCGTCTTCTTGAAGAATTTGTGAAGATATACTCTGTTGATGATGTGGCACACAGTATCAATTGCATCAATCCAAAAACGATGAGGCATTTTGTATTCATCAAGCATAGTGTGAGCCATCTCAACAAGAGTTCTGTTCTTGCGCTCCACGACGCCATTTTGCTGAGGAGTATAAGGAGCAGATAACTCATGAGTAATACCAAGTTCATCAAGATAGTCATCAAGACCGGAATTCTTGAACTCAGTTCCATTGTCACTTCTGATGTGCTTGATCTTCACACCAAAGTTGGTTGAAGCCCTCGAGGAAAATTGTTTGAAGACTTCCTGCACTTCATGTTTGTAAGTAACAATGTGCACCCATGTGTATCAAGAATAATCATCAACAATGACAAAACCATATAGAGATGCAGCATTAGAGAATGTTGAGTAATGATTTGGTCCGAAGAGGTCCATGTGAAGCAATTCGAATGGACGAGTAGTGGTCATGATAGTCTTCGCTGGATGCTTGGCCTTGGTCATTTTTCCAGCTTCACAGGCTCCGCATAAGTGATCCTTGAGGAATTTGACATTCTCAATGCCAATGACATGCTTCTTCTTCGCAAGCGTGTGCAAATTCCTCATGCCTGCGTGACCAAGTCGTCGATGCCATAGCCAGCCTTCTGAAGCTTTTGCAAGTAGACACACGGCTGGTTGTGGTCCTGTAGAGAAATCAACAATATACAAATCTCCTCTCCTAAAGCCTTCGAAGACTTTGGAATTGTCAGCTTCCATAATCACAACACAGCGATACTTGCCAAAGACAACAACCATATCAAGATCACAAAGCATTGAGACTGACATGAGGTTGTATCCTAAGGACTCAACAAGCATGACTTTGTCCATGTGTTTATCTTTAGAGATCGCAACCTTACCAAGACCCGATACCTGACTTTTGCCTTTGTCAGCAAAGATGATATGCTTCAGATGTGACGGTGATAAGGGAGCATCCATCAAAAGATTCTTGTCACCAGTCATGTGATTTGTACATCCACTATCGAGGACCCATTCAGTGGTTTTGGGTTGATCATCCTGCAGATGAATTAGTGTAACTTACAATCTCATATGCTTCATCAGTGAAGAATATGATATCAAGTTCATCAGATGAATTTCATCAAGCGGTAAATAGATATAGCAGTAGGAGGACGTGTGAAATGAAGATTCATTTCATCATGGTTAGCCTGCGTCCATTCAGGCATTTTGTCAGGTCCCCAGCAAATTCTTCAGACGTTAAGGCACGTCTGAAGACCTGACCCTGCAGAAGAGATTAGTTCTTTTTTTTCACCACCCACATCTGAAGGGGTGGCAAAGAGTTCATCAATCTGTGAGCACCATACGAGAATGGTGGCATAGAAGCCAAACCATTTCGTTTCACATAAGAGGGGTTAGGGTAAGCATATGAATAACCAGAGAAATTCTTCGAGGACTTATGAACATAATGATTTGAAGAATAATGTGCATATTCATAGCCCTTAGCTCTACCCTGCGAAACAGAGTTGTTAGCACGATGATGATCATATGAGGACTTTGATCCAGTTGAGGAATTTGATCCACGTGAGGAATTTGGTCCATATGAGGACTTGGATCCATATGAAGAATTAGGTCCATATGAAGAGTTTGTTCTGGGGTTCCTATTCTTCACAGTTGGTGTCATGAGGACATTCACCTGAAGACTTTCAACATAACTTTTGGGAACCCAGATTTTCTTCATAGGGGAACCGTTCCTGCAGTTAGTCCCAACATATCTAGCAAATACTTCACCATTCTGATTTTTGAACAGTCTATAGTTGGAGTCAAATGACTCATCAGAAGAATGAGGAGATCCACATATAAGCCAGATAAGTTAGATGGATCAACTGGAGGTCCCTTTGCAGCAACCCATGAGGTTTTGGGGTACTGCTCAGGCTTCCAATATGTTCCATCAGCATTGAGTTTCCTCTCAAAGGCAATACCCTCTTTCCTAGGGTTTCTGTTGAGGATCTGCTTTTTGAGCACATCACAAAGAATCTGATGCCCTTTGAGGCTTTTGTACATGCCTGTAGTGTACAGTTCCTTCAGCCCTGCATTGTCAGTGATACTAGCATTGTCCTCAGATGAGGAATTAGTGATAGCAGAGGCAGGTGAAGAATTTGTAACAGTTGAAGCATTTGAACATTCAGGTGAAGAATTAGCAGATTCACGTTCAATGCACTTTAAGCATGGAGGAACAAATTCTTCCTGAGAAGTGCTGATTTGTTGAGCAAGTAATGAATCGGGCTCCTTCTGAAGATCTTCATAACTCACTCTTAGCTTCTCAAGATCTTGCTTTCTTTGAAGAAATTCATAAGAAAGTTTCTCATGATCAGATAAGAGAGTGTTATGATGAGTTTGAAGGTTATCAAGCCTAGACTGAAGTCTCTGAAGATTTTCAGTCAGGGCTTTAGTGCGATCCATTTCTTCACCCAGCATATCATCACTTTTGTCTAGCATGTTTTGAACCTTTTCAAAAGCCCTTTGTTGTTTTACAGCAATCTTTGCAAGATTAGAGTAGCTGGGCTTGAGATTCTCATCAGATTCATTTTCACTAGATTCAGAGGAGGTGTATTTGAGTACCTTTGCACCTTTTGCCATGAAGCAATAGGTGGGAGCGTAGTCATCATCATCTTCATTAGGCTTGTCGGTGGGGTCAGTTTCTTCAGTGTTGAAGATGGACTTGCTAACGAAAGCAGTAGCGAAGGCCAGACTCGCCACACCAGATTCGGATTCTTCAGACGCCTCCTCTTCCTCATTTTCCTCAGATTCAGCTTCAGAGTCCATTTCCTTGCCAATGAATGCCCGAGCCTTCTTGGAGCTGCTCTTCTTGTGAGATGAAGACTTTGAGGATTTTGATGACGAAGATTTTGACGATTTCTTCTTCTTCTTTGCATCATCAGAACTGTAATCCTTGTATTTCTTCTTCTTCAATTCCTTTTCCCACTGAGGACAATCTTGAATATAATGACCAGGTTTCTTGCATTTGTGGCACAGCCTTCTCTTATAGTCACTTGATGAGGAATCACTGCCTCTTGAGGATTTTCCAAAGCGACCACGTCTTGAGAACTTCTGGAATTTCTTCACGAGCAGTGCTAGTTCCTGGCTCAATTCTTCAGGATCACCAAGGCTACTACCAGAGTCCTCACATTCAGACTCAGACACAACCTTAGCCTTCAGGGCACGTGGTTTGCCATAACTCGAACCATAGAGATCTCTCTTTTCAGCAAGATGGAACTCGTGAGTATTTAGCCTTTCGAGGATATCGGCAGGATCAAGAGACTTGTAGTCAGCCCGTTCTTGTATCATCAGACCCAGAGTATCAAATGAGGAATCAAGCGATCTCAATAGTTTCTTCACCACCTCATGGTCAGTGATGTCAGTGGCACCGAGGGCTTGAAGCTCATTTGAGATGTCAGTGAGGTAATCAAAGGTTTGTTGGACATTTTCATTGTCGAGTCTCTTGAAGCGGTTGAAGAGATTCCGAAGAACATCAACTCGAGAGTCACGCTGAGTTGAGACTCCTTCATTCACTTTGGACAGCCTATCCCAGATAAGCTTAGCAGTTTCCAAAGCACTCACTCTTCCATACTGTCCTTTACTCAGATGGCCACATATGATATTCTTTGCTTGAGAATTGAGTTGCCTTAATCTCTTCACATCGGTAGCGTTCAATGAGGGTGAAACAGAGGGAACACCATTTTCCACAACATACCAGAGATCGTTGTCAATTGCCTCGAGATGCATTCGCATCTTGTTTTTCCAAAAGAGGTAGTCCGTTCCATCGAAGGTAGGACACCCAGCCGAGACCTTGATCATACCTACGGTCGACATAACTAAAACTCCAGGCGGTTAAACCAAAATAACACAGAACAAGGGAGTACCTTGCTCTGATACCAATTGAAAGTGCGTTATGTCGACTAGAGGGGGGTGAATAGGCGATTTTTATGAATTCTTCACTGAGGAATTTGCCGGTGAGGAAATTCCTTAGCGAAGAACTATTAGCAGCGGAATAAGTACTCAGAAGTAAGCATAGCAGAATACAGGCATGGTCATCATGATGAAATGAAGACTAGCACAGAGTACAGAAAGCGTAATCACAGGATAACACAAGATGAAGACAAACAGACTGAAGAAATTGAACTGAGGAAATTGAGAAAGTCTTCAGTCAAAGTCTTCAAACACAGATATGAACAAACATTCAACACAGTAATGAGGAAATGAAAGGGTTGAGGAAATAGAACCAGTAGGTTGGTGAAGACAATGATTTGGTAGACTAGTTCCAACTGCTGTCTCAGTTGTACGTCTGGTTGGAGCGGCTGAGTATTTAAACTCGAGGACACGCAGTCCCGGACACCCAGTCGCTGAGCACGCAGCTCAGGACACCCAGTCCTCACCGTATTCTCCTTGAACTAAGGTCACGCAGACCTCGTCCAATCACTCGTGGTAAGTCTTCAGGCGACTTCCAAACCTTCACAGACTTGGTCACTCGGCGATCCACAATTCCTCTTGGATGCTCTAGACCTTGACGCCTAACCGTCTGGAAGAAGCACAGTCTTCAAAGGTAACAAGCGTCGGATCCACGCGGGATCAATTTCTTTAGTGATGCTCAATCACTTTGGGTTTTGTAGGTGTTTGGGTTTGGGATTTTCCTCACTTGATGATTTTCGCTCAAAGTCCTCGGAGGATGGGTTGCTCTCAAATGACAAGTGTCAAGTTCTCTCGGAGCAGCCAACCAGCTAGTGGTTGTAGGGGGGCGGCTATTTATAGCCTAGGGAGCAGCCCGACATGATAAGACATAAATGCCCCTCAATGATATGACCGTTAGGTGGATAAGATATTTTGGGACAGCTGGCACGCAGCACAGCAACGGTCGGAAATTTGACTCTCAAATTCCTCAGGGCTATCATGTTCCTCACTGTGTAGGTAATTCGCACTGGCGAATTCGTAACTCCTCAGTCAGAACAAATTCATCAGCGACCAGAAGAACTTCGTCTCTGTCACTGAAGAAAGTGACTGAACTGTATGAGATTTCCAAAGGCTTCACTCGAAGGGATTGGTAGGTGTAGGATTTTGAGTTGAGCATCACATGGAAATTTTTCCTTAGTATTTCCTCGACCCCCTTTAACAGTACGGTGTTTCCTATGACTCAAGAAAGAGAAAATGAAACTATGAAAACAAAAGTCTTCACGCTTCATGTTCCATAAATGAATACCAAGTCTTCAAGGTCACACCAATTTCTTCACTTTCAAAGCCTTCAGAAAGTCTTCAGAATATCAAAGTCTTCAGTTGAAGAACTTCATTTTTAGGGGTCGACTTTCTCTGTAAATATCAAACTCCTCATAGACTTATAGACCTGTGTACACTCACAAACGCATTAGTCCCTTAACCTATAAGTCTTCAATACACCAAAATCACTAAGGGGCACTAGATGCACTTACACACGGCCAGCCAGGTTTTCGGATACAGTTCCGTACACTCCTCCTGCAATATGGCACGGCAGGAAACGTCACCATCCAATCTATCCACTGAGTGAGTGTTAAAGGATTATACTTCTTTGACGAAGGAGAGGGCCCGGGTGTATCGTCGTTTGCCTTTCTTTTCAGAGACAAGCCCTATGCAAGCGTCGTCTTCTTAGAGGATGCCTTTGCTGCAGTACGATAGTGTGAGTGTCGCCCCTTGGGAGCATGATGTAGTGCGGTGGGTGAGTCGCAAGGGGAAAACTCTTTCTGAGGAGATGTCTCCTGTGTAATTACATGGGAGGAGGGGAAAAGGTCGGGGCAATCGGCTATAATAGCCACTTCCGTGCCATTGTAGCTCGTCTGATAAAAGACTCCATCCTTAAACTCTACTAGAACAATGCCCGTGCATTGCAAAGAGATATAAATCTTCTAGTACGTCGGCTTGAAATTTACATGTCTATAATAATGTGATTGTATAAATAAATGATCACCAAATTCTTCCCATGAATTACCTTATATTTTGATCCTAAGTTTGGTAAGTAAATTAAAGTGAAATTGATTCAGAACGTAAGTAAATTAAGTTGATTTATTATCATAGAAGGAAGGTTGGACGAAGGGGTGGTGGGAAGAAAGGTGAAATGGGAACTTTACATTATTTTTAAGTAGTAGAGATAAATATATCCGGATCCTCTTCAAATCTAGGATCAAGGTCTCGATTATGGTCCTCCGGCTGTGGAGTGGGGCTGTAGATCCACACGACGACATGTCTCCATTCCTGTTAAAGGTAGCCGGATTAAGTTCGACTAAAAGCATAGTTAAGGAAAAAGACTAAGTAAGGCCTATGATCAAAGACTCACCCAGTCAATGGGGTTATACATGGAGAAACCTTCTCGGCACTTAAGGCGAGCAAAGTCTTCTTTTTCCCCTTTCAAAAGGTCAGCCAAAGCGGCAAAATTGGCCGGACCCTTGCACCCATAGCGTGATGCATCGTCCTCCCCGTTGTAATGCCAAATGGGAAGCCCTCTGGATTGGAGCGGATGAATGCATCGCGTTATTGAAATCGCCATTACCTCGACTGTAGATAGCCCAGAGTGGGCAAGTATTCTGATCTTTCCCACTAGCCTCTTAATCTCTACACTGTCTTCTTCTTCATAGCTTCGGGGACGCCAACAAGCGCGCTTCTTTAAAAGGAGCGGTGGAAAATTCGGGAAGACCTTGCCGAATTGGGTCCGGGAGGAGAACATCTTTGATGTAGAACCACTCCGAGGGCCACTCTTCGGATGCCTTCTTCGGAGTGCTGGACAGGCATCCTGTTCTGGCTATACGCCATACTTCGGCACCACCCACCTCGAATATGGATCCCTTTGTGAGCGGGGGACGAGGCAGAAATATTTCCTCCATAACTAGAAATGGGCCTCATAGCCTAGAAACAGCTCACAAAGAGCAACAAAGCCCGCGATGTGTAGGATGGAGCCCGGCGTGAGGTTGTGCAGTTGGAGACCATAATACTCCAAAAGACCTCTGAGGAAAGGGTGGATTGGGAATCACACGCCCCTCAGTAGGAAGGAAACAAAGCACACCCACTCCCCTTTATTGGGATTGGGGAAGATCTCCGCTAGGGCTTTGCCGTTGATGGAAGTTAATCCTGCCCGAACGGGGACTAGATCCGATAGAGGGCGGTATCCCTACGTTTGAAGCTTGGTCAACTGGGCGGGGGGCACCGAGCTGCTCTCCTAGCTGCCTTCTTGAGGGCCATCAGGGCGCGAGGAAGAACTAGGAGCATTGGCCATCTTTGGTTGGTTTCCTATGGCAAGCTCTAAGGATTTTCGCCTGGTGAGGAATGGCATCTGAGATTCAATCTATTAAATAAGCGCCTTCCCTACATGGTCGAGGAGTTACCCATAAAAATACTTAGACCCTTCGTATTTGTCTGACACATGGAAACCGAGGCGACGGCGGCACAGAAGCTGAAGAGTATAATACTTAAATGTAAAGGCCGAACTATATGGAGTACAATGGGGAACTCGTCTTGCAAAGCCGAAGACATGAAGCCGGATACAATGTCATCATTGAAGGCAAGTTCGGGGGCTACTGAGGGAGTCCTAGATTATGGGGTCCTCGGGGAGCCGGCCTATGTGATATGGGTCGGGCTGATGGGCCGTGAAGATACAAGACAGAAGACCTTCCCCCGTGTCCGGATGGGACTCTCCTCTGCGTGGATAACAAGCTTGGCGTCCAGATGTGTAGTTTCCCTCATCTATAAACCGACTTTGTACGGCCCTAGTCCCCTTTGGTGTCTATATAAACCGGAGGGTTTAGTCCGTAGAGGCAATCACAATCATACAGGCTAGACATCTAGGGTTTAGCCATTACGATCTCGAGGTAGATCAACTCTTGTAACCCCTATACTCATCAAAGTCAATCAAGCGGGAAGTAGGGTATTACCTCCATTAAGAGGGCCCGAACCTAGGTAAACATTGTGTCCCATGCCTTCTGTTACCTTCGATACTTAGACGCACAGTTCGGGACCCCCTACCCGAGATCTGTCGGTTTTGACACCGACATCGACCTATACGAGACCCATGCCCGAGTCCACTATCAGGTCAATCATCAACCCATGGCCCTACCCATGGGTCTAGAATGGGACCCATGCCCAAACATGTTGGGTAACCTGACCTAATCGGGTACCCATCGGGTATGGCAGCACAGGCCATTTTAAACACTTTTTTATGTTTATCAATTTTTCTTGCCCAACAGTTTAAGGAAGGCGGGGTGTTTCAATCCAAACTACCTGTCATTTAATAACAAAGTGTTTATGCTATACGCCACAACCAGTAACTAGGTAGTTAGCCTCCTCCTCCTAGCTTTATAGTGCTGCAGATGCTTTCATTCTTCCTGGTTGGTCGAGGTGGTACTAAACTACGTGCAGCTGTGACCTGTGAGGCAGTAGTGTGGTGCGGCTAGTATCTGCATGGGTCGGTCTCAAAACGAATTTTGGCCCAGCATGAATGAAAAAACGAGCAAGGCCCATGGTCTGTGTTCGTCTTGGACCCCCTAGTTAACTGCACGGGAAGTGTACCAATCTATAGTAATAATACATATGGTTAAGCACTTGGGCTGCACGTTGTGGGCTGACCAAAGATTACTCTATTTTGCTGGGAAAGTTGGCAGCTAGTTCTCAACTGCATAGCGTAGGCTACTGGATGCTATTTTAGAGAAAAATGTCTATATAAAGTGACTTTTCAAATAACAATCAACATGTAAAACAAATACATATGATTATTAATATTAATCGGGTGACCCATGTGCACAAACGTGCACCCATACCCTACCCACTACTAATCAGATTACCCATGGGCAAGACCTGTGGGTGAAGACGGCAACACATACCCTACCTATTCAGGTCATGTGGCCATGGGCGGCCAAACCCAAGGGTCGGATTGTCGGGTTGACTCCGCACCCCAGGGCTATCTCCGGAAAACTTCCAGGCGGAAGACACGACTATTTAGGAGCTAAATCACCTCTTCGACTCACCGCTTCGCGAGCAACACATTGGAGTGATTGCTGCCCTTTTTGGCAAGTCCTTGCCAGGGATGTCTATGGGACCAGGAGCGCCGTTAGCGATAGGGGCACAATGAGTGTGCCCTTGCGGGTAAGGGTGTGGGTGTGTGCCATTTCCATGGACCCAAACCCTTCGGTGACCCGCTGGAACGTTCGAGGTTTGAACAACGTGGCCAAAAGAAAAACGGTGAATGAGTTTTTAGACTCGGTTAAGCCTAGCATAGTTTGCTTGCAAAGAGATGAAACTAGGATTTGTAGATGCTTTGTGTTATTACAATGTTGTGTCCGTCTTTGGACGGCTTTGCCTACTTACCAGCGAAGGAGACGAGAGGTGGCATTATCTTGGCATGGGACACCATGGTTTTGCACATCGATCACATTCAGAGGGACGCCAACTTCCTCACTAGATTGGTCCGCCCCAAGGTAGGAGAGGAGTGGTGGATTACGGTGGTCTACTGACCGCAAGGAGATGAGCTTAGACTCGGTTCCTAGCCGATTTGGAGGCGAGGAGAGCGCTTTGCCCGGGACCTTGGATGGTACTTGGAGACTTCAACATGATACTACATGCCCTAGAGAAGAGCAACATGAATCTCAACCGCACCATGATGAATAAGTTTAGAGCTTTTGTTGATAACAACGAGTTGAAGGAACTTTACATGCACGGACGTCGCTTTACTGGGACTAATGAGCGGGAGATTCCTACTATCACCAAGATCGATCGCATCTTGGTCTCCGTATATTGGGAGTTGGCACAACATGACTATCTCCTTCAGGCTCTCTCCACAAACGTCTCCGACCATGCGCCCTTGCACCTCTGGGTCGTGACGCAACATTGGCCGAAGAAAAGGTTCCGGTTTGAGTCCTTCTGGCTCAAGATTGATGGCTTCGACCAGCTCATCACCAAGGCTTGAGTTTGCATCCCCACCATCATGGATCCTTTCAAACGGCTGGACGCTCTGTTTAGAAATGCTGGCATAGCACTGCAAGCTTGGGGGCAAAAGAAAGTTGATAACATCAAGGTGCTCACGTCCATTGCCTCGTTCGTGATTTTTCGTCTCAATCAGGCCATGGAAGCAAGAGGTTTGTCAAAGCTCGAGACATGGCTGAGGAGAACGTTGAAGCTAGCCTTGCTGGGGCTAGCTTCCTTGGAACGCACCATAGGAGGTCCAGGTTTAGTTGGTTGCACGAAGGAGATGGGAATACCAAATTCTTTCAGTCTGTGGCTAATGGAAGAAGGTAAAAACTTCATTCCCCAAATAAGGGTCGATGAAGAAATTATCACTGATCAATCCCGCATGGAAGAGGCCTTTGCCAATGCTTTTCAAAGCCTCTTGGGTACGACACATGTAAGGGATCACACCCTCTATCTTGATTACCTGGGTGTGGAGCAGATGGACCTGCGAGATATGGAGGTATGTTCACAGAAGAGGAAGTTTGGGGAGTTATCAAATAGATGCAGCCGGACCGCAGCCCCGGCCCCGATGGCTTCACCATCGCATTCTACCAAAAGGCTTGGCCCATCATAAAGAGTGATGTTATGGCAGCATTGCTTAAGCTCTGCATGGGTGATGACCATGGTTTTTCCAGATTAAACCGAGCCTCGTCGTTTTGATTCCGAAGAAGCCGGATGCGATTGAAGTGGGTGACTTTCGACCAATAAGTCTACCTCATAGCTTCTCCAAGCTATTTGCCAAGCTACTCACCAATAGAGCACGGCGGAGGATGCACAAGTTCGTTGGAGTTAACCAGTCCGCGTTCATCAAGGATCATATCTTGCATGACAACTACTTGATGGTGAAACAAGTTGCAAGGAAAATCCGCGCTAGGAAGAGCCCCGGAGTATTCCTCAAGCTGGACATCACATTCGCCTTTGACTCCTTGTCCTGGCCATTTTTGTTCGAAGTGCTGCGTGTCGAAGGTTTTGGGAGAGTTTGGATGAAGTGGGTGACCAGCTTGTTACAAATAGCGAGCACAAAAATCATAGTGAATGGGATTCCTCACAGAAGAATCTGGCACGCGAAGGGATTAAGACAAGGAGATCCAGTCTCTCCCTTGCTGTTTGTCATTGCCATGGATGTGCTTTCCGTGATCGTCGGCAAAGCATCAGAGGAGGGAGTTCTCAGTACCTAAATGGGCATCTCTAGCACGCAATGTCTGTCGGTCTACGCGGATGATGTCGCGCTGTTCGTCAAACCTTCAGAGTCGGATCTGCTATTTGTGAGACACGCGTTGGAAATCTTTGGAGAAGCATCAGGCCTGCGAGTGAACTACACAAAGTACACAACCATTCTAATCACGGAGAACCACGAAGACAGAGCGGGAGTCGATGGAATCCTTCAGTGCTCCATGAGTTCCCCTACAAGTACCTTGGGTTGCAATTCACACTCAAGCAGCTTACTAGGTGTAGGATCAAAAGTATGTCTAGAGGGGGTGATAAGACTACTTGACCAAATAAAAATCTAGCCTTTTCCCAATTTTATATCTTGGCAGATTTTAGCAACTTAACACAAGTCAAGCAATCAACCTACACATGCAATTCTAAGAGTATAGCAGCGGAAAGTAAATAATTTCACATGAAGGTAAAGGGGAGGAGTTTGGAGGGAGCAAACGCAATGTAGACACGGAGATTTTTGGCATGGTTCCAATAGGTGGTGCTATCATACATCCACGTTGATGGAGACTTCAACCCACGAAGGGTAACGGCTGCACGAGTCCATAGAGGGTTCCACCCACGAAGGGTCCACGAATAAGCAACCTTGTCTATCCTACCATGGCCATCGCCCAGGAAGGACTTGCCTCACTAGGGTAGATCTTCACGAAGTAGGTGATCTCCTTGCCCTTACAAACTCCTTGGTTCAACTCCACAATCTTGACGGAGGCTCCCAAGTGACAGCTAACCAATCTAGGAGACACCACTCTCCAAAAGGTAATAGATGGTGTGTTGATGATGAACTCCTTGCTCTTGTGCTTCAAATCATAGTCTCCCCAACACTCAACTCTCTCTCACACTGATTTGGCTATGGTGGAAAGATGATTTGAGTGGAGAGCAACTTGGGGAAGGCTAAAGATCAAGATTCTTGTGGTTGGATTGGAATGTCTTGGTCTCAACACAAAATCTAACCGTTACACACAAATTCCCAAACTCGATGGGACCGAATGGTTAAACTCGGTCAGACCGACTTGGTTCAAAATGTGAACGTTAGGCATTTCGGTGGGACCGACAACATCAACTCAGTGAGACCGATGCGCTAGGGTTAGGGCAAAACCTCATCTCGGTGAGACCGATCAAATGAACTCGGTGAGACCGATTTCAGTAATAAGCAAACAGAGACTTGGTCAAGCAAACTCGGTGGGAACAATCGCTCATCTCGGTTAGACCGAAGCGTTACAAATGGAAACAGAGAGTTTGCAATGCCAACTCGGTGGGACCGATCACTCACTTCGGTTAGATCGACACATTACAAAGGGAAACAGAGAGTCTGCATTCGGATCTTGGTGAGACCGAGATCCCTATCGGTGAGACCAAACTGATTAGGGTTTGTGGATATGTCTATGTCAAGTGAACTTGGTGGCGCCGGATAGATCAAATTGGTGGGACCGAGTTTGACTTTAGGTTGAGGACATATGTGGAAATGAGAAAGTGGTTGAGGGTTTTTGGAGCATTTTGAGCAAGCAAGCCATTAAGCCACACCTCATCCCCTTTTAATAGTATTGGTTTTCCTATACACTCAATGTGATCTTGGATCACTAAAAGAAAAGGTAGAGTCTTGAGCTTTTGCCAATATGTGTCCTTAGCATTTTGAGGGGTCCACATCTCTAGTCCATGCCATAAAAATCATTGAACTTTCTAAAACATAGATCTTGAAAGAGTATTAGTTCAATGAGCTATATGTTATTGTGAATTACCAGAACCACCCGGGGATTAGTTGCACTTTCAATCTCCCCCTTTTTGGTAATTGATGACAACATATAGATCAAAGCTTCGACAAATGATTATATAAATGAAGTACGTCGTTGCGTTGAGAAGTATGTGATAAGTAAGAGCTCCCCCTAAATTTGTGCATTATTTAAATTTGCTTTTGAATGCAAATGTATAATCAATTAGGATTGTGGATCACTCTTCCATGTCACATATCACATACATCTTGGTGGAGCGCTCAAAAAGATAGAATATGGAATATGCACTCATCGCCAAAATAAGATATGAATGATCATACATAAGATAAGAATATCATCATTAAGCACAAGCATTAAAGTATGATATGATCAAAAATATGATCATAAGAGTATCTCACACACAAGCATAAAACATTGTTTCAACCAAACAAGGAAAGCAAATGGAGCAGCAAAAAGAGGCAAAAGAAGCAAGCACTCTCTCTGTCGAAGCCTATGATCTATACACTTTCTCCCCCTTTGGCAACTAGTTACCAAAAAGCTTGAAAACGCATATGCGGCTCTAAAGACAATCTCCGGGAGCTCCGGAGTGCGAAGGTGGCGTGGAGAGGAGTCATGTGACTAATGCATCCGAAGAGGTCTGAGGAGCTAGTGGAGTTGCAACTGGAGGAGGAACAGAGGTTGTAGCTGTTGGTGTTGATGTAGTAGCCCTAGTGTCAATGGCTGGCACAGCTTCAGACCTCTGTCCCCTTGGCACTCTCTGAAATGCATCTATAGTAGCTCTCCCTCTTCTCTCTTCTGCTTCATCCTAGAGTTGCTCAACTGCAGTCTGAATCTCTGTGACCTTCAAGTGTAGATCATAGAATTTAGTCTCAATGATCCTCTCTAGACTATCTTGGTTTTGGGTCAGGGTTGCCAACCCTTTCTCATTCCTCAAAGTTGCTTGAATGAGATATCCTAGTTGATCTTGCTTGGATTTTGGGAATACTTGAGAGGCTTCTTTTGCACTTGGAATCTTGGCAGCCTTCTCAGCTCTAGTTTCCTCTTACTTCTCCTGAGCCTGCACAGATGTGGGATGGGATGGATCCATGACAACCACAATATCTTGAAACTCTGGCAGCAGGGGAAGATGTTCCTTGTCCAGAAGATACATGCTCTTTCCCATCTTGGAGTTGATGAGCATCTGAATTTGTGGAGCATATCCACATGATCTCTTCTGGTCTGCATCAGTCCTCTTGATTGTCTCAACAATCAATGTCATTACCTTGAACTTTTCAGGCACATCAAACATATGCAGCAGATTAATTGAGTGCCCTTTGATCATCATGTCATCTCCATACTTGGGCAGCAAGGTGTGTCTGAGAATAGTGTTGATGGCTGGTAGACCTGACAGCAAATAATAGACAAGCCCAAACTTGTGGGTGTCCAAGGCAGCAGCTGGGATTTCCTTGTACATATGTGCCATGGATTCATGTCCCTTCCTTGGCTTAGCATACACATCTATATCATCATCAAGCTCTTCTAGGACATTTATCATATTTGCCCACTCAGCCACAGTTGATTGGTACCTGGTACCCTCTATCATCCACACAATTTTACCATCAGGGTAAAAGTGTGTTGTGGAGTAGAACTGCATGATCAACTCATCATTCCATTTAGTTAACTTCTGGCCAACAAATGCATCAACTCGTGTTAATCTGAAGCTCTCATGGACTCCTAGGAAGTTATCTTCATTGCTGTCAATGTATTCCCAGTCGACCCATCTCATGTCACTGACTATAGGCTTCTTGTCAAGCAGCACAGTCTCATAGAAGTCTTTTTGTGGAACCTATAGTCAACAATTGTTCTCCTTCTAATGGCATATGGGTCATTCTTCCTCCATAGCCTGAGACTTGCATCCTTCCTGAGCTTCATGTTTTCAGCAACAGGGTGAGTGTCAACGTGATCAGGAATCTTGGGCTTCAACTTTCTAAGAACTTGCTCATCTTCTTCTTCTTCCATTTCAGGCACTGGGGCCTTGTTCTTTTCAGCAGCATATATGTTTCTGGTGAATCTCTTTGGGGCTTGAGTAGCAGGCTTGGGGGCAGATTTGGGCTTTGAAGGAGCAGCCCTTGATCTGATTGCAACCCCCATCAGTTTCTGAGTCTTGGCAAGAGGTGCCTCTTTATCTTCATCTTCAACTGGGTCTCTAATCATAGAAGATCTCCCAATGACTCTGGCCATTGTTTTCTTGACACTCTCCTTCCTCTTCTTGCCCTCACCAGCCTCTTCGGGTTCAAGAGTGAACACCATGGTCTCTTGGGTTGAGGCTCTAGCTTTGGACATGGGAACTCTTTTAGTAGGAGCTTTTGTCTTCAACCCTGGCTTAGTAGCAGTGTCAGTTTCCTTCTTGTCTCCTTTCCTCTTGGAAGAGACTTCTTCATCAATCACAAAATCTTCATCCTCAAAATCAGATGTCTTCTTCTTCCTCTGCCTAGTTGCAGCTTTGGGCAGATTACTAGGACTGCTTCTGCTCCCATCATCTTGACTACTCTCAGAGGGACTAGTGCCCTCACTCATCTAAACCTGTTCCTCTATCATATTCTGGTTGTCACTGTTGTCAAACATGCTGCAGACTGAAAGCTGACCCTGTGAATAGATATAGATGAGATAGAGTGGATGAGCATCACAAAGTGCAAAGATTTTGCAAAACAAATGAGTCAAAAACTTAGTCTTAGTTTTCTACTGAAGTCATTTCAGAGCTACCGATTTGCTGACCTTGGTGACACGGAAGTAACACTCAGTGTATAAACTAGTGAACTCATTCAGACTGAGGCACAGTTCGGTGATACCGATATTGCTAGGGTTTCACAAAGTTCTGAACTCGGTCACACCGATTTGCGAGTTTCTGTCAGACCGAAAATCACAATGCAATGGCCTAGGCCAAATCGGTGAGTCCGATTTCTACAGCACGGTTTGTCCGACATGATATTGGCAGAAACCTAACCCTAAATTTTCAAATAAAAACTAATCTAAAGGGAGTTTTTGCTGGATAGAATAGTTTCAATTGTGGCAAGAATCATGGCATTATCTTTGTGCTAAGAATCGGATTGAGAAAGCACAAAGGATTGAACTCATACCCTAACTTGGCGGTGAGTTTGCTACGGCGACAATGGCAGAGGAGATCCCGTTGACGGTGGCAGAGACCAGCGGCAGGAGGACACTCGTGATGGAGGCGACGATCCGAATACCTAGGGTCAACAGAGCTGGATAGTGTGGGAGAAGGATTTTTAGAGAAGTTTCTGAAAATTCAACCCGTTAGTATATATATCTAGACCCTATCGGTGAGACCAAGTGGAACAACTCGGTGGCACCGAGATGCAGAACTGCAAGTGGTTACTGCAACTCGGTGAGACCGAAGTGTTCAAATCGGATGCATCGAGATTGAAACCTAGATCAACTTAATGAACTCGGTGTGACCGAGAGGAATGAATCCGTCAGACTGAGATGCATCAAGAGGTTTTGGAAGTTTAAGTCTATGACGAATCGGTGGCTCCGAGTGCTCCTCACCCAAAGGGTTTGAATCTGACTTAGATCAAACTTCGTGATGTAGCATGGATAGAGTTTGAGATGAGAAAAAACACAGATAGCTAAAGGGAGTACTTAGGCATTCTTGTCCATCCATTTGGCAAAAGAAAAGACCAAACAATCAAAACAACAAATGGATGTCCTCGAATGGATAAAATTATGCAACTAACATGCTCGCACAATAAGATAGCAAATGAAATATGTGGCAAGCATGAACAAACACTCTAGCATCTATCAAGCAATTGGCGATGACTAGGTCATCTATATATGAGTATATTGACTTAGGAGTCAAATGAGACCATTTGATCATAGGTCATACTCATTGTTTAAGCACAAGTGGGATTACCACTTTTACATAAAGCATTGTTGTGTTCACACAATTAGAGTTGCTTTAGCTCAATTCTTAGAGTAAAGCTCCCCCTAGATGTGATATCCCCTTTTAGAGGGATGAACTAACCTTGGCTTTTGTCGATGATGACTTCATGTAGATGTTGAAGATATGGATGCTCAAAGTTTATGTAGATCAATTGGAGCAATCCATTTGAGTGAGTTGCACTTTCAATACCTACATGGGTTAGTCCCACAAGGAACAACCAAGGATATCCATAGACATAGAGTGAAGTGCACACATGATGATGTCCATGGAAGCATTAGGTTACCTTGTCCCTTGACTTACTATCAAGAGGGTTTGTGACTCCTTGAACTAGTGCAAGATGTGGAAGTTGATTGTACTTGTTCTTGCCAATATGAATATTAGTGAAGTATGTTGGCGGAGTCACCCTTAAGAACTCTCTAGTTCTTCTTCTTCGGGATCCACGTCATCTTGATGGGAATCCTTGGGGTTGTAGATGTACTTGATGAAGTTGAACTTGAGGTAGACTTGGGAACCCACTTGACCAAGGCCTTTGGAGCATCTTCAAATGCATCAATCTCCTCTTGAAGCTTGTCCTTGCCTTTTAGCTTGTGGTCTTGTGGTGGAAGATCATCTTGAGCTTGTGTCCCCTTGAAGGAAGTAGGATCATACTTCTCTTGTTGAGGAACAAACTTTGTCTTATGGTATTGATCTTCTTCCCACTCAACTCCGTTGGCATTGAACTTTTGTTCAAAACCAACACCTTGATTCTTCTGGTGCCTTCCTTGCTTGTGTACAATTTCCTCAAATTTCTTACTTCTGGCAAGGCTCTTGTAAACACCTTTCTCTATAATTCCCTTCAATAGGCTATTTTCTTGCTCAAGTGTAACTTGGCTAAGAGAATCATTAGTGGAATCAAGAGAACTACTAGAAGCAACAATATTGGATTTAGCATGATTATTGCTACTACTAGAAGAAGAATATTTCTTACTCTTGTTGCTAGATTTTACTTGTGGCATGTATGTAGACAAGAGTAAACGCTTGGCAATGTAAGAAGAACTTTTCTTCCGAAGATCATCATTGATGGCTTTTAAGAACCCATGTTCTTGCTCTAGGTTGAGCTTCTCGAAGTGTAGCTTCTCATGAGTTTTTAAAAGTTCTTGATGATCTTCTAAAGTAGTTTCATGAGCTAACTTAAGAGTGTTTAGTTCTTTAGTTAGACGCTCAATCTCCTTCTTATCATTGTCATTCTTTTCATCTTGATTAGCATGATTAATAGCAATTTCATCATAGTTTTCATCACTAGCATTGCCAACAAGTAAATCATCATCACCTAGCAAATCATCTTCATCACTATTGAAATCAAAATACTCAGGGTGTGATACCTTGGGGCCTTTAGCCATGAAGCATCTTCCAGTTCCTTCATTTTGTGACTCAAATATGTCGTAGGAGTTGGTTGACACAAGTGCAAGACCGGTAACACCTTCATCTTGAGTATATTCAGAGTCGGAGTGATAACTTCTCTCGGAGTGGTGGTCGGATTCAGAACCGGATACCCATTCACCAACATGAGCTTGATGTCTTCATTTTGTGTAGATCTTTGATGACTTGTCCTTCCCTTCCTATTCCTTGCTTCTGCGAGAGGTTCTTCGTTCATAACGATCATCTCTACTCCTTCTCTCTCTTGGAGGTGATTCTTCTCTTCTACTTCTTCTTTTAGGTGAGTCTTATCTTCTTTTGTAGGGAGTCATACACTCATTGGAGTAGTGTCCGGGTCTTCCACAATTGTAGCAATTTCTCTCACGACTAGAAGATCTTTTGTCATGGTAGGATCTTGACTTGGAGCTTCTTTCTTTGCTTCTACTCTTGTAGAATTTGTTGAAGTTCTTCACCATTAAGCTCAATTCCTCATTAAAGACTTGTTTTTCACTTGATGTTATAGGAGCATCACATGAGGCTTTATATGCACCACTAGACTTGTTGTGAAGCTCTTCTTTATCCTTGAGTGACATCTCATGAGCAACAATTCTTCCATTGACTTCTGTTGGCTTAAGATCTTTATAGTTGGGCATCATTTGGATCAATGTGCACACGGTATCATATTTTCCATCCAAGGCTCTTAGGATCTTCTTGATGATGAATCTGTCAGTCATCTCTTCACTTCCTAAGCCGGCAATCTCATTTGTGATGAGAGCAAGCCTAGAGTACATTTCAGCGACACCTTCACCATCCTTCATTTTGAACTTGTCAAGTTGAATTTGAAGCACATCCAACTTGGATTCCTTGACGGCCTCGGTACCTTCATGCATATCAATCAAAGTATCCCAAATTTCCTTTGCATTCTCAAGACGACTGATTTTGTTGAATTCTTCGGCGCACATTCCTTGAAGAGGATATCGCAAGCTTGAGCGTTGTATTGCAGCATCTTCAACTCTTCTGCAGTTGCTTCACAATTTGGTTCTCTCCCATCGAAGAATTCACCTTGCAAACCAATGCACACAATAGCCCAAACGATGGGGTTATGTCCAAGAATATGCATTTTCAACTTATGCTTCCAACTAGCAAAATTAGTACCATCAAAGTAAGGACCTCTACGGTGGTAATTTCCCTCGCTAGACGCTATACTCTCCTAGGTTGTGAAACCAAGGCTATGATCACCAAAGTTATGGAAATCAAGGCAAATGGACACCAAAGCTCTGATACCACTTGTAGGATCGAAAGTATGTCTAGAGGGGGGTGATTAGACTACTTGACCAAATAAAAATCTAGCCTTTTCCCAATTTTATATCTAGGCAGATTTTAGCAACTTAACACAAGTCAAGCAATCAACCTACACATGCAATTCTAAGAGTATAGCAGTGAAAATTAAATCATTGCATATGAAGGTAAAGGGGAGGAGTCAGGAGGGAGCAAACGCAATGTAGAAACGAAGATTTTTGGCATGGTTCCATAGGTGGTGCTATCGTACATCCACGTTGATGGGGACTTCAACCCATGAAGGGTAACGGTTGCGCAAGTCCACGGAGGGCTCCACCCACGAAGGGTCCACGAAGAAGCAACCTTGTCTATCCCACCATGGCCATCGCCCACAAAGAACTTGCCTCACTAGGGTAGATCTTTGTTGGGGAACGCAGTAATTTCAAAAAAAAATCCTACGATCACGCAATATCTATCTCTAGGTGAAGCATAGTAACGAGAGGGGAGAGTGTTGTCTACGTACCCTCATAGACCGAAAGCGGAAGCGTTATGACAACGCGGTTTATGTAGTCGTACGTCTTCACGATCTAACCAATCCTAGCACCGAAGGTACGACACCTCCGTGATCTGCACACGTTCAGCTCGGTGACGTCCCACAAACTCTAGATCCAGCTGAGGTCGAGGGAGACTTTCGTCAGCACGACGGCATGGTGACGGTGATGATGAAGTTACCGACGTAGGGCTTCGCCTAAGCACTACAACGATATGACCGAGGTGGAAATCAGTGGAGGGGGGCACCGCACACGGCTAAAAAAATAGTTAACTTGTGTGTTCTAGGGTGCCCCCTACCCCCGTATATAAAGGAGCTAGGGGGGAGGACGGTCGGCCCCTGTAGGCGCGCCCCAAGAGGGGAGTCCTACTAGGACTACTAGTCCTAGTAGGATTCCACCAAGAGGGGAAGAGAGGGAAGGAAGGAGAGGGAGAGGGGGGAAGGAAAGCCCCCCCCCTTCCTTGTCCTATTCGGACTAAAGGGGAGGGGGCGCGTGGCCTGCCCTGGCCGCCCCTCTCTCTCTCCACTAAGGCCCATCGAGGCCCATTAGTTCTCCCGCGGGTTCCGATAACCCTCCGGCACTCCAGTTTTATCCAAAACTTCTCTGGAACACATCCGGTGTCCGAATATAGTCGTCCAATTTATCAATCTTTATGTCGACCATTTCGAGACTCCTCATCATGTCCGTGATCATATTCGATACTCCGAACAACCTTCAGTACATCATATCACATAAACTCATAATACCAATCATCATCGAATGTTAAGTATGCGGACCCTACGGGTTCGAGAACTATGTAGACATGACCGAGACACGTCTCCGGTCAATAACCAATAGCGGAACCTGGATGCTCATATTGGTTCCTTCATATTCTAAGAAGATCTTTATCGGTCAAACCGCATAACAACATATGTTGTTCCCTTCGTCATAGGTATGTTACTTGCCCGAGATTCGATCGTCGGTATCATCATACCTAGTTCAATCTCGTTACCGGCAAGTCTCTTTACTCATTCCGTAATACTTCATCCCGCAACTAACTCATTAGTCACAATGCTTGCAAGGCTTATAGTGATGAGTATTACCGAGAGGGCCCAGAGATACCTCTCCGGAACACGGAGTGACAAATCCTAATCTCGATCTATGCCAACTCAACAAACACCTTTGGAGACACCTGTAGAGCACCTTTATAATCACCCTTTTACGTTGTGACGTTTGATAGCACACAAAGTGTTCCTCCAGTATTCGGGAGTTGCATAATCTCATAGTCTGAGGAACTTCTATAAGTCATGAAGAAAGCAGTAGCAATGAAATTGACACGATCATAATGCTAACCTAACAGATGGGTCATGTCCATCACATCATTCTCCTAATGATGTGATCCCGTTCATCAAATGACAACACATGTCTATGGTTAGGAAACATAACCATCTTTGATTAACGAGCTAGTCAAGTAGAGGCATACTAGGGACTATATGTTTTGTCTATGTATTCACACATGTACTAAGTTTCCGGTTAATACAATTATAGCATGAATAATAAACATTTATCATGAATTAAGGAAATAAATAATAACATTATTATTGCCTCTAGGGCATATTTCCTTCAGTCTCCCACTTGCACTAGAGTCAATAATCTAGATTACATAGTAATGATTCTAACACCCATGGAGCTTTGGTGTTGATCATGTTTTGCTCGTGGAAGAGGCTTAGTCAACGGGTCTGCAACATTCAGATCCGTGTGTATCTTGCAAATATCTATGTCCCCCTTCGACACTTGATTATGGATGGAATTGAAGCGCCTCTGGATGTGCTTGGTTCTTTTGTGAAATCTAGATTCCTTTGCCAAGGCAATTGCACCAGTATTGTCACAAAAGATTTTCATTGGACCCGATGCACTAGGTATGACACCTAGATCGGATATGAACCCCTTCATTCAAACTCCTTCATTCGCTGCTTCCAAAGCAGCAATGTACTACGCTTCACACGTAGATCCCGCCACGACGCTCTGCTTGGGACTGCACCAACTGATAGCTCCTCCATTCAATAAAAATACGTATCTGGTTTTGCGACTTAGAGTCATCCGGATCTTTGTCAAAGCTTGCATCAACGTAACCGTTTATGACGAGCTCTTTTTCACCTCCATAAATGAGCAACATATCCTTAGTCCTTTTCAGGTATTTCAGGATGTTCTTGACCGTTGTCCAGTGCTTCACTCCAGGATTACTTTGGTACCTCCTTGCTATGCTTATAGCAAGACATACATCAGGTCTGGTACACAGCATTGCATACATGATAGAACCTATGGCTGAAGCATAGGGAATGACTTTCATTTTCTCTCTATCTTCTGTAGTGGTCGGGTATTGAGTCTGACTCAATTTCACACCTTGTAACACAGGCAAGAACCCTTTCTTTGACTGGTCCATTTTGAACTTCTTCAAAACTTTTTCAAGGTATGTGCTTTGTGAAAGTCCAATTAAGCGTCTTGATCTATCTCTATAGATCTTGATGCCCAATATGTAAGCAGCTTCATCGAGGTCTTTCATGGAATAACTCTTATTCAGGTATCCCTTTATGCTATCCAGAAATTCTATATCATTTCCAGTCAACAATATGTCATCCCCATATAATATCAGAAATGCTACAGAGCTCCCACTCACTTTCTTGTAAATACAGGCTTCTCCAAAGGTCTGTATAAAACCATATGCTTTGATCACACTATCAAAGTGTTTATTCCAACTCCGAGAGGCTTGCACCAGTCCATAAATGGATTGTTGTAGCTTGCACACTTTGTTAGCACCCTTTGGATCGACAAAACCTTCTGGTTGCATCATATACAACTCTTCTTCCAGAAATCCATTCAGGAATGCAATTTTGACATCCATTTGCCAAATTTCATAATCATAAAATGCAGCAACTGCTAACATGATTCGGACAGGCTTAAGCATCGCTACGGGTGAGAAAGTCTCATTGTAGTCAACTCCTTGAACTTGTCAAAAACCTTTTGCAACAAGTCGAGCTTTGTAAACAATAACATTACCATCTGTGTCGGTCTTCTTCTTAAAGATCCATTTATTTTCTATGGCTTGCCGATCATCGGGCAAGTCCACCAAAGTCCACACTTTGTTCTCATACATGGATCCCATCTCAGATTTCATGGCCTCAACCATTTCGCAGAATCTGGGCTCATCATCGCTTCCTCATAGTTCATAGGTTCATCATGGTCTAGTAACATGACTTCTAGAACAGGATTACCGTACCACTCTGGTGCGGATCTTACTCTGGAAGACCTGTGAAGTTCGGTAGTAACTTGATCTGAAGTTTCATGATCATCATCATTAACTTCCTCGCTAATTGGTGTAGGAATCACGGGAACTGATTTCTGTGATGAACTACTTTCCAATAAGGGAGAAGGTAGAATTACCTCATCAAGTTCTACTTTCCTCCCACTCACTTCTTTCGAGAGAAACTCCTTCTCTAGGAAGGATCCATTCTTAGCAACAAAGATTTTGCCTTCGGATCTGTGATAGAAGGTGTACCCAACAGTTTCCTTTGGGTATCCTATGAAGATGCGCTTCTCCGATTTCGGTTCGATCTTATCAGGTTGAAGTTTTTTCACATAAGCATCACAGCCCCAAACTTTAAGAAATGACAACTTTGGTTTCTTGCCAAACCACAGTTCATAAGGCGTCGTCTCAACGGATTTTGATGGTGCCCTATTTAAAGTGAATGCAGCCGTCTCTAAAGTGGTAAATCAGTAAGAGACATCACAGATCGCACCAATCCAATAAAGTATGGTTACGACGTTCGGACACACCATTCCGCTGTGGTGTTCCAGGAGGCGTTAATTGTGAAACTATCCCATGTTGTTTCAAATGAAGACCAAACTCGTAACTCAAATATTCTCCTCCATGATCAGATCGTAGAAACTTTGTTTTCTTGTTACGATGATTTTCCACTTCACTCTGAAATTCTTTGAACTTTTCAAATGTTTCAGACTTATGCTTCATTAGGTAGATATAACAATATCTGCTCAAATCATCTGTGAAGGTAAGAAAATAACGATACCCGCCACGAGCCTCAATACTCATTGGACCGCATACATCGGTATGTTTTATTTCCAACAAGTCAGTAGCTCATTCCATTGTTCCAGAGAATGGAGTTTTAGTCATCTTGCCCATGAGGCACGGTTCGCAAGCACCAAGGGGTTCATAATCAAGGAATTCCAAAAGTCCATCAGCATGGAGTTTCTTCATGCGCTTTACACCGATATGACCCAAACGGCAGTGCCACAAATAAGTTGCACTATCATTATTAACTTTGCATCTTTTGGCTTCAATATTATGAATATGTGTATCATCACCATCAAGATTCAACAAAAATAGACCACTCAGCAAGGGTGCATGACCATAGAAGATATTACTCATATAAATAGAACAACCATTATTCTCTGATTTAAATGAATAATCGTCTCACATTAAATAATATCCAGATATAATGTTCATGCTCAACACTGGCACCAAATAACAATTATTCAGGTTTAAAACTAATCCCGATGGTAGATGTAGAGGTAGCGTGCCGACGGTGATCACATCGACCTTGGGATCATTTCCCACGCGCATCGTCACCTCCTCCTTAGCCAATCTTTGCTTAAACCATAGCCCTTGTTTTGAGTTGCAAGTATGAGTAACAGAACCAGTATCAAATACCCAGGCGCTACTGCGAGCATTAGTTAAGTACACATCAATAACATGTATATCAAATATACCTTTCACTTTGCCATCCTTCTTATCCGCCAAATACTTGGGGCAGTTCCGCTTCCAGTGAACAGTCCCTTTGCAGCAGAAGCACTCAGATTCAGGCTTAGGTCCACACTTGGGTTTCTTCTCTTGAGCAGCAACCTTTTTCCATTATTCTTGAAGTTCCCCTTCTTTCCTTTGCCCTTTTTCTTGAAACTAGTGGTCTTGTTGACCATCAACACTTGATGCTCCTTTTTGATTTCTACCTCTGTGGCCTTTAGCATTGCGAAGAGCTCGGGAATAGTCTTGTTCATCCCTTGCATATTATAGTTCATCACGAAGCCTTTATAGCTTGGTGGCAGTGATTGAAGAACTCTGTCAATGACACAATCAACTGGAAGATCAAGTCCCAGCTGAGTCAAGTGGTTATGGTACCCAGCCATTCTGAGTATGTGTTCACTGACATAACAATTCTCCTCCATTTTGCAGTTGTAGAACTAGTTGGAGACTTCATATCTCTCAACTCGGGCATTTGCTTGAAATATTAACTTCAACTCCTGAAACATCTCATATGCTCCATGACGTTCAAAATGTCTTTGAATTCCCGATTCTAAGCCGTAAAGCATGGCACACTGAACTATCGAGTAGTCATCAGCTTTGCTCTGCTAGACGTTCTTAACATCGTCAGTAGCATATGCAGCAGGCCTGCCACCCAGCGGTGTTTCCAGGACGTAATTCTTCTATGCAGCAATGAGGATAATCCTCAAGTTACGGACCCAGTCCGTGTAGTTGCTGCCATCATCTTTCAACTTAGCTTTCTCTAGGAACGCATTACAATTCAAAGGAACGGTAGCACGGGTCATTGATCTACAACAACATAGACATGCAAAATACTATCAAGTACTAAGTTCATGATAAATTAAAGTTCAATTAATCATATTACTTAAGAACTCCCACTTAGATAGACATCCCTCTAATCATCTAAGTGATCACGTGATCCAAATCAACTAAACCATGTCCAATCATCACGTGAGATGGAGTAGTTTTCAATGGTGAACATCACTATGTTGATCATATCTACTATATGATTCATGCTCGACCTTTTGGTCTCAGTGTTCCGAGGCCATATCTGCATATGCTAGAGTCGTCAAGTTTAACCCGAGTATTCTGCGTGTGCAAAACTGGCTTGCACCCGTTTTATGTGAACATAGAGCTTATCACATCCGATCATCACATGGTGTCTCGGCACGACGAACTGTAGCAACGGTGCATACTCAAGGAGAACACTTGTACCTTGAAATTTAGTAAGGGGTCATCTTATAATGCTACCGACGTTCTAAGAAAAATAAGATGCATAAAGGATAAACATCATATGCAATCAAAATATGTGACATGATATGGCCATCATCATCTTGTGCTCATGATCTCCATCACCAAAGCATCGTCATGATCTCTATCGTCACCGGCGCGACACCTTGATCTCCATCGTAGCATCGTTGTCATCTCGCCAACTATTGTTACTACGACTATCGCTACCGCTTAGTGATAAAGTAAAACAATTACATGGCGATTGCATTGCATACAATAAAGCGACAACCATATGGCTCCTGCCAGTTGCCGATAACTTTGATACAAAACATGATCATCTCATAAAACAATTTATATCACATCATGCCTTGACCATATCACATCACAGCAAGCCCTGCAAAAACAAGTTAGACATCCTCTACTTTGTTGTTGCAAGTTTTACGTGGCTACTACGGGTTTCTAGCAAGAACCGTTCTTACCTACGCATCAAATCCACAACGTTTTCTCGTCAAGTGTGATGTTTTAACCTTCGACAAGGACCGGGCATAGCCACACTCGATTCAACTATAGTTGGAGAAACAGACACTCACCAGCCACCTATGTGCGAAGCACGTCGGTAGAACCAGTCTCGCGTAAGCATACTCGTAATGTCGGTCTGAGACGCTTCATCCAACAATACCGCCGAATCAAAGTATGACATGCTGGTAAGCAGTATGACTATTATCGCCCACAACTCTTTGTGTTCTACTTGTGCATATAACATCTACGCATAGACCTGGCTCGGATGCCACTGTTGGGGAATGCAGTAATTTCAAAAAAAATCCTACGATCACGCAATATCTATCTCTAGGTGATGCATAGTAACGAGAGGGGAGAGTGTTGTCTACGTACCCTCGTAGACCGAAAGAGGAAGCGTTATGATAGCGCGGTTGATGTAGTCATATGTCTTCACGATTCCACCAATCCTAGCATCAAAGGTACGGCACCTCCGTGATCTGCACACGTTCAGCTCGGTGACGTCCCATGAACTCTAGATCCAGCTGAGGTCGAGGGAGAGTTTCGTTAGCACGACAGCATGGTGACGGTGATGATGAAGTTACCGGCCCCCCTACCCCCGTATATATAGGAGCAAGGGGGAGGCCGACCGGCCCCTGTAGGCGCGCCCCAAGAGGGGAGTCCTACTAGGACTACTAGTCCTAGTAGGATTCCACCAAGAGGGGAAGAGGGGGAAGGAAGGAGAGGGAGAGGGGGAAGGAAAGGGCCCCCCTTCCTTGTCCTATTCGAACTCAAGGGGAGGGGGGCGACCTGCCCTAGCCGCTCCTCTCTCTCTCTCCGCTAAGGCCCATCGAGGCCCATTAGTTCCCTGGCGGTTCCGATAACCCTCCGGCACTCCGGTTTTATCCGAAACTTCTCCGGAACACTTCCGGCGTTCGAATATAGTCGTCCAATATATCAATATTTATGTCTCGACCATTTCAAGACTCCTCATCATGTCTGTGATCATATCCAGGACTCCAAACAACCTTCGGTACATCATATCACATAAACTCATAATACCAATCGTCATCGAACATTAAGCGTGCGGACCCTACGGGTTCGAGAACTATGTAGACATGACCGAGACACGTCTCCGGTCAATAACCAATAGCGGAACCAGGATGCTCATATTGGTTCCTAAAAATTCTAAGAAGATCTTTATCGGTCAAAGCGCATAACAACATATGTTGTTCCCTTCATCATAGGTATGTTACTTGCCCGAGATTCGATCGTCGGTATCATCATACCTAGTTCAATCTCGTTACCGGCAAGTCTCTTTACTCGTTCCGTAATACTTCATCCCGCAACTAACTCATTATTACAATGCTTGCAAGGCTTATAGTGATGAGTATTACCGAGAGGGCCCAGAGATACCTCTCTGGAACACAGAGTGACAAATCCTAATCTCGATCTATGCCAACTCAACAAACACCTTTGGAGACACCTGTAGAGCATCTTTATAATCACCCTTTTACGTTGTGACATTTGATAGCACACAAAGTGTTCCTCCGGTATTCGGGAGTTGCATAATCTCATAGTCTGAGGAACTTGTATAAGTCATGAAGAAAGCAGTAGCAATGAAACTGACACGATCATAATGCTAAGCTAACGGATGGGTCATGTCCATCACATCATTCTCCTAATGATGTGATCTCATTCATCAAATGACAACACATGTCTATGTTTAGGAAACATAACCATCTTTGATTAACGAGCTAGTCAAGTAGAGGCATACTAGGGACTATATGTTTTGTCTATGTATTCACACATGTACTAAGTTTCCAGTTAATACAATTATAGCATGAATAATAAACATTTATCATGAATTTAGGAAATAAATAATAACTTTATTATTGCCTCTAGGGCATATTTTCTTCAATCTTCATGAAGTAGGCGATCTCCTTGCCCTTACAAACTCCTTGGTTCAACTCCACAATCTTGACGGAGGCTCCCAAGTGACACCTAACCAATCTAGGAGACACCACTCTCCAAAAGGTAATAGATGGTGTGTTGATGTTGAACTCCTTGCTCTCGTGCTTCAAATAATAGTCTACCCAACACTCAACTCTCTCTCACGGATTTGGCTATGGTGGAAAGATGATTTGAGTGGAAAGCAACTTGGGGAAGGCTAGAGATCAAGATTCTTGTGGTTGGATTGGAATGTCTTAGTCTCAACACATGAGTGGGTGGTTCTCTCTCAGAAAATGAGTAGTGGAAGTGTAGGCACGTTCTGATGGCTCTCTCACAGATGGAGAAGGGGGTGGAGGGGTATATATAGCCTCCACACAAAATCTAACAGTTACACACAAATTCCCAGACTCGGTGGGACCGAATGGTTAAACTCGGTCAGACCGACTTGGTTCAAAATGTGAATGTTAGGCATTTCGGTGGGACCGACAACATCAACTCGGCGAGACCGATGCGCTAGGGTTAGGGCAAAACTTCATCTCGGTGAGACCGATCACATGAACTTAGTGCGACCGATTTCAGTAATAAGCAAATAGAGACTTGGTCAGGCAAACTCGATGGGACCGATCGCTCATCTCGGTTAGACCGAAACGTTACAAAACGGAAACAGAGAGTTTGCAATGTCAACTTGGTGGGACCGATCGCTCACTTCGGTTAGACCGAAACGTTACGAAGGGAAACAGAGAGTTTGCATTCCCATCTCGGTGAGATCGAGATCCCTATCGGTGAGACCGAACTGATTAGGGTTTGTGGATATGGCTATGTCAAGTGAACTTGGTGGCGCCGGATAGATCAAATCAGTGGGGTCGAGTTTGACTTTAGGTTTAGGACATTTGTGGAAATGAGAAAGTGGTTGAGGGTTTTTGGAGCATATCACTAAGCATTTTGAGCAAGCAAGCCATTAAGCAACACATCATCCCCTTTTAATAGTATTGACTTTCCTATAAACTCAATGTGATCTTGGATCACTAAAATGAAAAAGGTAGAGTCTTGAGCTTTTGCCAATATGTGTCCTTAGCATTTTGAGGGGTCCACATCTCTAGTCCATGCCATACCAATCATTGAACTTTCTGAAACATAGATCTTGAAAGAGTATTAGTTCAATGAGCTATATGTTGTTGTGAATTACCAAAACCACCCGCGGATTAGTTGCACTTTCACCAGGGCGCAGTGGCAGCCACTACTTGATCAGGTGAGGCATTTCATCCCCGCATGGCAGAGACGTTAGTTTTTGTCAAGTCAGTGATCTCGGCGGGGCCGGTGCATCATTTGCTGGTCATGGACGCTCCTGCCTGGGTGTTTGACGATATCAACGGATGGTTGCGCTCTTTCTTCTGGGCTGGTAAGGATCGGGTCTTCAGAGGGCAATGCATAGTTGCGTGGGACAATATTTGCAAGCCGGCAGCCTTCGGAGGCTTGGGAGTGAAGAATCTGATCTTGCAAGCGATTGCGCTCAGAGTGTGTTGGGAGTTGATAAGACGGACTGATCCCCGTAGGCCTTGGTAGGGTTTGCATATGATGGTGGACGACGAGGCCAAACAAGTATTTGATAGTCTTGTGAAGACTACCGTCGGGAAAGGTGACAAAGTGCTTTTTTGGATAGACAGATGGATTCATGGTTTCTCAGTCGGAGACATTGCCCCTCTCGTTCTGCACGGGGTGGACACCAGGACCAGGAACTCGAGGACCATAGCCCAGGCGTTGCTGGGGGAGAGATGGACCAACGACACCCACTCCCATTTCTTCTTCACGGGTTTACTACAGATGGTGCACCTGAGGCATGCTATTGCGATGGTGCAGAGGGACATACAGAGCCAGGACAAATTCAGTCACGACCCTTCAGGAGCTTATACTGCGAGATCCACGTACATGCAACTCTGTCAAGGCGGGATCCGATTCCCCACGGCCACGGCCATTTGGCGCAGTTGGGCCCCGCTAAAGTGCAAGATATTTACATGGCTCGCGGTGCAGCATAGATTGTGGACCTCAAACAGGAGAGCATGCCATGGTCTTCAAGAGGAGCCTTCGGATTGTTACATTTTCTTGCAAGATGAGGACAACATCGAGCACATGCTGGTGTAGTGCTCCTACGCAAGAGAAGCTTGGCGCACGTGTTTTCACACTCTGCATGTAAATGTTGGCATCCCGGATGGGCAGGACCCACTCGAGGAGTGGTGGCTTAGGGCTAGGAGAGGATTCCATGGAAAGGAGAAGAGAGGATTTGACTCATTGGTCATCGGAGTGTTGTGGGCCATTTGGAAGCAAAGAAATGCCCGTGTATTCAACCGGTCGGAGCAGGTGGTTGGCCCTAGAGAGCTTGCTTTGGCTATACTTGCGGACATCCATGATTGGTCGCACGCTGGTTTTGGTGTGGGTGGTCTGCATAGATTTGTGAGGAGTTAACTTTGTTTGTACTTTGGTGTGGGTGTACCGACGACTGATGTTCGCATTGATCATCGGTTTCTTATAAATATTTGCTCCCTTCTATAAAAATATGGTACGCCATTGAAGTATTCTAAAAAAATTATTTTGCCTGAGCTAGACAGGTCGTCTGGATTGACTCCAAAAGCAACAATGCTTGTTTCAATAAACAGCAGCGAAAACATTATTCTGTTGATCGGAATAACATTGTTAGCGCCAGCCGCGATCATTGTTATTGACAATGCCAAACAATGTTCCACCCGCGACGGAACATTGTTATGTTCCTTGGAGTAACATATCACATCGCACTGTTTTCCCTTATAAAATTTCTCTTGAAGTTTCTCATAAAAGGTTTTAACAAGGCGACATATGCAATACTTTCTATTTTTCCCCATTGGGGTTTTCAAAGGAAAGTATACAAAGAATATTCATTGTTATTTATCACTACCGAGTGAACTTGTTCTTGTTTGTAGGTGGCTGTCTTTACCAATATCTTCCTTCGAGCACCCATTGCTTCCTTGTCAGACAACATTTTTCTCTTACGCTCCTTGAAACATTCTGCAACATTATGTGTTGATGTGATCCCGCTGGAAGAGACTTTCGAACATCCTTTAGTAGTGCCAACTGATGCAACCTCTGATAGCATCTGACCATAATTTGCGTAGACAATATCTAGCTTGCGGAGAAACCTAAACCATCTCTTCTTCATCTGTCTAAAGTGCAAGTTTGTATTATGAGGTATACGGGGGTTGCCTGGAGGAGGTTTATCCAAGAAGTCCAGGTGAATGACCTAGAATGGGACATAAGTATTAGGGCATGCGGTACAATGCAAGGGCCTTAAAATTAGCTTCCCTACCTCACATGTAGTGCACACAAAATCCAAATATTGTTAGAATTTAGCATCATAATAGTCATAAACCAATGGAATTGCTGGATAATAGAGCAGCAGTGGTCCCGACTAATCCAACGTTTTGACATCATCCATGTCCCGTATGCCATTAAAATATGGGTTTGACTATATCTCATCTAGATGTGAAATAATACCTCACATCTAAATATGACATCAATGCCATCTCATTAAAGAATAAGCCCACATCATACTCTTTTTGTTGAGTATGAATGAATGTCCATCGGCCCAACCGAGGAGCATGGGCCTACCAGGTTAGCACCCCCTAATCCCGGACACTGTTAGTAGCCCCTAAACGGGCCTTCGATGCTGAGGACGACATTGTTGGATTTCGGCCGTCGGCAATCTGTCGAACAGGCTGCAGGCGCTGGGGAGCATGTTGGTTGGCATCTCCCGCGGGCGTTTCCTCGCGCCCTCCGGATGATGATCCACCGGCCACCGGCATGGCATTGAGGTCAATGGACACGGGCGTGGAAGACGCCACCACGCTCACCTCCGGCGAGGATTCCCCGGAGAGTAGGGAGTTAAGCTTAGGGATCGGATAAAAAATACACCTTTTGAAAGGAGCTAATATACTCCTCCAAAGGATTCTCGGATGTTTGCTCTTCTAAATTATAGGGGATTTGTTAGAGATGCTCTAACCCATATTTGATTCTCGAAGTGCAAATTTAAGTGCAATGTTACTTTATTTATTTATTTAAACTCAGTTTATATAATAGCTATCATTTTATGTTTTGTTTGGTTAAAAATTTCAAAATGTACTTGGACAAGATCCTTGAACATCATATGCATATATTAGTCCTGAAAAGTGGTTCCATACTATATAACCTTTTGTGCTTTATGTATATATTTGGCGGTTGCTCGTGATGCGATACGATGGTGGTTGTGCATGCTGCAGGGAGCCGATGGAGGTTGTGGTTGGCTTGGTGTGGCTACTTGGCGGCCGGAGGAGTCGACCACCATGGTCACGCAGGCTGGCAGGTGGCTGAAGGAGTGGGCTAAGCGTCGATGCAGGTGACGGATGTTGGTCCTCCTGCTCGGGGTTGCTTTGTCAGCTCCATCCATGTCGGGGGTTGGGTCTTGCGGGTTGGTTGGGGAGGTGTCCACGTGCTATAGCGACGATGAAGGGTTCATTTGGGGATGTCATGGTGGCAGTCTTGGAAGGTGGACTACGAGGTCGGCTCTCTATCGAGCGATGTTGTGGTGGTGGTGGCTTCTCTTCCTTAGTTGTGCGGATGGCGAGGAGCGAGACGAAGGGTGATCCTAGTGGTGGTGTTGCTTCGGTTTTGGCGTCTCCCAAACGTGATTCGGAGGCCAGTTTTGGTGGCGATGGGTTTTCTGAACTGTTGTACCTCGGTGTAGCGTGGGTGAGACTCTGGTCGAAAGCTCAACGCTCCGGCGCCAGCGACAGTGATGCATGTGGATGTTGTGTCCCTCTTGGGGGACATCGTTGTGCCCCCTCCCCCATAGGGCTCCAGGTGAAAATCCTTGGTTGTATCTTCGGTCTCGAAGGCGGTGGTGTGTAGCATCATCACGGTCGTGGTGGCATTGTCCTGGAGCCCAAGTTCCTTTTGGTCGCGGCGTATTGTTGGTGGGCAAGCTCGGATGTTGGCTCAAAGCTCTTTCAGCTCTGGTGTGGGGTGATCTAGGGTGCATCCTATCTTTTACACATGACTTCAATCTCACCACTCTCGATCCTTGTTGTCCGCAGGCACGATCAACACTTCACGGACGAGAGCAAGAGGGTAGATGGTCTTTGGTGTATGCCTTGCTACAATGTCCGGTGTTTTATTTTGAAGGCGTGGTTTCTCTCCTAGTCACTAGTCTAGGGTGCTTCTTGGTTGTGTGGCTACTCTTTTACGTATTGCTTTTTTATCTTTGATCTTTGTATGGTTCCCTTGTGTTGTTTTATATAAAAAGCGAGATGAATGTCCTTGCCCAAGAGATAAAGCAATTTGTACTCTTTCCCAAGAAATTTGAGATAATAAATTTTAGCCAGAATAATAACAACCTTATTTTCTGTAACAACGCTCTTGAAGCAGAAATTCAGGCAATCAAAATAGGAATGCCACTAGCCATTGAGTGGTCTAGTCTTTCTATTATTGTGTAATCATATTCTCTAGGAGCATTGTTTTCGATAGTGAATGCCTTGCTCATCAGATCAACATCTTGATTATTTAGTCTAGATTGGACGAACGGGAGTTTAAACATTATAAGATTGGTAGATCACATAATAGAGTAGCCCATAGTCTTTCAAATTATGCTCGGACTGCTTGGAGCACACCCTGTTGGTTGCATAAGGCTTCAGATTTTCTTCGAAGTCTTGTAATGACTGATTGTAACTCTACTATATATGTGGTTGTTTGGATACAGTTCAGTTTTTAGAAAACGAAATTATAGGAAAACTAGTTTTAGTTAGTTATTCTGTTAACACAAGTTTTTGGAATTCTTTGTTTGGATTAAGAAGCTGTTTTTACAAAACCATGTTTGGGTAGATTAGACCCATCGATCTGAATGAACTGGATAAGTACGCTATCCAAACAACCCCTTATCCAAGCAATTTTAGTATTAAACGTGTTTTAGGATTAAACCTGTTTAGAGGAAACCAAAACACGTGTTTTAGGATCGAAACCACCCCTGTTGGTTTGGAATAAAAACTCCCTTCTCGCCAAGGAAAAAAACTACCTGATTCCCCGCATGTTTTGAACAAACCTTATTTTGCCATGGCCCTTTTTTCTACGGGTCGTCGAGTGAAAAAAAAAACAAGCGAGTCAAAGTCATACGCTCCTCGTGAAGGTTCAAAGCAGCAGCACTCTTGGCGACGGCCTCTCCGAGTTTGGTCGTGGTCGTCCACAGCCTCCTCGAATCGAAGCAAAACAACAAGATAAGCACCAGGTTTCCGAAGCCGACGCAGCCTCCAATCCCACCCCGTCAATATCCATCCGACCCGGCCTCTCCTCGGTCGCTTTCTCTAACGGGATCCGCCAACATTATAAATTCAGCGCCCGAGCGCCTCCCCGTCCCACGACTGAATCTTGTTCGCGAACTACAGCCCAAGAAAGAAAAGAAGGCCACCATATATACGGCTCACGGGAGTTGATCAGCGGCCTTCTTTTCCTGCGGCTCGCTTGGTTCTCGGTTGATCGTAGGAGTTTCGGGTTCTGTTCGATCGTCGGCGTCGGGATCATGGTGGCGGCGGTGGATGCGGTGGCGGAGAAGGTGGTAGCGCAGCTCCGGGAGGAGTGCGCGACCCCGGCGACGCGGCTGGATGGCGTGGCGACGGCCATGGAGGAGGAGATGAGGGCTGGGCTGCACCAGGAGGGCGGCAACAAGATCAAGATGATCATCTCCTACGTCGACAACCTCCCCAACGGGTAACTCTCCCCGACCCTTCTCGATCTCAATCTGCTCATGGTAATACATCAATAAAACAAAATTATATTTTTCATGGCAAATTTCTCGGACGAACAAACCAAAAATATTTGCATATTAGTTTCATCGATTTGCTTTCCAATGAGCATTAAGAGCAGGAAGCAGCACACATATGATACTAGCATTGATGGCTCTGCCTTAGCATCAAGTTCATTGCCTGAGTCGATTTGATAATAATTATGAGGTGTTGTACTAGTAGTTGGCTTCACCTAGCTAGCTCGGTTGGTGGCGAGGCTGGATTTCTCGTGCTGACAGATGGTGGGAGTAGCACCATGCTGCGTGTTGACAGATCTTCTTGAACAAGTGCGCATGTGACGGATCGTAGTACTGCACGTTCTGTGTTTCTTTTGCATCCGCGTGTCCACTTGCACGCCGGCGACCGTGCCGCTTGTGCGGCGTCAGCACGTGTGTGCCCTGCTGCCCGCCTGCGTGTCCGGACGTCAACCCGTGTAAAACGGCCTAGAATTTACCACTCTACGTATGTAAAAATTCTCGTCTGCGACTGTGGGTGTCGGTGGAACGTTTGCTGTTTAATAACTTGCCTGCGAACGCCTTCTCATCAGCGAATTCCATTTGAATATTCTTAGATGCTTTCTAGAGCTTGAAGTTATTTTTTGACTTGAATTTCAACGAAGTGGGTATTTTTCTAAAAGAACTTAGTACTACCTCCATTTCAAAATAATTCAAGTTCTAGATTTGTCATAAGTCAAACTTCATTAAGTAATTTAAGTTTGACCAAGTTTATACAAGAATATGTCAATGTCTACAGCACCAAATATTCTTCATTAGATTCATTATGAAATATATTTTTCTATTATATATATATATATATATGATATTGTAGATTTTAGCAGACTTTTCTATATATTTGGCCAATTTGGAATTGAGGGAGTACTCGCTATTAGAACCATAATAGCTTACTTTTAATTTGTAAATGCTTCTTACTTAGTGACACTTTCAACTAAAAGATTGAAGTTTCACCTCATAGTATGCTTGCGTGATTACCGTTTGTTGCGACTGAATTTAGGAGTGAAGAAGGCTTGTTCTACGCACTGGACCTTGGAGGAACAAACTTCCGCGTGCTTCGTGTGCAGCTCGCTGGCAAGGACAAGCGCGTCGTCAAGCGTGAATCCAGGGAGGTCTCTATTCCTCCTCACCTCATGTCAGGCAGCTCTGCGGTTAGTACACATGCTTTGCAGTTTCCAAGTCTCATTACCCTGTATTGTTGGTACCTGAATGTGATGGTCTCGTTGGCACATTTGACCTTGTGCTCATGCCTCCTCAGGAGTTGTTTGGCTTCATCGCGTCTGCGCTAGCCAAGTTTGTTGCAGATGAAGGAGATAACAAAGTGTTGGACGGCAAGCAGAGGGAGCTGGGCTTCACGTTCTCTTTCCCCGTGAGGCAGTCGTCCATCGCATCGGGCACCCTGATCAAGTGGACAAAGGCGTTTGCCATCGATGACGCGGTACGTATTCCATGCTTTGTGGAGATGCATTCAAGAAAATCCACCTTTTAATCAGAGTTGTGCCATTTGCTTGACAAGTATATCTGAAATTACCTTTGAAATTTTTTACAGGTCGGCGAAGATGTAGTCGCGGAATTGCAGACGGCCATGGAGAAGCAAGGTATCGACATGCGTGTGTCTGCGTTGGTAGGTTCTCTTCTCTTCTCTTCTGAACCGATGCGATTAGCGTTGCATTTTTCTCAATCACACTAACACGATCTTCTGTTGGGAACGTATTTGACATTACTTGTTCATGGTTCAGATAAACGACACCGTAGGGACACTGGCTACGGGCAGCTATAACGATGAAGATGTTGTCATCGGTGTGATATTAGGTACCGGCTCAAATGCCGCATATCTAGAAAAGGCAGATGCCATACCCAAGTTGGAAGGAGAGTTACCAAAATCAGGAAATATGGTAAGGTTTATATGCCTGTTCAATTCCAAATAACTAATGTGCACTGCACAAGATCACTTATCTAATTCATTCATGTCTTCTGACTGTACTTTTCTGTGTTTCAGGTTATAAATACCGAATGGGGCAACTTCTCTTCTTCATGCCTTCCGATCACAGAATATGATCAAGCATTAGACAAGGAGAGCCTAAATCCTAGAGAGCAGGCAAGCTTGTAGGACTTACACAATTGTCATTCGTGTTAAACCTTAGATTGCAATGCCCTAACATTCATTTCCTTTACAGATCTTCGAAAAGTTAATATCCGGAATGTATCTTGGCGACATCGTGAGGCGGGTGCTTCTTAAAATCGCCTCGCGGTCTTTGATTTTTGGTCACATTAAACGCACCAACCTCAAAACTCGCTTCATTCTGAGGTATATTTGCATTGCTAACTGTGTTATACGTAGCGAGCAGTAATGTTAGAGAACAGATAATCCATGGCATTATGTTTCTAGTTCATTGGTTTTTTGTAACATACGACTCGACGCGGCGCAGTGCTGACTGCTTCTCCTCTTCTCATGTGTGACATTCAGGACTCCTGATATTTCCGCAATGCACCATGATGAAACCCCTGATCTGAGGATTGTAGCTGAAAAACTGGCAGAAACCCTGAAGATCAAAGACACGTCCTTGGAGACTCGGAAGATGGTCGTCGATATCTGCGACATTGTGACCAGCAGGTCTGCCCGGCTGGCCGCTGCCGGGATTGTGGGGATAATCAGGAAGATTGGTAGGGGCACCCCAGGCGACAAGAGGAGGACAGTCATCGCGATCGACGGCGGGCTGTTTGAGCATTACACCAAGTTCCGGCAGTGCCTGGAGAGCACGCTGGTGGAGCTGCTTGGCGAGGAGGCGTCGGAGTTGGTGGCGGTGAAGCTCACAAAGGACGGTTCGGGCGTCGGAGCTGCCCTGATTGCTGCTGCTCACTCTCAGTACCTCAACTGATCAAGTTACGAGCTTTTCTCAGACAGTGGCTGTTGTTATTTGACTGTAGTGTTCTTTGTACATTTCAAAGAAGCCTTATGTGCCCCTGTCAAACTAATTTCTTATCAAAATACATACGTTTGCTGTTGCAAGCTCCAGCGTCTTAAGTTCGTAACCGGACCACTGTGGTGTTGCATAGAAACCAATTTAGGACATTGCCTACATATCCGGAAGGTTTGTGAAAGTGGAACAGGGCTTTTCTTTGTTTTCCGAACGGCTGAAAATAGAGCTGGTTACTAAATTTCTGGATTTTGTGGAAGACCTTGTGTAGCCCAAAGAAAGTAATGCTCAAGGCACTGCCAAAACACTCTAGATAACTTTATTGTCATTGGCTCTAGATAACTTTATTGTCATTGGATGTTGAACTTCTAAATAATCAATAAAAGGTTGTCTGCATCACTCGATGCAGAGGCTGAGGGGTACCCCCTATTTCCGAACAAAAAAATTGCCACTACAAAATATGCCCTCATATTCTGTTATTTTCTTGTGAATAAATGGAAATGTTATCAAGGCGTTTTTTCTCCCATATTTGGAGAACGTTGGCAATGTAAATTAACAGAGTTAACAAAGAGGCATGATTTTTTTTTCTTTTGCAATGGGTTCGAACAAATACCGAATTCTTGGTCATTGACCAACCAAATGGTAGAATACATTTTAGACGCAAACACATATCTTCGTTGGAGTTGGTAGAATAATGTAGGGTAAGAAAACATTCATTTCTCAAATATTGCTTCGACTCTAAAACTACGCAAATAATCGCCAAACCTCAAAACTAGTTAAAAAAAATGCGCTCTTCGGACCATTACAAAAGCGGTTTTGAGACTATTTCAAAGTAGTCTGACTTGATGTGGTCCCCATATACCTCCACCACACATCATCACGACACCTCCAACTTAAGAAACAGAGGATCAATTTAAAAAATTAAAGCTTCTCCAAAGTTAAAAAACAACTTTCTCATGATTTTGAAATTAATAGACAAACCCAAAATCAGAACACTAAGGAAAAGATTATTTTGAAATCATGTTAATTCTGAAGAAAAAACTCTCTTAGTTCCGTTGTCCCAACATTTCTATAATAAATAAACAAAACGCATTTTGTAGCTTTTTGGATGATGTGGAGGTGATCTAACTGACACATTCTCATAGGAGTTCATGAATAAGAAAAATACAGGATTCAAATGTCACAACATTATGTATACACAAAAACGGGACCACATATATTACAGAGAATAGCCCTTTTGACGCCGGAAGAAGAAAATGCAGGAATGTTTGACATTGGATGTTATAATGTCATGCTTGATTTGATAGAGAAACAAAAGGATTTCCCACAAAAAATAGAGAGACGAAGAGATGGTACGAAGAAGGAAGATGTATTGACACTTTCAAAGAAGTTATGTTATAGCTCATGATTTGTTTGCTCCAAATATTTAATAAAAAATATCATGTGAAATTTATTTGGTCCAATCCTATGATATCTTTTCAAGCTGGGCTAACCCCTTTCCATTGCTTGCATATGAAAACACAAAGTCCGTTATGAAACACAGAAGACGGGAAAGAAGGGGAAGGCGAGTTGTTGCATTAATAAGAGACCCGCAAGAGGATAGCGCTCAAACATCTTCTATAGGGAAAAAACCTATTATCATCTAATAACCGAGTTTAACAAGGGTAGGATAAATAAAATCATATGTGATAAGAGCAAGTCCATCCTATGATCTAAGGGCCCATTTTGGTTTACATGATTTTCAAATTAGTCGAATAGAAAAAGTAAACGATTAGGGTGCCCTGCTCGCTTCAATACATAGAAATTTTTCATAAGGTCTCACCTAATGTTAAGAACCTTAAGGAATCATATGAATATATACACAATCCTAAGGAATCTATTACTACTATTCCTGTGAAATTAATGCTTAAACATATGGGGGAAATGACATGATGGAAATCTCGTAGGAATCCTCCAAAAATTCTCCAAAGCGAATGAGCCCTAAGGGTAGAAATAAGATTTTATCTAGGATCCAAATTCTCTTCTATCCCTTCAAATTTCCTTTGTTACAAGTGTTGATGGTCACAGTTCAATCATAAAGTGTCGAGATAGAAAAAGTAAATGATTAGGGTGCCCAGCCCACTCCAATCCATAGGGATTTTCCATAAGGTCCCACGCTCACCTTTTTTTTACGAAAATGCTAACAGCGTTCATTAAAGGGTACGTAGAATTTGTAAAGGATTTCATTACAACTCCTCATGTGTCGTCCCTGCGCGGCGACTGGGGGGAACCCTAGCGCCGCCGCATCCTCGTCCCTCCCCCGACCTCTCCTCCTCACCGCCGCCGGGCAAAGCCCGTCGGCGTCGGCGGCGGCGGGATCTCTTCTCCCACAGCTCGCTGAATCTGGCGCGGGCGGATTGCGGCGGTGGTTGGTGGCGCGCTGGAGGCGGGGCGCGCCGGCGCGGGCTTGGGGGTGACGGCAGTTTTCCCTGGTGTGCGTGGGAGTCCGCTCAGGGCGCGCGGTCGCGGCCCTCGGCAAGCAGTGGCGGGCGCTGGGCTCTCGGCGGCGCTCCGACATGCGCAGGCGGCAGTGGTCCCTGTGTGCGGTCAGCGGCTCCGTCTCTGACCCGGACGGCGCGGGGGATGGCGGCGGCCCGGCGTGGCCGGGATCTGATGCGGTGATGCCGGCGGCTCGCTGATCTGCCGGTGCTCAGGGTTCTGCCTGGTGGTGCTGGTGGTGACGGCGACCCGTGCACGAGAGTTGGATCCCTTCGAACTGATCCGGGTGAAAACTTGCCTTCGGCGTCTGCTAAGGCTGGCGATGGCGGCGCTATCTGTGTCGTTCCCTTCTTGAAGGCATCGCCGTGGAGAAGTTCAAGGCCACTCTCTGATACTTCTATGGGAAACTCTATATCGGATGATTGGATGACGGCGACGCTCTGGTGCCGTTCCTCCTTTGGGGCGTCATTCTTGGAGGTACACACGTGATCGAGGGACCAGAAAACGGATTCTTTGGTGGAGCGGTGCTTTATCCTACACACTGATGGCGATGAATCTTGACGGCGTGGCGCGATGCAGATTCGGACTTCGTTGTGGAGGATGGACTCGCGCAGGAGGACGACGCTGTCGGGCGTCATGGTGGCGCCGATGACAGAGAGACCTCACATGGTACATGCAACAGTACAGCTCTGAAGATGGATTGGTGGCAGGTGGCTGCGGCGGCCTCATTCCCGGCAGGCATCCTGATTGAGGAGTGCGCCGGACTGGTAGGTGCCCCATACCCGGCAGGCGTCCTGGTTGGGACCTCAGGCCTTAGATGTTTGAGAGAATTCCTCATTTGGCCCTTCCTTAAAATTTGCTTCCCTATTTGGCCCAAAATAAAATTTCTTCCCTATTTGACACCTCAAGTATTTTTTGTTCCTTATATGACACTTTTGTACATTTTAGACACTAATTGTGTTAACTGTGAGGTGAAAAGACCATTTTCCCCTTAATGCATTTTGTAACTATCTTGGATGAAGTAAAAGAGCAATCAATTCATCCATGTTTTAGGGATGTTCAAAGGATGTTGCACATGTATATGTAATGCTTCAATATTTTGTCTTACGTAATCTGGCCTGTGTGTGTAAAAGCCGTACAAAACATCCATAGAATTTGTACTAGCATATTTTGATTAGTACTTCATCATGTTCTGAAGCACAGCATTACACAGTCACATACCACTAAATCCTCTAATTAGCACTTCATCCTGAAATTAGCACTGCTACTTGTATACCGTGAGAAAAGGCAATGAAGATATTAATGAGGGCGACAAGCTCCCGTGTCCCGTGGCAATCAGTCGGCGTCTCCTGTTCTCGCGTGCGTGTGTATCTAGTTGTGCCATCGATCTACTAGTCGGCGACTTGTACTTAGTACTACGTGCAAGTGCATCTAGTGCAAATCGATCCAGCTGCTTAAGTACTTGTATGCGAGTCTCCCGATTGGCAGCCGGAAAATAATCAGCCGCTGCTAGCTCGTACTGCATCTCGTCGGAAAGTACTCATCTATATTACAAGCTACGTCTTGTCCAAAACTACATCCATCTCGCTGGAAAATATATGGCACTGTACTTATTTGCAAAAAAAGTAAGTAATCATAGATATGCTAGTACAAGTTTTATGGATATATTGTACGTCTTTTACACACACGTACCAGTTTACCTAATAAACAAAATATTAAAGAATACATATACATGCGCAACATCTATTGAACATCCCTTAAACAGGTGAACTGATTGCTTTTTAACTACATCCAAGATAGTTACATAATGCATTAGGAGCAAAATGGTCTTTTCATGTCACACTTAACCTGTTACTGCCTAAAATGGACGGAAGTGTCATATAAGGAATGAAAATTATTTTAGGTGTCAAATAGGGAAGAAAAATTTATTTTGGGCCAAATAGGGAAGCAAAATTTAAGGAAGGGCCAAATAAGGAATTCTCTCTAGATGTTTAGGTTTGGCTGCGATGTCTGTTTGGTATTAGGCTCAGATTATCTGCGCCCCTTCATCAATTGGATATGTGTAGCGACAGTTATTGCTTAGACGGTGGCTTTAGTCTTGCTGTTGTATGGCTTTGTAAGGTCTTGTGAGAATAATTAATAAAGTGACCGTATGCATCCCCAGATGCAGAGGCCTGGGGTCATCCTTCCTTTTTTTTTAAGAAAAGAAGGATACGTAGAAGAAAGGGGATTCCAGGTTATACACTTTGAGTAGAAGTGCAGTAGTCGAACACCAGGCACCAAAAACGAAGCCCTACTAGGTTAATCTGGAGCGCATAGCCTTATGCCAGAGCCCCATGTCGAAGTTCCTAATTTAGAGCAGGACCTGCACCGGCGTGCAGCTTGGGTTCCTTCCACGTGTTCCACCGTACAAGGGGAGGCAATTCTGTAGGAGCCGCACAAAATAGTTTTTTTGTTATTAAGAGTAGGTCCGTTCCTGTATTGTGGTTATTGTGCTTGGAATGGAGATACAGAATCACATATGCATACAGTGTTATACTTAAATCCTGACTGTTTTGTGATAAGCATACATAGAAAATGATGCTTGGGTTAGTTCCCACACGTAAAGAGTGTCAGATCCTTAAAAAAAAAACACTTGTCGAGATCCCTAATCTGCGGCTGCTCAACATCGCCTTGCGAACGAGATGGCCTTAGTTCAATTGACGAGGAGCCTTGGTGAGAGTTCACCATTGGCAGTCTTCCATGCCATCACTAGATCCATCCAATAGACCAGCAATGTCAACTAGGAAATATTATAATGTGTGAGTAATTATCATGCCGTGAATGCTGGTCACTTGTAAAACTCTAAGGCCTTTTTTAGTTTGTAGGAATTTTATGGGAATCTCATATGATAGAATTTGTATAGGAAAATTCTTTTAGAGCCTTTGGTTTGTAGGAATAGAATTCTATTTCTATGGAGGAATTCGTCCTATCCTTTATATTTCATAGAAAAATAAACATTAACCTAGACTCAATGAAAAAATCCTAAGATGTGAACCAAAGGGCATCTTTTTTCATATTCCTCTTCATTGGATCAGATACATGTCATCTCATTTTCTATGATTGTTCTATTCCTATGATTTTCCTACCCTATGAATCAAATGAGGCCTAACTTCTCCTTATTTGATAGATGAGGCAAATCTTATGGCTTCGCTTCAAAAAACAGATCCATCCACTGAGGATGAAAACTCTACTCTATTCTAGATGGATTAGTGGCTTTCAGAAGGTCGCAGCTACCAAGTGACGCCACACTTCTTCGCCTACATCCACGCGTGAGCCGCTCGATCCCACACAACCAGGGAAGTTTGGGAGATGGCTTGTGCCTATGGGGAGACGTTTGCCCGCACATCCACGTTGATGCACGTTGTGAGTTTTTTCACATGGAGCTGGCACACACTATTTCGCTTCAATATGACTCGTAAATGCTCTAGGATGGACGTTGGAAGCGACGAGGATCCCCTGACGTACGGTAGGGTGCCGTTCCATCACTGGCATGTCGGCCCGGCTGGAACTTGGCCCACCTGACAGCGGCCCAACGGCAGATGTCGTACGTCAGAGGAGCTCTCTCCCGTTGGAAGGTGACCGTTGCTTCTCATCTCTGGACGGCCTACTGGGCTCTTTTTGGTGGACGTGTAGTAGCAGCAAGAGCAGATAAAGTTTCGCACTCACGTGCACCCATGACATGCAAGATGTTCGCTTGGTTAGCCCTGCAGGATAGGTGATGAACTTCCCCGCAAAAAATATGGGTGATGAATTGTACCCCTTCCTAGGCTTGCCCCTTCTAACGATGTTTTGTTGTAATGGGGGTCTTCCAAGATTTCATACAAGTCACGAGTACACCTTGGACGCGATGAAACGATGTGGTCTTCAAGAGGATCCCCTCTATACAAGTGCGGTGTTGCAGTGCATCGATGATGAGGGTATCAACTGGAGTACCGCATCTCTGTTTAGTGTAAAGCAGCTTTGCTTCTATGCTCATGCTAGGTCTTTGCGAAAAATCTCATGGCTTTCCCATATTTTCTGAATATTTTTTTAACACGGTACAATTTCGAGTTATTTAGCTAAAACCATCATACTTGGGGCTAGGGTAACAACCTGGTACCACATTTAAGCCAGGGGAAAAAAAAACACCAGCAATGCGCCTAATGTGTAACGCGGAGTACTGATGCTGGATTTGATCGTGAAAACAGCAAAACTGATAGGTGGGGCCCACCCTTCAGGCTAATGTGGCATCCCTATGTGGACAATTTTTTGAGTTGGACGAGGGTCCCACCTGCCAATGACTCAAGTGTTTATCTTTTTTCACTTTTTCTTTTTATTTCTCTTTCCATTTTCTCATGGGCATTTCAACGAACAGGCTATGGGCGTGTCATCAGTGGCACCACGCCCAGGCGATGTCGCGCCGTAACGCACCGGGGGAGCCGGCCGATGCATTCGCAGCAAGGAGACGCTCGGGCGGCGCCCATGGTGGTCTTCTCTGGTTGTCAAGGCGACGATGGGCTCGGGCGCAGAGGACGCCGACGTGGTACCAGTAGGCCGGTGGCGGACTCGCGACCGCGGCCAGAGATGCCCTCCACGGCGCATGCCAGCACAGGTGCACAGGACGGGCTCATCGTCGCCGGACACGCAGGGTGCTGATGGTGGCGCTACCAGCAGATCAACACCCAACTCGTCGAGGAGGCACGGGGCACCGACATGCGCGCACGCCGCGACGTGTCTGCGGGTGTTCCAGCGCAGCCAACTGCATCTCCAAGACCTGAGACCATGTCGGTTAGCTTCACATCAGTCTTCTTGGCTTCCCTATCAAAGGAATCAAAGCAGAAGGCTTCAAATCAACGACGCCCTTGTCTTCTTCTCCACCTCAGGTGACGCTCGGCAGAGCGTCGATATCCTCTACCAGCGAGCGCTGCTCGTTTACCTCTTCTTCCCTGGGCCCCAAGTGGAGCCAAACAAGCTGCCAGCAGGATGGCAGGTAGTTGTGGCGGTCGGGCACCTCGCCGGGGTTGGGCTCCAGCGACGACGCGAGATATGGCTATGGTCAGTTTTTTTCTTTCTTTCTTTTTGACAGGAAGAAGAGAGAGGAGAAGAAGAGATGCATCGACAGGTAGGGCCTTGGGCCACCTCAGCGAAATATCCACATAGGCAGGCCACGTCAGCCTGACAAGTGGGGTCAATTTATCGGTTTCGCTATTTTCGCGGGCAAATAAGATAATCGGTGCTCTGCGTTACACATTAGGCGCATTCTTGGTGGTTTTTTATGCCTTGACTTGAATGTGGTACTAAGTTGTTACCCTAGCCCCAAGTGTGGTGGTTTTGTGAAAATAACTCTACAATTTCGAATGCTTATATACACGCACAAACACTCATCCTTATAAATGCACGCACACCCTATCCACATGAGCGCCTCCGAGATACAAAACCGCACAACATCTTGATATTGATGAAATCACCACAGGCGTCTCGTAGTCGATGGGAACATCTCCTCATTTTCTTATTGCATTAATAACATTTAAACTCTCCAACATTTTCCTCATTTCCTTGCATTTCTTAAGCAACTTGGGCTAGATGTAACCTACTCTTGGGCAATGAAGAAAGGCCGCCGATACAAACGTTGTTACAAGGCTACTCCGTTTGTAAATATAAGTTTGTTTAGAGATTTCAATATGGACTACACACAAATGTATATAAACATGTTTTAAAGTGTAAGTTCATTCATTTTGTTTCAAATGTAGTTCATATTGCAATCTTTAAAAAAAACTTATATTTAGAAAGAAAGGGAGTACAAAATTATTTGTAAAAGCCATTCACACTGTTCTGTAATCACCCCAGATGCTAAGACAACCCATCTCCAGGGCAACAGAAGTCCTGATCGTTACTGCCACATGTTTTTGTGGTGTTATATATAGCATCTAGCGCATTAAGAGCATCTTCAACGGCAACCTGTAAATTGACTCTCACGTCCGTTCGCAAACAGGAGGGCCAGTCCGTGGACACGAAAGCGGGAGGACGTCATTCAACCGTAGCCGCATACATCCGACCTTTTGGTTTTTTTCCTAGTTCGCGCGATCAAGTAGCCGCATGTAAAGAGTACAGACGTTTAAATAGCCGCATGCAACACTAGTTTAAATTTTAAAAAGTTCAAATATTACATCCCAACATTGTTGTCCCCTTTCACCGCCACTGATACTCAATCAGATCTTCCTTCAACTGCTCGTGAGTTGGTCGCTGCCGAATCTATTGATGCATTTGAATGAACTCCTTAAATGTGGCTGAATTCTGGTCTGGAAGTTGGATACGATCACCCATGTTCTCAAATTCCAGAGCTGCGGCAGCATCGTCACTCTCATCGTCGACGATCATGTTGTGCATGATCACATAACATGTCATCACCACTCACAAGGTTTTCGGATCCCATTGTTTAGCAGGTCCAAGAAGAACTGCAAAGCGGGCCAAATGCTCTCTCAACATATTGCTCGTATATGTACTCCAAATCGAAATGCATTGCTAAAAAGAAGAAGAGACAACTGTAGAGGATGGTACCTTGCGGGGCGGTCCGAGGAGAAGAGGTTGAACAGCGCCGGAGGAGAAGAAAACACAGATTTCCGGCAAGGGTATGGCGTGGTGGTGGAGCAAGAGCGACGGCACAAGAGAAATGAGAGAAAATGGGAAGAATTTAGTAACGGGTCCGGGAAGGGTTTTCGGTGAGCCTGGGGTGTCGGATTCATATATTTCGCATGTCCCAACTACCGCAAAGCTCTCCCACTAGTCTCCGTTTCATAGGAGAAATCGCGTCCAGACTTATCTCCATTTCATGGGAGAAATCACGTCCAGACCGCCCTGTGGACCGATACGACGGATACCAAACAGCACGGTACGGTTGCAGGTCCGCCTTGGACATGCCCTTAACAATCGATTATACAACCCCATAATAGCCAATCTTCAGGAACTGAGTGACAGTACAATGGCATTATGAATCTCCCACACAATGACTTTTAGATTCATAGACGACAACACCAGAGCCCGTTGACAGTTTAACATAAAGGTCTGCATTAAATCCAGCAAGTACAACAAAATACATCCATTTTTCCGTTCTAGCACCCACGATGAGAAAAAAGAAGAAATGGCGCAAATTCTTAGCATGACTGCTTGCCTGAACGTAAGCACACAAGATCACTCTTCCATTGCATCACTATCAGCGACCTCTGGCTTCAGCTTCAGCTGCGTGATGTTTGTAGACAACACCTCTGCAAACAAGAGAAGGGATATCAAAATTCACAACGTCAAGCATCACTATGTATGTATCCTGTGACATTAATCAGTCACTTACCGGTATGCCCCTTGTTGAAGCTGTATCCCTTCGAGCTGACAAAAGTCCTTGGGTTTGGTAACTCGTGGTTTCTCAAGTACTCTGTGTTCCCCTGGAATTATTAACAAGAAACTAGATTAGCAAAGCAGTGAGGCTAAAAAATGCACACTATCAGTTCCAACTAAAATAATAATAGTATATTCTGGCACTTCAATCAATACTAATGCATTCAACTAGTACTTTCTGAATACAATAGGTAGCGACACCTGCCCTTAATTACTGAAGCAACTGTGTATCCCCTGCTAGTTACATACCCTGTCATCTTATAATTTTCCCAAAAACTCTAGCACATGGTGGAAGAAACTATGAAGTGGCATAGATAATTATGTTGAGAATTTGACTTGCTAGAATTTGCAATGAGAAATGTGTGTCAGACATGTGCAATGAAGGACCAAAACAGGAAATAGGTTGGATGATCATTATATAAACATCGAACATTTTGGCCGCGTTTGCAAACACTTCTAATAGTGTTTGTCATCTCAGGTAACAGAACAAAAGTTACATAATTACATACCTTAGTTATCACACAAACATCCACATTGCTGCCACTTCCCAAGTCATTGAAGATACCAGCACGGATTGCCTCGGCTACAAGTGCAATTCCTTCCTCCCTCTGCAGGATAAAAGTAATCGGTTAGTACATATAGTTACAAAAAATGATACACAAAGGACAAGCACTGTGATCTGCTAAAGCAAAGACACCTCCCGTGCAATACTAAGATATCCACATAGTCAAGTGCACGAACTGTTGCGTTTGTTCACTTACTGTGAGGCCTTCTCTGTACTTCGACTCAAACACTGACATTGCAGCAAGGGATCCAGAACCCATCGTGGCAAAAGGAAGAGTATCGGTGGAGCCATGCGGATAAACCTGGGGATTCAAAAGTTATCAAAACTAGCCTGAATTTCTCTTATCAGAAGACCGTCAAACAATTATACTCAGTTACTCACAGTGTGCAGATGTGGTCCAGTGACATCCACTCCGCCAAGAACAAGAGCAGCACTGACATGACCTTGGTAGTTAAAAAGATGTGTCTTCAGTAGTGTAAGAGCGGTTACAACTCTTGACTCGCGGCTAGTAGCATAACGGTGAAGTTGTAGCTGGGAGCTGACCATATCTGGAGTGAAAGCACATATCATGACGTTTGTGTGATAGATTCTGAGAAAAATACAAGGACACAAATGAAGATTGATTTGGTTTCTTTCTGTCAGTAACTTCTTTCTTACCTGTCACAGCCTCTGTGTCAGCAGCAGTTCCAGCACCACAGCAATATATGTTTGGTGCCATAAAATGAATTTTCTCGCAGTTCTTATCAGCAACTATAGGACCCTCGGTTGCCCTTGTGTCTGCCCCAAGAACAACTCCATCCTAAATACAAGTTCATCAACCATTTGTTTTCAGTAATTTATTCATGGAAACCACAAAATGATGAGGCCATATGGCTCGATTCTCCATACATTGTCAGTTACTAAGAACTACTGTGAGGGTCAGAGCTTTGTAAACAGGGATTGGCATGCAAGCTTCCATTACTTTTCGTCAAAACATACTCACATTACTCTAAAACGAAATATTAAACATCGACAAGACATGGGCAAGTGCTGCAACATAAGGTAAACAGATAATCCGAATGAATTTCTCCCAGTGTCTGTCTAATTGGAAAGAGTGTTGTCGTCAAGAAAACCTTAGGCGGTAGCTAGTAACATGAGATACTAAACTGACCCTCTGTTTCCACCCATATATATAGTTTTCATATCTCAACCGTGAATCGTGTGGCACAAAGCACCAAAAGCGAGTAAGTGGAGAAGAGCAGTGGCTCACCGCAAACACGAGGCCGACGATGGTAGTTCCGGTCTTCCTGAACCCGGGCATCTTGAGGCCATTCTTCTCCAGCATGGCGTTCCTGCGGCACAGGTCGAAGCTGAAGCCGCCCTTGGTAGGGAGTTCCATCGATCCGGCCATCCTGCGCCCACGAACACCAGCAAACAGAAAACAAATCAAGATCGCGCCGAACCAGTCGCACCGAATCACCAGCAACCCGCGCCGTATCCCCGCTCCCCTGACCTAGGTTTCACACTACTGCCACAGTCGTCCCCGATCTAGCGCGCAACGGGCCGAAACGAGACTAATCGGTAGGGGAAATCGCGACCCCGGAAACCCTAGAAACCCTTCTGGCGGCGATTTATTTGCGGCGGCGCAAGGGCGAACTGAGCTCGCAGAAGCGCACGTACTGAGCGATCGAGTGGCGGCAGCATCGGGGGCGGGGGTCGTACCTGATCTCGGATCGTGAGTGAGTCGGAGATGAGGAGGGGGAGCAGCTTGCTTCGTGTTCCTGTGCTTCGAGTTTCTTTTTGCGCTTCGGTAGGGGTATTTTCAGGAGTTGGAGTTGGATTGGGGGAGAAGAAAGGAAGGGACGGCGGCGCCAATATTCGTGCTGGGCTGGATGGAGATGGAATTGTTGTTATCGGAGTCATAAATGTCCGGCCCATATAATGTCGGCCCAATGGACCGTCGCACGTGGGCCTTTATGAGAGGGCAGTAGTTTGTTTTCTAGAGATAAGAGAGGGATCCGGCTTGCCTGCTCCCTTCCTATGCTCCCATCCGTACTCCCACTTCATCCTACGGCTGTTTTTTTTCCTTTTCTTTTTTTAATCTAATCATCTCCCCCTCTGATTTTAAGGGGGTGGGGCCGTGCCTTATTTTGTTCCAATCAAAACAAGCCACGTACACGGGAGCGCGGATGGGCACACGACGGAGGAGCAGGCAAGTCTCGTCCATAAGAGAGGGCGGGAGAGCTCCTCCTCGGCGCCTATAGCGCCAGGAGAGAAAGTTGGCACTCACGCGCGCGTTAAGTGGGCCGTGGCCCATTAAGCGCTTCTCTTTTCCGCTTGCTCTGGTCTTCGCTCGCTCGCGCGTTCGCTCGCTGACTAGGCTCGTCGCTCTTTGTTCAGGTCTTCGTGGTTGACTGGCCTCCTGTAGACTCTCTGAAAATATATTTTTCAAAAAAAATCAAAGAAAGATCGCAAAAAATAAAAACGTTCACCAAATTTGAAGAAAGTTGGCAAATTTGGAAAAGGTTCATCAATTTTTAAGAAATTTCACGAATTAAATAAATTGATTGATTTTGAAGAAAAGTTCACAAATTTGAAGAAAACTTCATCGAATTTGAAAAAATAGTTCTGCGAAGTTGAAAAATAGTTCTCCGAGTTTGAGAAAAAGTTCAACGAGTTTAAGAAAAGTTCATCGAGTTCGAGAAATTTTTTATCGAGTTTGAAAAAACTTCATTGAATTTGAGAAAAAAAATCATCGAGTTTCAAAACAGTTCATCGAGGATGAAAATAGTTCATCGAGTTTCAAAAAAGTTCATGAATTTAAAAAAAGTTCACCAAATTTGAAATATAAAGTTCATCAAATTTGAGAAAGTTCATCGATTTATGCATCGAACCAGGAAGAAAGAAAAAAGAAAAAGGAAAGAAGAAAAAGGGAAATGGAAAAAGCGAAATGGAAAAAGCGAAAGTACAAGGAATAAAAGAAGGAGAAAGATGAACGTAATCAAATCAGGCTAGGTGGCGCGTTGGTGAGTGCATCGTGCGACGGAACAGGAGGGAGGTTGGCTGTTCGAGTCCCGGTGCGCCCGCTTTTCTTTTGCCTTGCGTTTTCACAAACAGAAAAAGGTAAAAGGGCCGGCCCATATAGCATAAATGAGAGATTGTGGGGTGTGCGCCCTGTACCAACAAGCCTATATTGGGCGCTTAAGACGCCAAATAGGATTTGGCAGAGGGCGGTAGTAAGCATTTGGTTTTTCTCGCGGCAGATCCTATTTGGTGTCCGCGTGCGTCCAATAGTCGCAGCTACCGAAATCACTAATTGAGGACTAGTAAGCGTGCACGTGCAACACACGTCTCTGCAGTGCCATGCCGGGGCGACAACCCCAAAAGCGTACCGGTTGAGTGAGCAAGGTGTGTTGGAGGAGTGGACGTCAGGGTGGCAGCCGTGAGAGCTTTGCAACTTCGACAACATGGACCGTATCGTGTGGGTTGCAACTAACGCAGGCGTGTGGAATGCTTGTCTCTTCATCGCCGCGGGAGAGTGCCTCATGACTTCTTTCCAGCAGGTGATGGAAGGGTGGTTTGTTACGCAGAGTGCCCCAGCTAGTGTGTGTTTGTGTTAAACCCGGGCATGGGCAACCCGGCCCGAGCCCGGCCCGAAAAACCCGGGCCGGGCCGGGCCGGGCTCGGGCTTTGTTTTGCAGCCCGAAAGATAGTTCGGGCCGGGCTCGAGCTTCACTTTTCCTGTATTTCGGGCCGAGCTTTCGGGCTTCGGGCCGGGCTTGCACGTGCGCGTACTAGAAAATAGCATTCGGGCCGGGCTTTCGGGCTTCGGGCTTGACTTCGGGCCGGGCTCGGGCTTGAAAATATGGAGTATTTCGGGCTCCGGGCCGGGCTCGGGCTTGAGAAATGAAGGTCGGGCTTTTACAAGCCCGGCCCGAAACCCGGCCCGGCCCGACGTTTGCCCAGGTTTAGTTTGTGTGGTTGGTATTTGTTGTGTCATTCGGCAGCACATTGTTGAGAGTGGTGCTTACGGTGTTCTGGAGCGGGCTTGGCCCTTTTATTAACTGGACAATCTTCTGCTTAATTAATGAAACGTCAAAGCTTTTGCTTCGTGTTTCAATTTACTTGTACTCTACTCAATTACTCAACTAAAATTCAGATATATCTAATGTGTTTTTCTATCAATAAACACAAAAGGATAACACTCATGTGTGTTTTGAAAATCCACCCAAGATAAAATCGAAATTAAGAAGCAAGACCATAGAGAAATAGACCTACAAAGTACAATTTCATATACTTACAAATTCATGACATCCTTCTGTCAATTTTCAGTGAATCATGTTCGTAACTTTAATCCAAATTCATTGCCAAGCCTTTGAAATAATATAAAGGAATCATCTACTGAACTGATGGTTATACATCATGCCAAATTCTAGATCAAACCATCAATAACGCCAGAGGAATAATCCTATAATCTGGCTTCAAATAAGAGCATCCGCTGAATTTAGTTACATTTTTATACTAACCCAAACAGTATAAGTGAAGATAGAAGGAAAATGTTATTTCTGAATTTAAACATATTTACATGCTATACTTTATTTGATATAAAGAGAGGAAATATACAACATGAGATGGAGTAGTGGAGTGGAGCGCCCATCAATCTATCATAGGCAAGTGAATGATGTGGTGTCGCGACTGTTATTCACTGGTGGCAAAAAGGGAAGCGGTGGCCTTGCCCAAACGAAGGAGATGCCCGCCTCCCCTGGGAGCCCTCCCGTTCGATGCTCGCTGTGTCAAACAGTCGAGGAATTGCACAGGGCGCTCCAATCTTGCACGCGACCAGATCTCCAAATAGTCGAGAAATCGCATAGGGTAACTTCTTTAGCAATTATAACCTTCAAGGTGGACGATCAACAATTCAAATCAGTCAACTGCAGTAACTTCAACAGAATTGACGAAACAAACAACATAAATGAAGTAAAATAGCTAGAGTCACACACAGAAAAATCAGGGAAGAACACCTTTAGGTAAAATCTCTACAGTTGAGAGGAAAGGCCCCACAAAACATTGAAAGTTGCAAATTAGCAGAGCATGTAGAATCATGTTTTATATTGCCTGAGAAACACAACAGCCATACATCTTTTAAGAAATATCAGTTAGATTGTAAACAGAGTACCTTGCTAGTTGCAAAGCCTCCTTCAGTACCATCTTTATACTATTATTTATTAAGGCTCCCTAATTTAATTATCCTAATAGAACAGCTCGTCATTGTAGGCATAATATGTTCATAAATTAGAAAAAGAACAATATTAGAGATGAGTAATATGTCCTAATATAATAAGGTGGATTGGCATGTAGGGAAAACAAACATATATTGTCCCTCCAAGACATCTCTGCACACACATTCTTGATGCTTTTTCCAGTGGGATGAATATACTATGTGTAGACATACAGAAATTATTATCGCCTTCCAACCACCGGCATGTAAAAATACAAAGCAATAACTCGTTTGCAATAACAAGTACAGCCTTGATCCTGAGCCCATAGTTATTTAGCATCGCCAACAATTTGCAATAACAAGTACAGCCTTGATCATGTCGTATTTTTATTAGAACGTCATTTCAATTTGAAGGAGGTAATCATACGCAGCATGTACAACAGATAGTACTGGGGGCTACCAACTTATAAGCATTACACTAACCGTCACTGTTCAATCAATTATTAAGCTAAGAGTGTATCATGAACTCGCGAAGTGTTGACAAAGGGTGTTACGGGACAATCAGAGGTTCCCAGTCTTTGGTTTTGTCTATCTTTTCACTGCTGATCAACATCTCAGTTTAGTCAAATTCTTCCTTTTGAAGTCATGGGACATGCTGAGCAAATCATTCCAATTAATTTGCTTTTTTGAGAATCTATTCATTAGCATTAGAGATGAAAACTACTTCTGATCGCATTTCGCAAAATAAAAAGGGGAAGGACTCAAAGCTGTTGTGATTAGATCTCAATCTCTGGAAGAGTTTATCTGACAACCTGCAGAAAACTACAAAATCTGAAACATAATTACTCAGTGACCGTGAGCCAATGCATTTTTACAAAAAGAAAAAAATATAAGCAAAACATACCTGAGAGGAAGAGTATCACTTACCATGCAAAAGCTGCTCTTATTGGCAATGAATATGGCTCTAGGTCCAAAACAGATGTGTAATCTCCACTTTGTTTATATGAAAGGTTTCGGCTTATTAAATTTACAGTACTAAAAAGACAATCGCATCATGCAGAATCCATAGAGTAAAGGTTTCTGGAAAGAATGTAGGCCAATTTTATAACAAGAGCAATAGCATCAGTGGGAAACTACACTGTTATTTTCTTACTCTCTTTTATGTAGTGTTTAAAATTCATTTAGAGAAAGCACACCAACAATACTTCACTGGATCAGCTAGTAAGAAACCCTTACAATCCTTGTAGCATGAAGACCATATTCTTAAAATAAATAGGGAATGATATGATATATTGCTCTGGATTTGTCAACAGAAGAAACAATATGGAGCAGGAAATGTTAACTATCACAACTACGTATGTCGGTAGCAAACATTGATATGAAATAGATGTCTACTGTCCAACATTTGGTATCTTATAAACTGGTCCAAAAATTTTATAGAACGAAGATGCAAGAAGCGTCCGACTTTAAATTAATATAAAGCTCACACACCCGGCAACATCCATAGAGTACAGGTCACATATTACAAACCCAGCATCTGAGAGATTAACTGGTCGAGGTATTCCATGTCGCACTGCATTTCGTTTTTATCTTCTCTGGTTGCAACAACAAATTAGAAGAAATTTTATTGAGCGGTCAGTCACAAAGTGTAAGCTTAAGCTAAAAGAAAACAAAAAAGAGGAGGGACAATTACTTCTATATTTACACTTCATAGTGCCACTAATATCACCTCGTACTCAAATTGGCACAGTAGCAACATAAAACAAAATATTGTCATGTAAATTTTTTTTTGAGAAGAGAATCAAAATATCCAAGATCTGATGCTTAAACAAGTTTTGGTTTAAAAAAAAGCTTGTACAAGTATGCAGACAGACGATGGAAGTTAAACAACATAGAAGCAAAGAGAATTGCTAGACAGACGATGGGTTGTGCCTGATATCTACACGTCAAGATATAGCAGCCATCGATCCCCTCGGTTCACATGGGCCGCTGCCATTGATCAAGGTCCTGTGAAAACCTTCCTGCAAAGGGTCGTGTGCAAAGCAATTTCGTTAAACAAATTCTGGAAAAATTAACACTCTGCATTCACAATAGTCAATAGTTAACCGTGGGTGAGGATGCTCTGTTGCTCTGGAATTCTGCACGGGATGCAAAATTGCTGCTTAGCCTCCTCCCTGAGTATCCTTTTCTCTATTCTACACATGTTGCATAACAAAAATTAGGGCATTTACTAACAAACATTATATACAACAAAGAATGGTAAAAGAAAAGAGTGCACAGACTGTACGTAGTAGACATACGAAAAAAAGAGCAAAGATAGAGATAAGATGAGCAAATGAACATGGAAAGAAGAGACGAGTTGCTGCAGGCGTGGGATCGAGTACATGCGCTGGACATGGCGAAGTGAAGGGGAGTGTCAGGAACCTGACATGGATCAAACTAGCTACACGCTCGTCGTTGCGATTTCAGAGAGAGAATTCGAGAGAATTCGAGGAATTTGCTAGGGTTTGTATTGCTCAGAAAGGGGAAAGTAGCAAAGCACGCCACCGGCGGCTAGGGTTTCTACCCAGTTACAATAATCCTGCCCAAAACTGAGAGCGAGGGGTGGCTATATAGCCATTACAGAGAGAAAAGCAGAACAGAAAGTGAAGACAGAACACATGGCGTGTCGGGCGATGAACAGCGACACTCAGGGCGATGATAGCCGTTGGATGGAGCATCTACGACTGTGATGACAAACCAGTGGCGAACCGTTATCTTCATTGGAGAGCCACTGGATGGCGAATCGATGGCTGAGCTTGGTTCCGACACGCAGAAACAGGGGAGTTCTTCAGAGATGCAATGACTGGCCTGACAATTCCCCCCTGTCGAGACAAAGCTTGTCCTCAAGCTTGAAAGGAAGGAAAAACCTTCTGTATGAAGGCCGAGTCCTCCCAAGTAGATGCTTCTTCAGGCATATTGACCCACTTGATCAACCATCTGACGACTGAAATGCTGATGTTGCCCTGAGGTCTGGGAATTAGTTTTCTGTCCAATATTGCTTCAGGTTCCATTTTTACAACTCCATCAACATCTATCAGGGGCAAGTTCTTTGAAGGAACTACTCTTGGGCCAATGTGCTTTCTGAGCTGACTGACATGGAAGGTGTTGTGTAGGAGACAACCTTCAGGTAGAAGTAGCTGGTAAGCAGCTTTGCCCACTTGTTGCATAACTCTGAAGGGCCCATAGAACTTGGAATGTAACTTGAGGTGTCTATGCAGACTCAATGATGTGTGCCTATATGGCTGCAGTTTCAAGTAAACCATATCTCCTGCCTCAAAGGATCTTTCCTGTCTGTTTCTGTCAGCATAATGCTTCATTCTTTCCTGTGCCTTGGACAGATTTTGCTTTATCACCTCTAGTGCCAGTTCTCTATTTTGCAGTAAATTGTCACTGTCCTCAGAAATGGAGTCAGGTAATGCAGACTCAGCTACCATGGGGGGAGGGAATCCATATAAGGCTTGAAAGGGGGTCATTTGCAGAGAAGTATGGAAGCTGGTATTGTACCACCATTCAGCTAGAGCTAGCCAGCCATGCCACTTTCTTGGCTGTTGGAAACACATACACCTCAAGTAGTTTTCCAAACATTGGTTTACCCTCTTTGTTTGGCCATCAGTTTGTGGATGGTAGCTGGTGCTCATGTGCAGTTTGATGTTGAGGGATTTAAACAGTTGCTGCCATAATTTGCTGGTGAAGATCCTATCCCTGTCAGTTACTATGACCAATGGCATTCCATGTAGTTTGAACACTGTATCAGAAAATGCTCTGGCTACAGTTTGGACAGTTATTGGATGTTTCATAGCAATGAAGTGGGAGTATTTTGTGAACCTGTCAACTACAACCAGAATAAGGTCCTTGTTTTCAAAAGTGGACAGTCCTTCCACAAAATCCATGCTAATGTGGGCCCAAGCAAAATCAGGGACTGGCAGGGGTTCAAGAAGGCCAGGGTAAGGAGTGTGCTCAGCTTTGTTTAGCTGGCAGACAGGACACTGTTTGATGAAGCTAATAACATCCTGTTTAAGTCCTTGCCAATGGAATACTAAGTGTACTCTGTGATATGTTGCTCTTTCTCCTGAGTGTCGCCCTAATTCAGAGTCATGGAATGTTTTCAAAATGTCCTGTCTCAGGGAAGTTGCATTTCCAATGACAATTTTGTTTTTGTACCTCAAGATCCCATTCTTGAAGTTGTATCCAGTGGAGTTATCCTTGTTGGTGGCACACTCAGCTATGAGGTCCTTAACCTTCTGATCTGCAACATAGCTTTTGAGGACTTCAGATATCCATTTTGGGGTGGTAACACTAGTGGAGAGGAGGGAAATCATGTGTTTCACTCTTGACAAGGCATCAACAACTCTATTTTCTTTGCCCTTTTTGTACTCCACTGTAAAATTGTAACCCAACAACTTTAGCAAAAGCTTATGTTGTATTCCCTCAGTTAGCTTTTGCTCTTGGATGTACTTCAAACTTTCCTGGTCAGTTATGATAATCAAAGAAGTAGCTAGGAAATAGTGTTTCCACTTTTTCACAGCCTCAATAATTGCTAGTGCTTCTTTGTCATAGGTGGACCATGCTGCTGCCTTGGGTCCTATTGACTTACTGAAATAAGACAGGGGTCTTCCCTCCTGCATTAGGACAGCTCCAAGGCCATATCCACTTGCATCAGCTTCTAGGATAAATGGTTTGGAGAAATCTGGCAGGGCCAGAACAGGAGCTTGAGTTAGTTTTTCCTTGATAGCTGAAAATGCTGCTTGTTGCTCTTGCTACCAAGAAAAGGAGTCTCTCTTCAGACAGTCAAAAAGGGGCCTGCAAATGATGCCATATCTCTGAATAAATCGCCTGTAGTAACCACTCAGACCCAAAAAGCTTTTGATTTCACTGACAGTTTTAGGAGTTGACCATTCCTTGATAGCAGCAATTTTAGAAGGATCTGTTGCCACACCTTCCTTGTTGATAACATGGCCCAGATATTCTATCTCAGGCTGTCCAAAAGAACATTTGTTCAGTTTGGCATATAAATGATTCTCTTGTAGCACTTGAAATACTTTCTTCAGGTGTAGTTTATGTTCTGCCATGGTTGTGCTAAACACTAGAATGTCATCAAAGAACACTACTACAAATTCAAAAGAGCCAAACAAAAAGTTCATAAGAGCCTGAAATGAGGGAGGTCCATTTGTTAATCCAAAAGACATTACTAGAAACTCAAAGTGCCCTTGCAGTGTAGAGAATGTTGTCTTGTGGATGTCTTCTTCAGCCATTCTTATCTGATGATATCCACTTCTGAGGTCTATCTTGGAGAAAACTGTTGCTCCTTTTAATTGGTCTATAAGATCTTCTATTATTGGAATGGGATATTTGTTTTTGATGGTGATTGCATTCAGTTTTCTGTAATCAATACAGAGTCTCCAAGTTCCATCCTTATTTTTGACCAGGAGGACAGGAGAAGAGAAAGGGGCTAGTACTAGGCCTAATGAGACCAGCTTTGAGGAGCTCAGCAATGATTTTCTCTAGAGCTTCCTTCTGGTGATGGGGTACTCTGTATGGTCTTTGATTTACAACCTTAGCTCCTTCCACTAGTGGAATTCTGTGGTCACAAGCTCTACTTGGAGGCAATTCAGTAGGTGCACTGAATAATTTGTCATACTGCTGAATGAGTTCTTGGAGCTCCACAGGGATAGGGTGATTAGCAGCCTGTGTCACAGTGTGACAGGTGGACAGGAGGAAAAATCCACAGACAGCTTGATCCATTAGTTTTTCTGCATCATCTGTGATCTCCACAGGGGAAGAGGAGGGAACAGTCTCATCCACAAAAGTGGCCTGAGTAGTTGGTGTTGCATTAATTCTCATCTCCATTTTAATGAAGTCCATTTGCACACGGCTATATTTTCTCAACCAATCTACTCCCAATATGATATCATATCCCTTCAGCTTTAAAACTCTGAATGTGTCCTGTAGCTGTATGCCTTGTATTTCATAGGGGCAATTGTGAGAAGTGAACTCACTCCATAGGACTCCTCCACTAGCTACTAGCACTTCTATCTTCTGGTTGGGAACAGGTGCAATAGGTAGTTTTGCAGCTATGTCAGGAGACACAAATGTGAAAGTGCTACCACTATCCACCAGAGCAGTAGCTATTGTTTTGCCCACCTTAACAGTTAATATAAATGTGTTCTTAACTGCACCAATGCCCATGGCAGCATGCATAGAGACCTGTAGTACAACATTATCAGGAGGAGGTGCAGCTTGGTCCAACTCAGGATCTTCAAAGTCTGTAACATAAATGATTTCTGCATTTTCTTCTTCCTGTACTTGTAATGCCTGTATTTGTGCTTTTTGGCTCATTCGACATACTTGTCGATGGCCAGGCACCCAAGGTTCTCTGCATTTGTAGCAGACTTGGTTCTGTTTTGCCTGCTGGATGACTGTGTTTCTGTTTTGTGTTGGATCAGCTAGGGGTGGCTTTGCTTGGTCAAACACCACTTGCCTTTTAGGCTGGGAAACATAAGTCTTAGGTTGGGCAGGAACACTAGCTTTTTCCATTCTCCTGGCATACCATACTGCTGTTTGCATATCTGGTGGTTTAAAACACTCCACATGACTTCTGATATAAGGCTGCAGTCCAGACAGGAAACTGGTTACATAATAGTCATTGGGTATAGCAGGGTTTTCTCTTCTCATGCAATTCACCAGCTGTTCAAACTGCTCTACATACACAGCCACAGTTGATGTTTGAGAGACAGAGTGGAAAGAGTTCACAATGTCACAAGCAGAGTCTATAGAAAATCTATCTGCAATATAAGAGCAGAATCTATGCCATGGCACATTATGGGGTGAAAACCCAGTTCCTCTCCACCACTGTATAGCAGGGCCTTGCAAATAAGAAACTGCTAACTTAGTTCTGTGCTCTAAGGGGGTTCTAGCAGCTGCAAAGTCTTGCTCCAAGTTCTGAATCCATGACTCTGGATCAGTGCCACTGAATTCAGAAATGTTCAGTTTGGCCGGCTTCACTGTGAGCACATTCCTTCTATCTTTAAATGGGGAGTGAGGTCTTCTACCTCTATCTACTCCATCTGGCCCTTCCTCCTGTGCCTAATCTTCCATTTGAACTGGTTGTTGCTGTGGATGTGGAATTTGTTGTGGTTGCTGGGGTGCCAAAGCTCTGGTGTTTGCAAAATTGGGATGGCGATAAGGCACTTTCGGTGTACCATCCAAGTTGAGTTCTTTTCCTGCATTATCTCTCAACGTTGCAGTCCCTATGATGGGAGGGGCCTCCTTTTCCACCATAGCTACTGAAGGTGGTGTGTTTGCAAGCAGCTGTTTGGGCCTGCCCGGCACAATGATTGGAGAATGAAGTTGTTGTTGTTTGGGCTGTGCACTCCCGTGTGCCGACTGCTCATCAGGGATCTCTACTGGTTCAGGAAGCAGCAACAAGCACTTGAAGTTGTCCTGAATCTTGTCGAAATTTTGTTGCATTGTGACGAAGTTCTTGTTGACCAGACTGGAATTCCTGGAATTCTTTCTTGTCCTCCTCATGGTAGCGCTGCAGTGTCTTGATATCAAGCTCCAACGACTGGAGCTGCAGAACACCAGTGTCGGACGACTCATCTAGCTGGGACATGATTTCCTTCCGAATTCTGAGAGGGTTGGGAAGGGAGGGATTTAGCCAACCAGCTTATGTTCTACCGCCGCCAACTTCGATTCCCGCCACCAAGAAGCACCACCCGATTTCAGCTGCTGGGATTTTACCACAGGAGAATTGCTCCCCGGCAACCAGAACTGATTTCAAACTGCCTCCGAATTGTGCCACTCCGGCTGCCACCAACGAATTGCAGAGGGATTTTAGGGCCGATGCGCCAACCTCTACACGCCAGATTCAACGCCTCCGAGAACCGATTGGGCTCTGATACCAATTGTCAGGAACCTGACAAGGATCGAACTAGCTACACGCTCGTCGTTGCGATTTCAGAGAGAGAGTTCGAGGAATTTGCTAGGGTTTGTATTGCTCAGAAAGGGGAAAGTAGCAAAGCACGCCACCGGCGGCTAGGGTTTCTACCCAGTTACAATAATCATGCCCAAAACTGAGAGCGAGGGGTGGCTATATAGCCATTACAGAGAGAAAAGCAGAACAGAAAATGAAGACAGAGCACATGGCGTGTCGGGCGATGAACAGCGACACTCGGGGCGATGATAGCCGTTGGATGGAGCATCTACGACTCTAATGACAAACTAATGGCGAACCATTATCTTCATTGGAAAGCCACTGGATGGCAAATCGATGGCTGAGCTTGGTTCCGACACGCAGAAACAGGGGAGTTCTTCAGAGATGCAATGACTGGCCTGACAGGGAGAAAGAAGATTTCACGGTGATGGAACTCACCTGACGCCGTTCTCCTCCTGGCGACGCTCCGCGGCGTCAAGCTCGTACGCTCACCCCAGCGGCCCATCGACCTTGCACCTCCGCGGCGCAAATCTCAAGCCGCTGTTCCAGCCCTGCCACACGCTCGACGCGCACCCGCGAGGTTCAACGACCTCGACCTCGGCCTCGCCGGCGCCTCCAATGGCTTCCATGCTGCCGAGCTCGGGGCCATTGCGGCCGCGTGCCCCGGCCTCCGGTGGCCATGGCGTCCTCCAGTGTGGGCGTCCTGCAGTGTGTGAAAAGAGAAAGGAAGAGAGATTAGTGAGGAGATGGAGAGAGAAGGGAGGAAGGCGTTGGGTGCGGCTGACCGACAGAGGTGTCGGCGGCGGCTTACACGAGCGCGGGCGGCGACGGAGGGTCGACTCGGTGTGGATCGGAGAAAGCGCACGGGAGGAGGGGAAGGGAGACTGTACCTGCTGAGATGTTGTCGTCGTCGTCCCTTGGTCCTCGCCTAACCTCTCTGTCACATCGTCCAGGAACTCGCTTAGTGCCGGATCTTGGATCGGTGAGTCCGGCACGCAACAGACCACATCGACGCCCACCTTGTCCCAGCAATCACGGCTGGTCCTGTCCTTGCACGACTGCTCCTGCCGCCTCCCCTTGCGCGTGCAGGTCGCCACCGATTGTGCCCTCGCCGGCGGGCGGCTGCGGCAGCCGGGTGCGGTGCTGCCCGAGGGGCGGGGGCAGCCGGGTGCGACTGTGCTGGGGAAGGCGCGGCCGGGCGCGCCTCTGCCGGAGGTCGCCGCATCCTGCGCCAGGGATGTGTCAGCGCCGCCATCAGATGGGATCATCGGCGGCGGCAGTCCGCGGTCGCGTCCGTGGGGCAGCAGAGGATCTGCGGGGGCGGGCGAGCGAAGGATGTGCGGGAGGCGTAGGTAGCAGAGGAAGAGCAGTGAAGGTCGTGGGTTCGTGCGGGCAGTTTGGTTCAGGATGAAGGGATGGGCAGGGTTATTGGTGCGGGCCATTTTGCGTTTGTTCGGGTCCTTTCGCTTACTGCGTGATTAGTGGCTTGCTAGTGTTAAACATAGAAAGACCATGGACCATTAGATGTTGATGATGGATGGGTGTGATCGTTTGAATCTGCCCCTCTCTTCCTTTTATAGTGGTAGTAGATACTTCTTCTAAAGATCACTTTCATCTTCCCAGACTGCGACAAGTGGCACGCTGCGTGTGCGTCACTTGTCGAAACGTGAGAGTTTTCTCTTTTTTCTAGATCTGTTTATTCAAAACGTTTTATCTCTTAAATCATGCGTCCAAATCTTCTTAAGACTGTGTCTCTCGCGGAAGCAAAAACATGCCTCTCACAAAAGCAAATTCGTGCCACCCGCGAAAACAAAAAGGAAAAGGAAATGAGTTTTTTTGTGCAAAAAAATTGATTTTTTTTGTCCAAAAGCTAAAAAAAGACAGGCGAAAAACCAAAAGCCCAAAAAACCTGAAAAAAAAACCATCTAACCACCCCAAGTGACCATTGGGAGGCTCCTGAACAAGCACTCCTCAAATAGTTGCTCTCGCAGCTACGCTTCAGTGAGCGACGCGACATGGGCCAACCCATTTCGAGCGAGCAACTGGTTTTGATAACCTTCTAAAAGGATTCTGAACCTGTTTTTTCCTGTTTTGTTTTTTTACTATTTTTGTGGTTTTCTTCATGCTTTTTTATTTTTTTGCTTTTTCATTTAATTTTACCTTTCCTTTGCTTTCTCCTTTTTTCATAAATGTAAAAATTTCAAAAAATTACCAGAATTTCAAATTTTATTCAAACATTTAGAAAATGTTCAAAATTTGACGTTGTTCACATTTTCAGAAATTATTCGTGTGTTTCCAAAAATATGTTCATATTTTCCTAAACAAGGTCAACACAATGAGAAAGAATATTCACCGTACATTAGAAAAATGTTTACTGTGCATAAAATTGTTCGATTGTAAAGAGAAAAATGCTTAGTGTGCATTTGACAAAAGGTTCGCTGTATATATAAAGAATGTTCAGTGTCTATTGAAATAATGTTCACCGTATACTAAGAAAATGTTCAGTGTGTATTTTAAATTCACTTTTTTTAATGTTCACATCTCAAATAAAATTGTTCAGAATTTGAAATTTGTTTACAATTTTTTCAAAAAAATTGTCAGCATTTTTTAAATTATGTTCACATTTTCGTAAATTGTTCATGTTTTAAAATTTTGTTTGAATTTTGAAGTTTGTTCATGATTTCAAACATTATTCTTATTTTAGAAAAAATGTTCACACTTTTCCCAGAAATGGTCAAAACATATATATCACTGCATTTAGTTCTTAAAATGTCCACGCTGCTTATTAATTACTAACACTGAGATGCTCAATTGGTAAGGAACATCCCACTCTCGAGCGTGGGATATCGAGTTCGGTTCCTTCACAGGGTGTAGTTTTTTTGGTGGATTTTAGTAGTCACACAACATGGCTCGCTATGGCGCCACTGAATGGGCCGACCCATTTGAATCGCTCAGGTTTTGGAGGATCTTAGTAGTCGAACAACATGGCTCGCTCTAGCGCCATCGAATGGGCTGGCCTATTTGAATAACGTTCTGCGCAAAAAGCGCCTGTGTTTAACGCTCGTGAGCGTCAGCTAGGGGCTTTCTTTTCTCACCAACAAAATTTAGTGGCAATCCAGTGTGTCCTACCTGTTTTCTGCGATGTCCAACTCTCTCGTCCTTCCCGTGAAAAAAACCCTCTCTCCTCATGGTAAAAGTTGAAAAGAAAACAAAATTTACCATGATCACACAAAGCTCAAATAATTCAAACAAAAAACTACTCAAATAACTGCGGTTGTTTGACGCTATATTTGTTGCGTTTGTCATTGTTAGGGTTTAATCATGGTCAAGATTCAGATGTGCACATCAGAATCATAGTGGTGATCGGCGATGATGGCAAAATGACATACACATACCAATGACTGGTTACGGAAAAGACGGGGCAACGAGGGGAGGTATTATCATCATAAGAGTTTATGGTAGAGGTCAGGGTTCATGAATACTCATTACCTAGGGGTAGCGATCTGTTGGGAAGCATAGTAGGAAACAAAATTTTCGCACCTACGATCACCCAAAATCATATGAAGATGCATAACGGGTTAGGATCACGATCGTTACCGTCAGCGAGTTGCAGCGGAAGAAGAATGTGTCAGTGTAGATTGTACTTGAAGTCCCTCGAATAGTCGATGAATGATCCCCTGTACCTCCTGCGAACAGTCCCTCGAACTGAAGACCAAAAGCATGGCATCTCTACTTGGTTGCAAGCGTGCAACCTTCATGATCCAGCAGGGCTTCGCCGTCTAGAATTAATCGTCATCGGGAAATTAGAGGGAGGAGAATAGAATCACACTGGGCTTTTAATTATGAGGACAAGAGGATTAGCCTAGCTCTAATTAGCCATGTAAGACCAACTAGAACTAGAATTAGAAGAACTAGAGGAGGCTTCAAAACTTATGTCTTCGAAAGAGCAAAATCCCCTAGTATATATAGTTTGGAGGGAGAAGGAGGGCTGCCAGAAGGGGAAAGGAGTCCCCTTGGTGCGCCAGCCTAGGGGAGGAGGAGTCTGACTCCTCCCCTTCAAAATTCAACCTCTTTCCTTAGGGAAGGAGGCACTTTTCCATTAGGGCCTTTTTGACCCAAGTTGCCTTCCACCTCTTGGCCTTTTAAGGCCCGTTGATACTAAATTAAATATAAAATAGTTTTAAATATTTTCTAACCATTATATATATATATATATATATATATATATATATATATATATATATCCCCAGAAGCATTTTCCACCTATATATATTTATCAGTGATCCCCGGTATTACCCGGTATTCACCGAAACCCTTCCGGTGACCCCAAAACGCTTCCGGATCCTCTCAGAACTATTTCGATATTAATGAAAATAATTCCACAAATATATTCTCATTACTCCCGTCCTACTAACACTCAACAAGTCGAGACTGTCTTAAGCTTGTGACATTGTAGGTTCGGTAACTCATAGACATCGTCGAAATCGGGGCTCCGGGGACCCAAGAAAGCGCCGAACTCTGGGGTGTGCTCTCAGTGCCTCGCTTAGCCCTACCCTGCTACCCACTATCTCATGGCGATGCTCCGACGTGCTCGAGCGAGAGAAAAGACAAACTACAAACATGGTTGTTTACCCAGGTTCGGGCCACCTTGCAGTGTAAGACCCTACTGCTTTGTTTCTGGATTGCCTCGCGAGGGAGGATGAGTATCAGAGTACAAGGGACAATGGCCTCGGGAGGCTTCTTGAATCGATCTTCTGGATGGAACCGGTCCCCTTCTACGGTGGTGAAAGACATATTAAATGTCTCGATCTATCCTTATAGATCATGATGCCCAATATATAAGTAGCTTTACTGAGGTCTTTCATTGAAAAATAATTATTCAAGTATCCTTTTATGCTATCCAGAATTCTATATCATTTCTAATCAATAATATGTTATCCACATATAACATGAAAAATGCTACAGAGCTCCCACTCACTTTTTGTATAAAACCATATGCTTTGATCACCTCATCAAAGCGTATATTTCAACTCCGAGATGCTTGCACCAGTCCATAGATGGATCGTTGGGCTTGCACACCTTGTTAGCACCTTTAGGACTGACAAAACCTTCTGGTTGCATCATATACAACTTTTCTTAGAGATATCCATTTAAGGAATGCAGTTTTGACATCCATTTGCCAGATTTCATAAAATGTGGCAATTGCTAACATGATTCGTATGGACTTAAGCATCGCTACGGTTGAGAAAGTCTCATCATAGTCAACCCCTTGAACTTGTCGAAAACCTTTTGCAACAAGTCGAGCTTTGTAGATAGTAACATCACCATCAACGTCAGTCTTCTTCTTGAAGATTCATTTATTCTCCATGGCTTGCCGATCATCGGACAAGTCCAATAAAGTCCACACTTTGTTCTCATATATGGATCCTATCTCAAATTTCATCCTCAAGCCATCTATCAGAATCTGGGCTCATCATAGCTTCTTCATAGTTCGTAGGTTTGTCTTGGTCTAGTAACATGGCTTCCAGGACAGGGTTACCGTACCACTCCGGGGCATATCGTGCTCTAGTTGACCTACAAAATTCAGTAGTAACTTGATCCGAAGTTTCATGATCATCATATTTAGCTTCCTCTCTAGTTGGTGTAGGCATCACAGGAACAATTTTCTCTGATGTACTACTTGTTGGGAAATGTAGCATGCAATTTCAAAAAAGTTCTATGCTCACGCATGATCTATCTAGGAAGTAAATAGCAATGAGAGGGGGAAAGTGTGTCCACGTACCCTCGTAGACCGAAAGTGGAAGCGTTAGCTTAACGCGGTTGATGTAGTCGAACGTCTTCTCGATTCAACCGATCAAGCACCGAACGTACGTCACCTCCGAGTTCTAAACATGTTCAGCTCGATGACGTCCCTCAAACTCTTGATCCAGTAGAGGGTCGAAGGAGTAGATGAGTTCCATCAGCACGACGGTGTGGTGAGAGTGATGGTGATGTGATCCGCCCAGGGCTTTGCCTAAGCACTACGATAATATGATCGGAGGAGTAAACGGTGGAGGGGGGCACCGCACATGGCTAAGAAACAAGTGATGTGCCTAGAGGTGCCCCCCGCCCCTTTATATAAAGCAGGCGAGGGGAGGAGGGTCGGCCTAGGGCGTGCCCAAGTGGGGGGAGTCCTACTAGGACTCCTAGTCCTAGTCGCCCCCTTCCTTTCCAACGAAGGGTGAAAGAGGGAAGTAGAGGGAGAGGGACAAGGAAAGGGGGTGTTGGTGTCAAAACCGTCAGACTCGGGTAGGGGGCCCAAGTTATGCGTCTGAGGATCAATGGTAACAATGGAGAAGGGACGCAGTATTTACCCAGGTTCGGGCCCTCTTAATGGAGGTAAAACCCTACTCCTGCTTGATTATATTCGAGGGTATAGGGGTTACAAGAGTTTATCTACCTCGAGATTGATTTGGCTAACCCTAGATAGCTAGCCTAGCAATGGTGTGGTCCTGCCTCCGATCTAACCCTCCGGTTTATATAGACATCAGAGGGGCTTAGGGTTGTACAAAGTCGGTTTTATAGAAAGGAATAAAATATCCGGACACCTATACTTGCCATCCACGCATGTGAGAGTCCCCACTGGACATGAGAGATAGTCTTCTGTCTTGTATCCTGACGACCCATCAATCCGGCCCACACCAATAGACCGGACGCCCGAGGACCCCCTAGTCCAGGACTCCCACAGTAGCCCGTGACCCTGTCTTCAATGATGATATGTTCGGTGCTCAGATTGTCTTCGACATTGCAAGGCGGGTTCCTTAAAGAATACACATCGACTTTCCTCTATAAAAGAATTGTATCCGGCTTTCCACAATGAACACAACCCTTAGCCGCGAAGGCAGGATATATAAAAAATAAGAATAATGTCTTTTACTGACAACTTTTTCGACGAAGCGTCAGACTTGACCCTTCGGCATTTTGAACCATTTTCACACCTCGTGTTTCGTGTTTCAAGGCCACGCCTCATTGGCACGTCCTATGAAAACAGAGATCGTGCCCACTTAATACGGGATTGCGTATCAATGATATTTGGGTAATCCAACCGTTTGCGGCGCATACCCACATTGGGAACATGCGAGGGGAGCGGGCGCTCGGTATTTATGGCCTATATAAGCGGATAAAGATCCACCTTTTCTATCCCATGCCTTCCTCCTTCCTCAGCCTTCCCATCTTCGAGCTCCAGCGCTCAAGCTTCGATCCTCCCCACTGCCACCAATCTCTCCAGTCATGTCCGGATCCGGCTCTTAAGGCAAGTGGGTGGCCTCCTCCGTGAAGGAGAATGACATCAAGGAGCTCCAGGAGGCGGGGTACCTGAGTACGGATATTGTGTATAGGATCCCTACCAAGAAGCAGGTCATCCCACTCCAGAGCCGGTGAAAGGGTGGTATTCATCCCCCACTTCCTCCGCGGACTAGGGTTTCCACTTCACCCTTTTGTCCGCGGCCTCATGTTCTATTATGGGCTTGATTTCCATGATCTATCCCCCAAACTCCTTCCTCCACATCTCGGCGTTTATCATCGTGTGCAAGGCGCTCCTCCGCATTCCCCCTCACTTCGGCTTTTGGCTCAAAGTCTTCAACGTGAAGCCAAAGGTGGTGGATGGGCTGCATGCGGACTGTGGAGGTGCAATGGTGAGGAAACTCCCCAACATCACCTGGCCCAAAGGGGTCTTCGTAGAATTGTGAAGATATGGTAGCAGGAGTAGTTCTACATTACCGAACCTCGCGGCGCCAACTGGGCAGCCGCTCTTGAGTTTAGATCTGGACCCCCAATGCGGCTTGCGTCATGGATCAACAAGGGTCCAGACTGGGGGTCAATGGACAAGGTGTTGATGCTGCAAAAGCGCATCAAGAATATGATACAAAAGAACACCACCCTCACTGACGTCATTCAGGTGATGCTATTACGCCGGACCCTTCCCTGCCAGCTCCGGCCTCTCCATATGTGGGAGTTCAATCTAGAAGGGCTGCGGACCCTGCAACGATTCTTCGGCACAATGCACGAAGATATCTGGAGGCTGATTTTCAAGGCCCAGAAGTCGTGGCCAAAGACGACCGACGACATCGTCCTCGACTGTGCTCACCCAGCCTTCCCAGTAAGTTTTTTTGTTTCCGAACATAACTTTAGTTCAGAAATCAAAGGGGCATATTGAGACTCCCATCCTTTAATTGGGGCTGGACGAAGAAGGCGGAGCGGATCAAGTGTCCGGCACCGCTGCCCGAAAACCCAGCTGACCCTCTGCTGACAAGGATGCTGGTCCCGGTGCCGTACCGGACGCTGGAGAAGAAAACCAAGAAGAAGAGCAAGGAGGCCAAGAGAGGCCCCCGCCATAAAGGTCCCTCGGATGCCATGTCTAGGGATTCCGAAGCCTTTTCCTCCTACAAGGGAGATGAAGACGAAAAGGAGGAGGAGGAGGAGGAGGAAGAAAGCGATTCTCCCCTTAAGGGGAGGAAGAAGAAGAGAGCGGCCTCCAAAGATCTAGAGGCGGAGGCGTCTAAGAGGGGGAAGATATCACTCTTGGACAACTCGGATTTGGATGCCAAAGTCATGCCCGAGCGGTGCCTCAGGTCGAAGCTCCTGGCCGACTCGTAAGTATCCAAGGATGCCTTCACATACATTGGATTTTATGATTGTAATTCTTAATACACTATATTATAGTTTCAGTCCGGCCCGCGATCTCCCTAAACTATCGTCTTTGGGGAACTCGCTAGAACCAGGGATGGTGGAGAGCGAGACACCCCTGCAGGCCTCTCCGCCAACCGCTCCGGACGATACCGAAGTCTTGTCCTGAAGAGCCTCTCCAGGCCATGGAGAGGTGAGGGAGGCCGTCAGGACGGCGCCATAGGGTAACACCTTGGCTGCCGAAGACATAGGGGGACCAACCACCATGGAGACTGATGATAGGGGCCATGACCAATCCGGCCCCCAGTCGAACACTGTTCTGGAGACCCATACGGCTCCGGAGTCGGGCGAGCACCCCCCTTTGAGGGAGGGGGAGCATCGACTCCATCGGCGACCTCCATCAGTCCGGAAGCGCCAGATACTTTGGTGGAAGCGCTTCATCGTGATTCCGTCGTGGAGGAGCACCGTGCCCTGATGGGTACGGTGGTTGAGAAGATTCACTCTGCCAAAAGCGGGCTGAACGAAGCCTTTACCAGCCTGTTAACAGGCTTTGAGGTATGCGATGTAATTTTCTAACCAATTTTAATAAAGGAATATGCTTGTGTATAGATAGTAGCCCTTGAGACTCTGTACGGCTTCGGCGAAGCCGGATAGAGGATCACATAGTGTTCGGATGAGGTGAAATTTTACTCCGTTGTGCAACAGGCTTCCTTACTGGCAGCGAGCGCTCGGTCTGCCGAAGTGTCCGAACTTACTCGGAAGCTGCAGTTGGCCGATGAAGAGGTTGTCCGCATTAATAAGCGGTTTGCGTAGACGCAAGGTATGCGGGGAATGAGTATATATCGCCAATTGTGCATGTGTTAGTCATTTTAAATAGACTAAAAATGTTTTAACTATGCTCGCAGTTGGCGCCGATGAGGTCGAGTCCCTCAAAAGCGCCCTCGCCGAAGCCAAGAAGGAGGTAGAGGCGAGCAAGGCGGTCGCGGATAAGGCGGCCAAAAGCCTAGAGGAGGAGCAGACCACCCGCCAACAACATGAGGCACGGGTGGGTGAGGTTGAAAAAGAGCTTAAGGACGCCATTGCTAGATGCGAGTCCTTGGAGCAGACGAGTTCGAAACAGGCCTCCGAGCTCACTAAAGCCCGTGAGAGCCTGAAGGAAGCCTGGGTTGATGCCCAGGATGCTCGCCAGGAGATCCAAGAGGCGAGGCGGATTGCGGCTGGTGAGGCCTTTATTATGCAGAGTAGGTATGCCAGTAGAAGATATATTTTACTAACCCGAGTTCAGAGTTCTCCAAGCACTTTTGCCGACTTGCCAAGGAGCATTGCGGACGCTGACGCATTCTTTCGAGCTAAAGAGGGGAGCTCAACGGAGAAGCTGTTCTAGTTACAGTACCTTGCGCTAGAGCTTCCGGTACCCCTGAGCGACCAAATGAAGCAGCTATCCGAGCTGATAGGGTGGCCGGCCTGGCCATGAAGGACATAATAGTCCGTCTGTGGCAAGCCAAAGCCGTACCCAGCAGCCACTTCGGGCTCATGAAGAGGCTGGTGGAGGTGCTTCCTCGGATTGATGCCCTTAAGTAGTCATCCTGTATTGAAGGTGCTCGGATGGCCTTTGCCCGTGTGAAGGTTCAGTGGGTGAAGATGAAAGTCATCGAGATTGCCATTGCAGGGCCACCTGAGGGCAAGGAGTACCGACGGCCGGAGAGGTACTTCGACGAGGTCCTCGAGGGAGCCCGTATTGTAGAAGGCCAGTGCTCCAAGGACATAATATTTGAGTAGTTGTTTCCGGTTGTAGGATTTATGTAACGAACTCATAATGTATGATAGTTGTTATCATGCTTTATTATCAGTTTATCCTCCTATTTTGCTGTTTATATGTCTAAAAGTTTACCAGTCGTCGGCTTCAGCCCCCACGTAGATACTACAGGGGTGTTCAGGACCGCATGACCGCACTTTATCCAACGTCTTGGTCTGATATAGGAGGCGTCTTGTGAAGTGAACCAGGCAATCATGCTATGCGGTTTTAGTACTTTCACTTTAGCCATAAGAGTCCATTGGTGGTGCTAAGTACTAGCCCCTCGTTACATGATTGGCAATCCGGAGTGCGTTGCCTTTGCCACGTGGCTGGTCAAAAAACCCAACCCCTCGTATAACACGGCATAAATCGTGAACGATTCGTAGTATAACACTAAATCACTGGATCGCTGACCCACTCTCGCTTATCATGACAGTCAGTTTTCGGCTTTCTCTACTGAGGTACTTAACCGGACGAACCGGAAATACAATCGCAGTAGTTCTCCCTTTACTACCTTAGCCGTACTTGCGGAACGTAAGGTGGCAAGCACAGGAGCCGGGCAACCCAACTATAGAGCAAAGACATGATTAGGAGCAGATGCATATAATGCAATATCCAGGACGCCGAAGAGTTCCCTATGGGTATTCGGACTTAAGAATTTGGCGGGGCCGAATACAACCCCTACTATGAATAACGTGTCGAACCACGTATGTCAGTCGAACATAAGGAATAGCGTAGATGACAAGTAAAAGATCTAAGCCCAACCAAGAAGGTCATCTTTGCCCTTTATATCTTTATTGTTATGTAGATGACAGGCAATGTCATTCAATATTAAGGTCATGTTACATGCCCAGAAAGAGAAAATTTTACATAACTGAAAGTCTAACACAGGGCCTAAAAATTATAGTTCGGAAAAGAAACTCCCATGATGCCCTGCCGCACGTCTGCGCCTTTCCTCCTTAGTAGTAAGTCCTTTGAGAGGAGCGTTTGATGATTGGGACGTGCTAGCCTTAAAAGGATCTCCTGAGACAACCATCTTGTAAGTAGGGATCTCGATGAACCTGCGTTAAAAGGGAAAAAGGGTGTATGTGGTCCAATTATGGTCAAGCCATGTAATGGACCTATTCTGTAGTGTGCCTCCGGCGTTGCCCAAGGTATTTTTAGTGCATAATTATGTACGCGCGACACATGAGCCGCGACCTGGTGGGGTGATCGGTGGAGGCCGAACTGCTAATCCGTGTCCGGGTCCGCTGATTTATCGCTATTATGCGGACTCGTTTGGATACGTCATTGGATTTTTTGGCGTGTGAACTGCTCGGCGTGATAAGGCCGCTATACACTTCGGCTGCAAGGGCCACGGTGTGTTCTTCAGTATGGAGTGAGCGCTCCATATTACCATTGACTGTAATAACGCCACGAGGTCCGAGCATTTTTGAGCTTCAAGTCAGCATAATGCGGGACTGCGTTAAAGCGGGCAAAGGCAGTTCACCCGAGCAGTGCGTGGTAGCCACTGCGGAAAGGGACGATGTCGAAGATTAACTCTTCATTGCGAAAGTTATCTGGGGAGCCGAAGACTACCTCCGGTGTGATTGAGCCTGTACAATGGGCCTCCACTCATGGTATCACACCTTTAAATGTAGTGTTACTAGGCTTGACTCGTGATGGGTCAATCCCCATCTTACAGACAGTATCTTGATAGATCAAGTTGAGACTGCTTCCTCCATCCATAAGGACTCTAGTGAGGTGGTATCGGTCGATGATTGGATCAAGAACCAAGACGGCCGAACCCCTGTGACGGATACTAGTTGGGTGGTCCCTGCGATCAAAAGTGATTGGACAGGATGACCATGGGTTAAACTTGGGGCGACAGGCTCTATATCATAGATGTCCCGTAATGCGCGTTTGCGCTCCCTTTTGGGAATGTGAGTGACATATATCATGTTCACTGTCTTCACCTCAGGGGGAAATTGTTTCTGACCCCCGGTGTTTGGCTGATGGGGCTCATCATCGTCTTTGCTTGGGGGGCCCTTTTCCATTATGTTCGGTATTTAACTTACCGGCCTATTTGAAAACCCAACAGTTCTTGTTGGTATGATTTGCGGGCTTATCGGGTGTGCCATGAATTTGACAGGGCCTTTCAAGGATTTTATCTAAGTTGGATGGTCCATCTTTGTTGCCTTTGAAAGGTTTCTTCCACTGACCGGACTTAGGACCGCTGAATCCGGCATTGACTATCGTATTGTCTGCGTCGTTGTTGTTATTATTCTGACGTTTGTTTTAATCGCGGCGAGGTTTACCATTGCAGTCCTGCACCTCAGAGGTGCTGGGGTCGCCTGAGCTGGTGCTTCTACGAGCCAACCAGTTGTCTTCGCCTGCATAGAAGCAGGTCATGAGTATCATTAAGGCTGCCATGGTCTTCGGCTTTTCTTGCCCAATGTGTCAGGCTAGCCATTCGTCATGGACGCTATGCTTAAACGCCGCTAAGGCTTCAGCGTCCGGACAATCTACAATCTGGTTCTTTTTAGTTAAGAACCGATTCCAAAGCTTGCGAGCTGATTCGCCAGGCTGCTGAATTATGTGACTCAAGTCGTCAGCATCCAGTGGCCGGACATAAGTGCCCTAAAAGTTAGCCCTAAAAGCATCCTCCAAGTCTTCCCAGGTCCCAATGGAGTTTTCTGGGAGGCTGTTTAGCCAGTGCCGTGCTGGTCCTTTCAGCTTTAGAGGGAGATATTTAATGGCATGGAGATCATCTCCTCGAGCCATGTGGATGTGGAGAAGAAAATCCTCAATCCTGATGGCCGGATCCGTCGTTCCATCGTACGGTTTGATGTTTACGGCTTTAAACCCTTCCGGAAGCTGATGTTCCGTCACCTCATCTGTGAAGCATAGGGGGTGTGCGGCCCCTCTATATCGCGCAATGTTGCGGTGGAGATCGGCTGACATCTGAGTTCGGTTCGGAGCCCGAACATAGTAATGGTTGTTACGCCGGGCTGCATAGCCATTGTCTCGCGCCAGGGCATGGCCCCTTGATCCATAGATCGACCTGGTTTGACCAGCTTTATTGGCTAGGTCATGTTGCAAGTCGTACGTATATCCCGCGACTACAGTCTCCCTGCCTCTTCGGCAAGGGGGTGCGGGTTGGTGTTGGGCTTGATATGTCGCTTTATCCCGTCCATGTGGTGGTCGGACCGGTTGATCTGCCTGATTGTATTTCGACGGTATTGGTTCAAGGACTTCATCGTCGAATCGAGGCAGCAGCGCCTAGGGTAACTTTTGACAGGTCGCTCTTGGCCGTATTCCTAAGCGGCCAAGACCTTAGTCCACCTTTCATTCAGCGTGTCTTGCTCTTCTTTGAGCTGCTGTTGCTGCTTCTTCTTCAGGCTCTGGGCTGTAGCAATGAGTTGTCGCTTAAAGCGTTCTTGGTCGAGGGGTTCCTATGGGACAATGCAGTCCTCATCACCGAGGCTGACCTCCTCTTTGGATTCTGGCATATAGTTGCTGCCCTCCTCATCTTCGTTGTCAGCGCGTTTGTGACTATGTTCACCCTATTCCCGCTCGTCCTGTTCAGATGTGGGCTCGATAGGGTATTCGGGATCTTCGGCGCCATTCAAAGTCTCGTTGTCTCCGATGCCGGTATTACTATCCTTCGCCCGACGCGATCGTAAGTGGCGCCACTGACGTCGGCGCTTTGGTGGTTTATCAACGGGTCTATCCTCATCTGGGCTCGGGTTCTCCTAGTCGTTCTTCGGGGTGTCCACCATGTACACATCGTAGGTTGAGGTGGCCGTCCAATGCCCCGTGACGGGTGGGACTTGGCTTGGTTCAGCGTAGGCATTGTCGTCCATACCGCCGATGTCTTCAGACGCATAGTCCAACATGTCGGTTAAGTCCTCGACAGTGGCTATTAAGTGGGTGGTGGGTGGGGCGTAAAATTCCCCTCTCTCAGCCCCCAGTCCGAGCTGGGTACAGTTCAGAGGTAAAGCCTCCGTGATGGCGAGAGACTACATCAAACCCAACACTTCATCCAAGAGCGGGAGTGGGACTGGAAACTGCGGGTCTGCCGCGCTGTGTTCGGCATGGAGCGCCTGATCGGACCCGCTGGGTGCAAACCTCGGCTATTCGGAACGATTGCCCAGAGCTAAGTCTAAGCCTGCTTCTGGGTCTTCGGTAGGAAGTTCCGTAAGGGGAAGAAGTCCGGCGGGGCTTATGTTCCCGTCTTCGGATGATGAGACCTGGCCCGGACCTAAGGCCGAGGTGGGTGTTGGTGTTGACCCCTAGATGGGATCTGACAAGGGATCCGAAGAGTCTTCTTGGCAGGGACACAGAGTGGCGGCCAAGGACGCAAACCCGTCGAAGACTAGGTCTCCTCGGATGTTAGCAACATAATTCAGGTTTCCAAACCTGATCTGGTGGTCGGGGACGTAACTATCGACTTGCTCGAGGCGGCCGATTGAGTTGGCATGAAGCACGAAACCACCAAACACAAAAACCTGTCCAGGAAGAAAGATCTCCATGGATGCAACATCATCATTGATGGAGAGGTGAGCCATTGGTCCTTCTGTTGACGACACAGCGGAGCTCTCAATGAAAGGACCAATGTCGGTGTCAAACCGACAGATCTCGGGTAGGGGGGCCCAAGCTGTGCGTCTGAGGATCAATGGTAACAATGGAGAAGGGACGCAGTATTTACCCAGGTTCAGGCCCTCTTAATGTAGGTAAAACCCTACTCCTGCTTGATTATATTTGAGGGTATAGGGGTTACAAGAGTTGATCTACCTCGAGATCGATTCGGCTAACCCTAGATAGCTAGCCTAGCAATGTTGTGGTCCTGCTTCCGATCTAACCCTCCGGTTTATATAGACACCAGAGGGGCTTAGGGTTGTACAAAGCCGGTTTTACAAAAAGGAATAAAATATCCGGACACCTTACTTGCCATCCACGCATGTGAGAGTCCCCATCGGACACGAGAGATAGTCTTCTGTCTTGTATCTTGACGGCCCATCAGTCCGGCCCACACCAATAGACTGGACGCCCGAGGACCCCCTAGTCCAGGACTCCCACAGGGGGGTCGCGCCCCCTCCCCTTGTCCAATTCGGACTCTCCATGGGGGGGGGCACCTCCTAGTGGCCTACCTTGCCTCTCCCCTATGGCCCATAAGGCCCATTACTTCCCCCGGGGGGGTTCCGATAACCCCTCGGTACTCTGATAATTATCTGAAACACTCTGAAACCATTCCAGTGTCTGAATACCACCTTCCAATATATCAATCTTTACCTCTCGACCATTTCGAGACTCCTCGTCATGTACATGGTCTCATCCGGGACTGCGAACAACCTTCGGTCACCAAAACACATAACTCATATAATACATATCGTCATCGAACATTAAGCGTACGGACCCTACGAGTTCAAGAACTATGTAGACATGATCGAGACAACTCTCCAATCAATAACAAATAGCGGAACCTGGATGCTCATATTGGTTCCCACATATTCTACGAAGATCTTTATCGGCCGAACCGCAATGTCAACATACGTTATTCCCTTTGTAATCGGTATGTTACTTGCCCAAGATTCGATCGTCGGTATCTTCATACCTAGTTCAATCTTGTTACCGGCAAGTCTCTTTACTCGTTCCATAATGCATCATCCTGCAACTAACTCATTAGTCACATTGCTTGCAAGGCTACATATGATGTGCATTACCGAGAGGGCCGAGAGATACCTCTCCGATACTCAGAGTGACAAATCGTAATCTCGATCTATGGTAACCCAACAAACACCTTCGAAGATACCTATAGAGCATGCTTATAATCACCCAGTTATGTTGTGACGTTTGATAGCACACAAGGCATTCCTCCGGTGTCCGGGAGTTGCATAATCTCATAGTCGGAGGAATATGTATTTGACATGAAGAAAGCAGTAGCAATAAATTGAACGGTCATTATGCTAAGCTAATGGATGGGTCTTGTAACATCCCAAATTTTCAATTTGAAATGTTATACATTAGATCATCATTGCATATCATATTTTATTGCTTTCTGGCTTGATCCTAGAAATTCTACGCAACTCAAGGACCCACAGAGAGAGTTGGAGATTTCGATATTTTCATATTTGAGTTTTTCTCAAATTCTGAAAAAGGATCAATTGGTTTTGATTATTTTTCTTTCCTAATATTTCAAAACTAAAAATATATGAGAGGAGATAAAATGACTTCTCCAAAATAAATGAAATATTAGAGGAAAAATATTAAAATCAATTTAATATTTTATTTGGAGTTTATTGCAATTTTATTTGAATTAGACAAAATGCACGTTTTCAAAATTGCATTTTAGGGCCAAAAAAATGTTCGATTTATTTTCAGCGGAACGTTATTTTTTTAAAAAAAAATTTGTGTGCGCGCCCGACTGGGCCAGCGGCCAAGCCGAGCCGGGCCGGCCTCGCCCCGCCTCCGCCCGACCGGCTCCGAGCCAAAGTCCGGCCGGTGCACGCCGCCACCGCCGAGTCCGGGGAGGACTCCTCCTCCTCACCCCCTTCCCCAAGCCGCCGGCCCCCCTCCTTTATATATCCCGCCACCACCACCACCCGCCACCACCACCACCGCCGCCGCCGCCTCGGATCCGCCTCCCGTCGTCGTGCCGCCACCGCCTCGGATCCGCCTCCCGTCGCCGCGCTGCCGCCGCCCCACCCCACCAACACCCACCGGAGCCCCGCCGCCCGCCAGACCACCGCCGGAGGTAGCCGCCGCCGCCGTCCCGCCGTTCGTCATTTTTTTTTGAGAAAAAACCTTTTTGTTTTTTTTGAAAAACCTTGTTTTTTTGTTTAGATTGGCGGTTTTTCTGGTTTATTTATTTAGCGAGGTTTCGCTCATTCTTTCATTTTAACGAATGGTTTTCACCGTTTAGTCGCAGACAACGAACGTCCATTCGTTAGCCTGTTCGTCCGTTTTTCTTTTTCTAGGGTTTATCCGCGATTATTTTCGATCGCGATTTCTACCCTGATTTTTGTTTTCGTTTTTCTTTTCACTCGTTTATCGAAATCAGGCGATTGAAGCGCCTAGAGTTTTGTCTCAAAACACTCTTTCTGTTTAACCAACTTAAACAAGTTTTTGCTACTATAAAATTTGACTTAAGTCCAGATTAGTAAACATAGTTTGTTTCTTTCGCCGTTTGAGCTTTGTTGCTTCGTTTGGTTTGATTCTTTTTGCAAACCGGAGTTCTTAAGTTGAACTTTCTGGTTAGATCTCTTATTTGGGTTTTACCTGTGTTTGTAGTTGAGTGCTTATTGTATGCTTGTTTGTGTGCGATAGAGTACCCGGAGTGCGAAGCGTGCTACTATGAGTCTCTAGGTTTCACGGATCATCAGCAAGGCAAGTAACACTTTGATCATACCTCTTTACTACCCAGTTTTATTGCAGATCAATCCTCAAACAATTGCATGATTAGGATCTGTTTAATATGTGGGTTTTGGGAGGTAGATGAGTTAGTACCTATTGTCCTATTTATTATCAAACCTTTGGGAGTTACTTCTACGTTTGCTTATATTGTTATGCTATGCTTGTAGACGAGGATTGGGTGAGTGTATCCATGACAGTGGTGAGTTCTGTTAATTAATGGTTAACTTAAGGTGGCTACTTAAATTCACATTTGGGTGGATTGAGGCACCTGGGGAACCTAATGTTGCCTGTATTTTTGGAAATCCCGGGGTACCGTGTGATTCTCCTATGGACTGCCACCCAGGCTCAAAGGGATCATAAGATTATTCATGCTAGAAACTTCCGTGTGCAGCCACAAGCTATTATGGGCTCTAGCATTGTTGATTAAGTCATGTGAACTCTTACAGTGGTGGACTAGCAGATGTAGGGGAACGTAGGTGTAACAGTCTACCCATCGTAAGGTGCTAACGCTTCTGAAAGACGTGTCTCGGTCATCCGTTTCTCAAACACCATGTAGTGCGAGAAATCCAACGGAGGAGATCGGGTCTTGTGGGGAAAAGTGCGCAAACCTCTACAGAGTGTACAAACTAATCGTGGTTAGTCGTGTCCCCGGTTATGGACGTTTTGAGTATCTAGTACTTGGATTATCATGTGGATCTCATCACTCTTAATATAATTTGATTGGGTTTTAATGATGATGCTTAATTGGGATTGAGAGGGGGATTACCTTATCAATGTTTAACAACCACCATGATAGTTAAATAAAATTTATTCCTTTGTTGTAGGGAAAAATTGGCTTTATGCAAAACTGTAACCATAGAGCTTTCCACCAGCTATATATGCATGTAGTGATTGCATGATCCTGTTCATTACTCTCTATGTGTTACATTTCCAGCATATTCCATGTGCTGACCCATTTCGGGCTGCAACGTTCATGTTGCAGACTTTTCAGACGACGAGTAAGGTGCCTTAGGTCGTGATCTTTCACTCAGTGATGTCGTTGGAGTTGATGGACTCGCTTTATCTTCCAAGCCTTCCGCTGTTATCGTTATTAGATGGCCTTAAGCCATATTTATTGTAATAAGTTCTCTTTTGAGACATTCGATGTAATAAGTGTGTGATTGCTACTCTGTTATAAATCCTTCAAGTACTGTGCGTGTCAGCATTACCGATCCAGGGATGACACTGATGCACAGAGATCAGACTGTTTAAGGTCTGGTCGCTACAAGATGGTATTAGAGCACACGCTGACTGTAGGACACGATCACAAAGCTAAAGCCCTAGATCACTACTCTCTTCTCATTTCTAACTCCTCTCCTTTTCTACTCTTTAGGATGGCGGATGCAAGGAACAAGTTCACGCAACCGGATGAAGATACACCTTTTGGACGCCACTTGAAGGAAGTCACTAGATACCTGAACATCGGAGTACCAAGCTTCACCGGGACCTACATCGCCACTTTGCCAGAAGAGGAGCATTGGATGATTGGAGTTCAAGTTCCAGGAAGGATGTTCATGCCCGTCACTGAGCCCATAGAGTTTTCCTTTGATGCACCAACCTGGAGTTTAAGAAAGAGCATGGCAACCCACATCACCATGGGACGCACTGGAGAAGTTTACCACAAGGATCTCAAGGATACTATCTACCAGATTTGTGGGCGCCGAGATGAGCAATGGGAGATGATCAGTACTAGGAAGGATAGATCTATTGCAGCTTTCATCCAGGAGTTAAACCAGCACATTCATCGCTAGGAGAACCAGATGTGCGCAGGCATGATAGATCTGAAGAAGGCAATGGATAGGATCACGGAGCTGGAAGAAGAACTCAAGATTACACGTGATGGATATGAGGAGGAAATTGCAACCTTATTGGAGAAGAATGATGACCTGATAAAGAAGATCGGAGTGTTCATGGGAGACCCCGCGCCAGGAGGAGAAGACGACGATTCCACCTGTCCGGAGAACTACATCATCATCGACGACACCGACTCGGACCCTGAAGATAGCGATGATGACTTTGTTGATGAAGTTGGAGCAGATATCATGGAGTCTTCGACCGATCAATTTTTCTAGTCGACCACCATAATAGTAGTAGTATTCCCCATGTATATAGCATAGTCCGAGCACTTTTGTAATGATAGTTAGACCGATGTACACCCTTGTTTGAATTGATTGAAGTGATATTGATTGTGTTTGTCTCATGTGCATATGGGTAGTGTTTTCCCCCTATATCTCATCCTATTCTGTATTCTCATCCTTTCTAAACCCTCAGATGCCTCCGAGATGCGACAATGGATTTGCTTTCCCGCCGGAGCTCACTCAGTTGATCCAGCAGCATAATGCATTGATGCAGATACTAGTCCAGAATCAGAATCAGTGGAACAACAACAACAATAACCCACCACCACCACCACCTGTTGATCACTTAGCCCGTTTCTTGAGGCTTAATCCGCCGATGTTCTCTAGCAGCACCGAGCCGATAGTTGCAGTTGATTGGCTCCACAAGATTGGAAGGGAGTTGACCACTGCAGGATGCACAGATGCGGAAAGAGTGCGGTTTGCCGCACATCAGCTTGATTGACCCGCAGCATCATGGTGGGAGAATTTCACAGCCACTTACCCCATCGACACCGTCACATGGGACCAGTTTTAGCAGGCTTTCCATACTGCCCATGTTTCAGCAGGACCTATGGCCATGAAGAAGCGTGTGTTTCGAAACTTGCGCCAAGGAGGACGTACCGTTGGTCAGTATGTGGATGATTTTAGTAAGTTAGCACGTTATGCCCCAGATGACGTTGCTACGGATGCAGCTAAGCAGGAGAAGTTTCTGGAAGGACTGAATGATGAGCTGAGCATGCAGTTGATGGTAGCAACCTTTAACAACTACCAGGAGTTGGTAGATAGAGATCTCATGATTGAAGGGAAGCAGCAGCAGATTGACAACCGCGAGAGGAAGTATGGACAGGGGAAGTACAATTCTGGAGCTCAGCAGAAGCCTCGTTTTACCCTGAACTCGGGAGGACCATTTCAGCATAACCATGGAGGTCACAACCACAATGGAGGAAGTTCGCACAACCATAGTGGCCCCAGGAATGGAAATGGTAATGGAGGAAGCAACGGCCAGAACCATTCCAACCCAGCAACCCCAACCAAGAAGGATCTGAGCCACGTCACTTTCTACAAGTGCCAGAAGACTGGACATTATGCCAATGAATGTCCTGAAGCTAAGAATAGAAATTGCAATGGAAGCTCTGGGAAGAAGCCGAACCCTTTGAACAGGGGACAGGTGAACCATGTTAACGTGGAGGAGGTTGAAGCCCAGCCAGATGCAGTAATAGGTAAGTTTTTGGTTAAGTCATTTACTGCAATCGTTCTTTTTGATACTGGTACATCTCATTCATACATATCAAGGGGATTTGTGGATAAGTATAAACTGCCCACCAAAGTTCTTAGAACACCTATGTTAGTAAGCTCACCAAGAGCAGAGTATCTAGCAAGTCAAGGATGTCTTCAGATGCCATTGACCATAGGTAGGCATGTTTTCCCCTCAAACCTGATAATTTTGGAGTCGCAAGGTTTGGATGTGATTTCGGGTATGGATTGGCTATCGATGTATGGAGGAAACATCGATTGCGCCAGTAAGTCGATTTTGCTCACCACCCCAGAAGGAAGGAGGATTAAGTATGTATCCCGGCATGTGCCGAAGAGGACTCAAGTGAATTCCTTATTAGGAGTTGTACAGGAGGAAGTACCAGTGGTGAAGGATTTCCCTGATGTATTTCCAGAAGAATTGCCAGGCATGACACCGGATAGAGACATTGAGTTTTTGATTGAGCTTTTACCACGCATAGGGCTAATATCTAAGAGACCGTATAGGATGCCTGCAAAGGATTTGGAGGAAATTAAGAAGCAGAATAAGGAGTTACTGGATAAAGGCTATATTCGCCCAAGTTCGTCACCGTGGGGATCACCAGTGCTTCTAGTGGAGAAGAAGGATGGATCGTTGAGGATGGTTGTTGATTATCGTGGATTTAATGAAGTGACGATCAATAACAATTACCCACTGCCGATGATCAATGATCTGTTTGACCAGTTGCAAGGAGCTAAAGTATTTTCCAAGATCGATCTGCGATCAGGATACCACCAGTTGAAGATTTGACAGCAGGATATACCTAAGACAGCTTTTACCACAAGGTACGGGCTATATGAGTATACCGTTATGTCATTTGGTCTGACTAACGCACTTGCTTCTTTCATGAACATGATGAACAAGGTGTTTATGGAGTTTCTGGATAAGTTCGTCGTGGTGTTCATTGATGATATTCTGGTCTACTTGAAGAATGAAGAGGAGCATAAGGAGCATTTGTGTTTGGTACTTGGAAAGCTCAGAGAACATCAGTTATATGCCAAATTCAGCAAGTGCGAGTTTTGGTTGAAGGAAGTTGGATTCCTCGGACATGTTATATCCGGAGAAGGAATAGTAGTAGACCCCACCAAAGTTGTCACTATGACAAATTGGGAAGCACCCACGTCCGTTGGAGAGATCCGGAGTTTTCTTGGACTCGCAGGATACTACCGGAGGTTCATTAAGAATTTCTCGAAGATTGCAAAGCCCATGACGGAGTTGTTGAAAAAGGACACCAAGTTCAAATGGACTGAGGAATGTGAGGCCAGTTTTTAGGAGTTGAAGAAACTCTTGGTTACATCACCAGTGTTGATTCTGCTAGATCAGCGCAAGGATTATGAAGTATATTGCGATGCTTCACGTCGAGGATTTGGAGCAGTACTTATGCAGGAGGGAAGAGTTGTTTCTTATGCCTCACGACAGCTTAAACCCCATGAGTTGAATTATGCTACACATGATTTGGAGTTTGCAACCATAGTGCATGCATTGAAGACATGGAGACATTTTATCATCGAAAACCATTGTGAGGTATACACGGATCACAAGAGTTTGAAGTATATCTTCATGTAGAAGGAGTTGAATATCAGGAAAAGTAGATGGTTGGAGCTCATCAAGGATTATGATATTAGATTGCACTATCATCCTGGAAAGGCTAACATAGTAGGTGATGCGTTGAGCCACAAGAGCCATGTCAACACACTCATGACCGAAGAGTTACCCAAGGAGTTAGCAGAGGATCTTCGCGAGCTATGTTTGGAGATAGTTCCTAGAGGCTATGTAGCGGCATTGGAGATTCAGTCTACCCTGATGGATAAGATCTGAGAAGCTCAGAAGACGAACAAGGAGATTGCCAAGATAAAGGAAAGGATGAACAATGGAAAACCTACGGGATTTCATGAGGATGAGCACGATACCTTATGGTTTGAGGACCGCATATATGTGCCTAATGATTCGGAGATCAGGAAGCTAATTCTGCAAGAAGCCCATGATTCGCCGTATTCGATTCACCCAGGAAATACCAAGATGTACCTGGATTTGAAGGACAGTTTTTGGTGGACCGGAATGAAGAAAGATATTGCAGAGTATGTAGCAGTTTGTGATGTATGTTAGAGAGTAAAGGCAGAGCATCAGAAGCCAGCATGTTTGTTACAGCCATTGCCGATACCCGAATGGAAGTGGGATAAGTTAGGCATGGATTTTATCACGGGATTGCCCAGGACTCATTCATGCTATGACTCGATATGGGTTGTAGTCGACCGTTTGACAAAGGTAGCTCATTTCATCCCCGTGAAGAGCACTTATACCAGTGCTAAGTTGGCAAAGATATACATGACCAGGACCGTATGTTTGCATGGAGTTCTGAGGACCATTGTATCAGATAGAGGAACCTAATTTACCTCAAAGTTTTGGAATCAGCTACATGAAACCTTGGGCACCAGGCTAGAGTTCAATACAACCTTTCATCCGCACACAAATGGATAGACCAAGAGAGTCAATCAGATTCTGGAGGACATGTTGAGAGCTTGTGCGCTAGATTATGGATCTAGTTGGGACGACAATTTGCCTTATGCAGAGTTCTCTTACAACAACAGTTATCAATCCGGTTTGAAGATGGCCCCTTTCGAAGCTTTGTACGGAAGGAGGTGCAGGACACCGTTGTTGTGGGATGAAGTTGGAGACCGTCAGTTTTTTGGACCAGATTTGATCAAAGAGTCTGAAGATAAGGTTAGCTGATTCGTGATAGACTCAAGGTAGCCCAGTCCAGGCAGAAGAGCTATGCGGATTCTAAACGCAAGGAGACAGTTCACGGAGTCGGAGATAGAGTTTATCTTCGAGTGTCCCCACTTCGAGGAGTGAAGTGTTTTGGAGTTAAGGGAAAGTTAGCACCATGTTTTGTGGGACCTTACAAAGTTTTGGAACGTATGGGAGAAGTTGCTTACAAGTTGGAGTTGCCCGAAGGATTATTAGGAGTTCATGATGTGTTCCACATTTCTCAGTTGAAGAAGTGCCACGCAGAGATGGTTGATATTCCACTGAGAGATACAGTGCCACTGGAAGCGATTCAGTTGGATAGCGACTTGACCTATGAGGAGAAACCAGTAAAGATTCTCGAGTTTGCCAGCCGAGTTACACGCAACAAGGTTATCAAGTTTTGCAAGGTTCACTGGTGCCACCACACCGAAGATGAAGCCACCTGGGAACGAGAGGAAGACCTATGGAATGACCACCCTCACCTATTTTCTAGCCAACCCGAATCTCGAGGGCGAAATTCATCTTAAGGAGGGTAGGTTTGTAACATCCCAAATTTTCAATTTGGAGTGTTATACATTAGATCATCATTGCATATCATATTTTATTGCTTTCTAGCTTGATCCTAGAAATTCTACACAAGTCAAGGACCCACGGAGAGAGTTGGGGATTTCGATATTTTCATATTTGAGTTTTTCTTTAATTCTGAAAAGAGGATCAATTGGTTTTGATTATTTTTCTTTCCTAATATTTCAAAACTAAAAATATATGAGAGGAGATAAAATGACTTCTCCAAAATAAATGAAATATTAGAGGAAAAATATTAAAATCAATTTAATATTTTATTTGCAGTTTATTGCAATTTTATTTGAATTAGAAAAATTGCATGTTTTCAAAATTGCATTTTAGGGCCAAGAAAATGTTCATGTTGTTCTAAATATTTTATTTAGACGGTGAAAATTTGTTTTGGCATTTTTAGATTTTTATTTATTTTTCTAGGATTTATTTTCGGTGGAACGTTATTTTTTTTAAAAAAATGTGTGCGCGCCCGACTGGGCCAGCGGCCCAGCCGAGCCATGCCGGCCTCGCCCCGCCTCCGCCCGACCGGCTCCGAGCCGGAGTCCGGCCGGTGCACGCCGCCGCCGCCGAGTCCGGGGAGGACTCCTCCTCCTCGCCCCCTTCCCCAAGCCGCCGCCCCCTCCTTTATATACTCCGCCACCACCACCACCCGCCACCACCACCACCCGCCACCACCACCACCGATGCCGCCGCCTCGGATCCGCCTCCTGTCGCCGTGTCGCCGCCGCCCCACCCCACCAACGCCCACCAGAGCCCGCCCGCCCGCCGGATGAAAGGATCAAGAAGAGGTGTCTAGAGGGGGGGGGTGATTAGACACTAAGTGAAAAAGTTGCAGTTTTTAATTTCTTTAAGTTGAAGTGGAGTTTTGGCACAAGTTTAACAATCATAATACATATCAAGCAAGCATGCAAAGAGTATATGAGCAGCGAAAAGTAAAGCATGCAAATTGCAAGAATGTAAAGGGATGGGATTGGAGTGTGCAAACACAATTTGGAGACATGGAGATTTTTGAGCCGTGGTTCCGATTGGTGCTATCGTACATCCACGTTGATGGAGACTTCAACCCATGAAAGGTAACGGTTGCGCGAGTCCACGGAGGGCTCCACCCACGAAGGGTCCATGAAGAAGAAACCTTGTCTATCCCACCATGGCTGTTGCCCACGAAGGACTTGCCTCACTAGGGTAGATCTTCACGAAGTAGGCGATCTCCTTGCCCTTACAAACTCCTTGGTTCAACTCCACTATCTTGTCGGAGGCTCCCAAGTGACACCTAGACAATCTAGGAGACACCACTCTCCAAGAAGTAACAAATGGTGTGTTGATGATGAACTCCTTGCTCTTGTGCTTCAAATGATAGTCTCCCCAACACTCAACTCTCTCTCTTTCTCTCTCGGGATTTGGATTTGGTGGAAAGAAGATTTGAGTGGAAAGAAACTTGGGGAAGGATAGAGCTCAAGATTCATATGGTAGGAATGGAATATCTTGGTCTCAACACATGAGTAGGTGGTTCTCTCTCAGAAAATGAATGCTGGAAGTGTAGGCACGTTCTGATGGATCTCTCCACGAATAAAGAGTGGGTGGAGGGGGTATAGCCTCCACACAAAATCTAACCGTTACACACAACTTACCAATCTCGGTGGGACCGAATCGTCAAACTCGGTCAGACCGATTTAGTAAATAATGTGATTGTTAGGATTTTCGGTGGGACCGACATGTCAACTCGGTGGGACCGATATGGTTAGGGTTAGGGCATAACGTAATCTCGGTGAGGCCGATTACACAAACTCGGTGAGATCGATTTTGGTAATAAGCTAACCAGAGAGTTGGTCAGGCAAACTCGGTGGGACCGATTCGCTCATGTCGGTTGGACCTAAATGTTACGAAGAGGAACAGAGAGTTTGCATTGTAATCTTGGTAGGACCGATTACACAAACTCGGTGTGACCGATTTTGGTAATGGATACATACAGAGAGATTACAATCCCATCTTGGTGAGACCGAGATCCCTATCGGTGAGACCGATTTGACTGGGTTTGTGGTAGTGGCTATGACATCTGAACTCGGTGGCGCCGGATAGAAAGAATCGGTGGGGCTGAGTTGAACTTTTGGTTTGGGTCATATGTGGATGTGAGAAAGTAGTTGAGGGCTTTGGAGCATATCACTAAGCACTTTGAGCAAGCAAGCCATTAGACAACACCTCATCCCCTCTTGATAGTATTGGCTTTTCCTATAGACTCAATGTGATCTTGGATCACTAAAATAGAAAGTGTAGAGTCTTGTGCTTTGAGCTTGAGCCAATCCTTTGTCCTTAGCATCTTGAAGGGGTTCCACATCCTCTAGTCCATGCCACTCCATTGTTGAACTTATCTGAAACATACAAGGTAAAAGTATTAGTCCAACAAGAGATATGTTGACATAAATTACCAAAATCACCCAGGGAGCACTTGTGCTTTCATCGGACCACCGCCGGAGGTTGCCGCCGCCGCTATCCTGCCGTTCGTCGTTTTTTTTGAGAAAAAATCGTTTCATTTTTTTTGAAAAACCTAGTTTTCTTTTTTTTGTTTAGATCGGTCGGTTTTTCTGGTTTATTTATTTAGCGAGCGTCCGCTCGTTCGTTCGTTTTAACGAACGGTTTTCACCATTTAGCCGCAGACAGCGAACGTCCGTTCGTTAGCCTGTTCGTCCGTTTTTCTTTTTCCAGGGTTTATCCGCGATTATTTTCGATCGTGATTTCTGCCCTGATTTTTGTTTTAGTTTTTCTTTTCGCTCATTTATCGGAATCAGGCGATTCAAGCGCCTAGAGTTCGTCTCGAGACCCTCTTTCCGTTTAACCAACTTAAACAAGTTTTTGCTACTATAAAATTTGACTTAAGTCCAGATTAGTAAACGTAGTATGTTTCTTTCGCCGTTTGAGCTTCGTTGCTTCGTTTGGTTTGATTATTTTTGCAAACCGGAGTTCTTAAGTTGAACTTTCTGGTTAGATCTCTTATTTGAGTTTTATCCATGTTTGTAGTTGAGTGCTTATTGTATGCTTGTTTGTTTGCGATAGAGTACCCGGAGTGCGAAGCGTGCTACTACGAGTCTCTAGGTTTCACGGATCATCAGCAATGCAAGTAACACTTTGATCACACCTCTTCACTACCCAGTTTTATTGCATTAGATCAATCCCCAAACAATTGCATGATTAGGATCTGTTTAATATGTGGGTTTTGGGAAGTACATGAGGTAGTACCTATTGTCCTGTTTATTATCAAACCTTTGGGAGTTACTTCTACATTTTCTTATATTGCTATGCTATGCTTGTAGACGAGGATTGGGTGAGTGTATCCATGACAGTGGTGAGTTTTGTTAGTTAATGGTTAACTTAAGGTGGCTACTTAAATTCACATCTGGGTGGACTGAGGCACCTGGGGAACCTAATGTTGCCTGTATTTTTGGAAATCCCGGGGTACCATGTGATTATCCTATGGACTGCCACCCAAGCTCAAAGGGATCATAAGATTATTCATGCTAGAAACTTCCGTGTGCAGCCACAAGCTATTATGGGCTCTAGCATAGTTGATTAAGTCGTGTGAACTCTTACAGTGGTAGACTAGCAGATGTAGGGGAAAGTAGGTGTAACAGTCTACCCATCGTAAGGTGCTAACGCTTCTGAAAGACTGTGTCTCGATCATCCGTTTCTCAAACACCATGTAGTGTGAGAAATCCAACGGAGGAGATCGGGTCTTGTGGGGAAAAGTGCACAAACCTCTGCAGAGTGTACAAACTAATCATGGTTAGCCGTGTCCCCGGTTATGGACGTTTTGAGTATCTAGTACTCGGATTATCATGTGGATCTCATCACTCTTAATATAATTTGATTGGGTTTTAATGATGATGCTTAATTGGGATTGAGAGGGGGATTACCTTATCAATGTTTAACAACCACCATGATAGTTAAATAAAATTTATTCCTTTGTTGTAGGAAAAAACTGGCTTTATGCAAAACTGTAACCATAGAGCTTTCCACCAGCTATATATGCATGTAGTGATTGCATTATCCTGTTCATTACTCTGTATGTGTTACATTGCCAGCATATTCCATGTGCTGACCCGTTTCGGGCAACAATGTTCAAGTTGCAGACTTTTCAGATGATGAGTAAGGTGCCTTAGGTCGTGATCTTTCACTCAGTGATGCCGTTGGAGTTGATGGACTCGCTTTATCTTCCAAGCCTTCCGCTGTTATCGTTATTAGATGGCCTTAAGCCATATTTATTGTAATAAGTTCTCTTTTGAGACATTCAATGTAATAAGTGTGCGATTGCTACTCTGTTATAAATCCTTCAAGTACTGTGCGTGTCAGCATTACCGATCCAGGGATGACACTAATGCACAGAGATCAGACTGTTTGAGGTCTGGTCGCTACAGGTCTTGTCCATCACATCAATCCACTAATGATGTGATCCTGTTCATCAAATGACAACTCATGTCCATGGCTAGGAAACTTAACCATCTTTAATTAACGAGCTAGTCTAGTAGAGGCATACTAGGGACACCGTGTTTTGTGTATGTATTCACACATGTATCAAGTTTCCGGTTAATAAAATTCTAGCATGAAAAATAAACATTTATCATGAATAAGGAAATATAAAAACAACTTTATTATTGCCTCTAGGGCATATTTCCTTCAGTCTCCCACTTGCACTAGAGTCAATAATCTAGATTACATTGCAATGAATCTAACACCCATGGAGTCATGGTGCTGATCATGTTTTGCTCGTGGAAGAGGCTTAGTCAACGGGTCTGCCACATTCAGATCCGTATCTATTTTGCAAATCTCTATGTCTCCCTCCTTGACCAAATCCCGGATGGAGTTGAAGCGTCTATTGATGTGTTTGGTCTTTTTGTGAAATCTAGATTCCTTCCGCAAGGCAATTGCTCTAGTATTGCCACAAAAGATTTTCATTGGACCCGATGCACTAGGTATCACACCTAGATCGAATATGAACTCCTTCATCCAGACTCCTTCATTTGCTGCTTCCGAAGCAGCTATGTACTCCGCTTCACACGTAGATCCCGCCATGACGCTCTACTTGGAACCGCACCAACTGATAGCTCCACCATTCAATAAAAATACATATCCGGTTTGTGACTTAGAGTCATCTGGATCAGTGTCAAAGCTAGCATCGACGTAACCACTTACGACAAGCTCTTTGTCACCTCCATAAACGAGAAACATATCCCTAGTCCTTTTCACGTACTTCAGGATGTTCTTGGCCGCTGTCCAGTGATCCACTCCTGGAGTATGTTGGTACCTCCCTGCTAAACTTATAGCAAGGAACACATCACGTCTGGTACACAACACATCATACCTGATAGAACCTATGATGAGGCACAGGGAATGGCTTTCATATTCTCTCTATCTTCTATAGTGGTCGAGCATTGAGTCTGACTCAACTTCACACCTTGTAACACAGGCAAGAACCCTTTCTTTGACTGATCCGTTTTGAACTTCTTCAAAACTTTATCAAGGTATGTGCTTTGTGAAAGTCCTATCAAGCATCTTGATCTATCTCTATAGATCTTGATGCCCAATATATAAGTAGGCTTTTATGCTATTCAGAAATTCTACATCATTTCCAATCAACAATATGTCATCCATATATAATATTAGAAATGCTATAGAGCTCCCACTCACTTTCTTGAAAATACAGGTTTCTCCAAAAGTCTGTATAAAACCATATGCTTTGATCACCTCATCAAAGTGTATATTCCAACTCCGAGATGCTTGCACCAGTCCATAAATGGATCCCTGGAGCTTGCACACTTTGTTAGCACCTTTAGGATCGACAAAACCTTCTGGTTGCATCATATACAACTCTTCTTTAAGAAATCCATTAAGGAATGCAATTTTGATATCCATTTGCCAGATTTTGTAATCATAAAATGCGGCAATTGCTAACACGATTTGGACAGACTTAAGCATCGCTACGGGTGAGAAAGTCTCATCGTAGTCAACTCCTTGAACTTGCTGAATACCTTTTGCGACAAGTCGAGCTTTATAGACAGTAATATTACCATCAGCGTTAGTCTTCTTATTGAAGATTCATTTATTCTCTATGGGTCGCCGATCATCGGGTAGATCCACCAAAGTCCACACTTTGTTCTCATGCATGGATCCTATCTCAGATTTCATGGCCTCAAGCCATTTATTGGAATTTGGGCTCATCATAGCTTCTTCATAGTTCATGCGTTCGTCATGGTCAAGTAACATGACCTCCTGAATAGGATCACCGTACCACTCTGGTGCAAATCATGCTCTGTTTGACCTACGAGGTTCTATATCAACTTGATCTGTAGTTTCATGATCTTTATCATTATCTTCCTCTCCAGTTGGTGTAGGCATCACGGGAACAGATTTCTCAGATGAACTACTTTCCAAATTGAGAGCAGGTACAAGTATCTCATCAAGTTCGACTTTCCCCCCACTCACTTCTTTCGAGAGAAACTCCTTCTCTAGAAAGGTTCCGTTCTTAGCAACAAAGATTTTGTCTTCGTACTTGTGGTAGAAGGTGTACCCAATTGTTTCCTTAGAGTATCCTATGAAGATGCACTTCTCCGATTTGGGTTCGAACTTATCAGGCTGAAGCCTTTTGACATAAGCATCGCATCCCCAAACTTTAAGAAATGACAACTTAGGTTTGTTGCCAAACCACAGTTCATACGGTATCATCTCAACAGACTTTGAAGATGCCCTGTTTAACGTGAATGTAGCTGTCTCTAATGCATAACCCCAAAATGATAGTGGTAAATCGGTAAGAGACATCATAGATCGCACCATATTTAATAAAGTACGGTTACGACGTTTGTACACACCATTACACTGTGGCGTTCCAGGTGGCGTGAGCTGTGAAACTATTCCACATTGTTTTAAATGAAGGCCAAACTCGTAACTCAAATATTCACCTCCACGATCAGATCATAGAAACTTTATTTTCTTGTTCGATGATTCTCCACTTGACTCTGAAATTATTTGAACTTTTCAAATGTTTCAGACTTGTGTTTCATTAAGTAGATATACCCATATCTGCTCAAGTCATCTGTGAAGGTCAGAAAATAATGATACCCGCCACGAGCATCAACACTCATTCGTCTGCTTACATCTGTACGTATTATTTCAAATAAGTCATTAGCTCGTTCCATTGTTCCGGAGAACGGAGTTTTAGTCATCTTGCCCATAAGGCACGGTTCGCAAGTATCAAATGATTCATAATCAAGTGATTCCAAAAGTCCATCTTTATGGAGTTTCTTCATGCGCTTTACACTGATATGACCTAAACGGCAGTGCCACAAATAAGTTGCACTATCATTATCAACTTTGCATCTTTTAGCATCAATATTATGAATAATTGTATCACCACGATCAATATTCAACAGAAATAGACCACTCTTCAAGGGTGCATGACCATAAAAGATATTACTCATATAAATGGAACAACCATTATTATCTGATTTAAATGAATAACTGTCTGGCACTAAACAAGATCCAGATATAATGTTCATGCTCAACGCTGGCACCAAATAACAATTATCCAGGTCTAAAAATAATCCCGAAGGTAGATGTAGAGGTAGCATGCCGACGACGATCACATCGACCTTGGAACCATTCCCGACGCGCATCGTCACCTCGCCCTTAGCCAATCTTCATTTTATCCGTAGTCCCTGCTTTGAGTTACAAATATTAGCAACCGAACCGGTATCAAATACCCAGGCACTACTACGAGAATTAGTAAGGTACACATCAATAAAATGTCTATCAAATATACCTTTGTTCATTTTGCCATCCTTCTTATCCGCCAAATACTTGGGGCAGTTCCGCTTCCAGTGACCAGTCCCTTTGCAGTAGAAGCACTCAATTTCAAGCTTGGGTCCAGCTTTGGGTTTCTTCCCGGGAGTGACAACTTGCTTGTCATTCTTCTTGAAGTTCCCTTTCTTTTTACCCTTGCATTTCTTCTTGAAACTAGTGGTCTTGTTAACCATCAACACTTGATGCTCCTTCTTGATTTCTACCTCCGCAGCCTTTAGCATTGTGAAGAGCTCGGGAAAAGTCTTCTCCATCCCTTGCATATTGTAGTTCATCACGAAGCCTTTGTAGCCTTGTGGCAGTGATTGAAGAACTCTATCAATGACACAATCATTTGGAAGACTAACTCCCAGCTGAGTCAAGTGGTTATGGTACCCAGACATTCTGAGTATATGCTCACTAACAGAACTGTTCTCCTCCATCTTGCAGCTATAGAACTTGTTGGAGACTTCATATCTCTCAACTCAGGCATTTGCTTGAAATATTAACTTCAACTCCTGGAACATCTCATATGGTCCATGATGTTCAAAACGTTTTTGAAGTCCCAATTCTAAGCCATAAAGCATGGCACATTGAACTAACGAGTAGTCATCAGATCGAGCTTGCCAGATGTTCACAACATCAGCTTCTGCTCCTGCAGCAGGCCTTTCACCCAGCGGTGCATCAAGGACATAATTCTTCTGTGCAGCAATGAGGATAATCCTCAAGTTACGGACCTACTCCGTGTAGTTGCTACCATCATATTTAAACATAGCTTTCTCTAGGGACGCATTAAAATTCAAGGGAACGGTAGCACGGGCCATTGATCTACAACATAGATATGCAAAAAACTATTAGTACTAAGTTCATGATAAATTAAGTTCAATTAATCATATTACTTAAGAACCCCCACTTAGATAGACATACCTTAAGTCATCTGAATGATACGTGATCCAAATCAACTAAACCATGTCCGATCATCACATGAGATGGAGTAGTCTTCAATGGTGAACATCTCTATGTTGATCATATCCACTATATGATTCTCGTTCGACCTTTCGGTCTCCAGTGTTCCGAGACCATATTTGTATATGCTAGGCTCGTCAAGTTTAACCCGAGTATTCCGCGTGTGCAAAATGGCTTGCACCCATTGTATTTGAACGTATAGCTTATCACACCCGATCATCATGTGGTGTCTCAGCACGAAGAACTTTCGCAATGGTGCATACTCGGGGAGAACACTTATACCTTGAAATTTTAGTAAGGGATCATCTTATAATGCTACCGCCGTACTAAGCAAAATAAGATGCATAAAGAGAAACATCACATGCAATCAAAATATGTGACATGATATGGCCATCATCATCTTGTGCTTTTGATCTCCATCACCAAAGCAGCGTCATGATCTCCATCGTCACTGTCTTGACACCTTGATCTCCAGCGTATCGTTGTGGTTGTCTCGCCAACTATTGCTTCTACGACTATCGCTACTGCTTTGTGATAAAGTAAAGCAATTACATGGCGTTTGTATTTCATACAATAAAGCGACAACCATATGCTCCTGCCAGTTGCCGATAACTTTTACAAAACATGATCATCTCATACAACAACGTATAACTCATAATGTCTTGACCATATCACATCACAACATGCCCTACAAAAACAAGTTAGACGTCCTCTACTTTGTTGTTGCAAGTTTTACATGGCTGCTACGGGCTTCTATCATGAACCGTACTTACCTACGACACAAAAACCACAATGGTGATTTATCAAGTTTGCTATTTTAACCTTCACAAGGACCGACTGCGATCAAATTTGATTCAACTAAAGCCAGAGAAACAGACAAGAAACAGACACCCGCGAGCCACCTTTATGCAAAACTAGTTGCATGTCCGTCGGTAGAACCGGTCTCATGAACGCGGTCATGTAAGGTTGGTCCGGGCCGCTTCATCCAACAATACCATCGAATCAAAATAAGACGTTGGTGGTAAGTAGTATGACGATCACCGCCCACAACTCATTGTGTTCTACTCGTGCATATTATCTACGCATAAACCTGGATCTGATATGTTGGAAAACGTAGCTTGCAATTTCAAAAAAATTCCTATGCTCACGCGAGATCTATCTAGGAGATGCATAGCAACGAGAGGGGAAGAGTGTGTACACGTACCTTCATAGACCAAAAGCGGAAGCATTAGCTTAACGCGGTTGATATAGTCGACCGTCTTCTTGATTCAACTAATCAAGCACTGAACGTACGGTAACTTCGAGTTCTGCGCACGTTCAATTCGATGACGTCCCTCGAACTCTTGATCCAGTAGAGGGTCGAAGGAGTAGATGAGTTCCGTCAGTGATGTATAATACGCAACCTTCTCCTTGTAGACATTGTTGGGCCTCCAAGTGCAGAGGTTTGTAGGACAGTAGCAAATTTTCCTCAAGTGGATGACCTAAGGTTTATCAATCCATGGGAGGCGTAGGATGAAGATGGTCTGTCTCAAACAACCCTGCAACCAAATAACAAAGAGTCTCTTGTGTGCCCAACACACCCAATACAATGGTAAATTGTATAGGTGCACTAGTTCGACGAAGAGATGGTGATACAAGTGCAATATGGATGGTAGATTTGAGTATTTGTAATATGAAAATATAAAAACAGCAAGGTAACAAGTGGTAAAAGTGAGCGTAAACGGTATTGCAATAGTAGGAAACAAGGCCTAGGGTTCATACTTTCACTAGTGCAAGTTATCTCAACAATAATAACATAACTGGATCATATAACTATCCCTCAACATGCAACAAAGAGTCACTCCAAAGTCACTAATAGCGGAGAACAAAAACAAAGAGATTATTGTAGGGTACGAAACCACCTCAAAGTTATTCTTTCTGATCGATCTATTCAAGAGTCCATAGTAAAATAACACGAAGCTATTCTTTCCGTTCGATCTATCATAGAGTTCGTACTAGAATAACACCTTAAGACACAAATCAACCAAAACCCTAATGTCACCTAGATACTCCAATGTCACCTCAAGTATCCGTGGGCATGATTATACGATATGCATCACACAATCTCAGATTCATCTATTCAACCAACACAAAGTACTTCAAAGAGTGCCCCAAAGTTTCTACCGGAGAGTCAAGACGAAAACATGTGCCAACCCCTATGCATAGATTCCCAAGGTCACGGAACCCGCAAGTTGATCACCAAAACATACATCAAGTGAATCAATAGAATACCCCATTGTCACCACGGGTATCCCATGTAAGACATACATCAAGTGTTCTCAAATCCTTAAAGACTCAATCCGATAAGATAACTTCAAAGGGAAAACTCAATCCATTACAAGAGAGTAGAGGGGGAGAAACATCATAAGATCCAACTATAATAGCAAAGCTCGCGATACATCAAGATCGTGCCAAATCAAGAACACGAGAGAGAGAGAGAGATCAAACACATAGCTACTGGTACATACCCTCAGCCCCGAGGGTGAACTACTCCCTCCTCGTCATGGGGAGCGCCGGGATGATGAAGATGGCCACCGGTGATGGATTCTCCCTCCGGCAGGGTGCCGGAATAGGCTCCCAAGAGGTTTTTGGTGGCTACAGAGGCTTGTGGCGGCGGAACTCCCGATCTATTGTGCTCCCGGATGTTTTCGGGGTATATGGATATATATAGGTGAAAGAAGTCGGTCAGGGGAGCCATGAGGGGCCCACGAGGGAGGGTGGCGCCTAGGGGGGTAGGGCGCACCCTCGACCCTCGTGGCTCCCTCGAAGCTTCCCTGACGTCTACTCCAAGTCTTCTAGATTGCTTCCATTCCAAAAATAACTCTCCCGAAGATTTCATTCCATTTGGACTCCGTTTGATATTCCTTTTCCGTGAAACACTAAAATAGGCAAAAAAACAACAATTTGGGCTGGGCCTCCGGTTAATAGGTTAGTCCCAAAAATGATATTAAAGTTTATAGTAAAGCCCATAAACATCCAAAACAGGCAATATAATAGCATGGAACAATAAAAAATTATAGATAAGTTGGAGACGTATCAGTCAGCATGATGGTGTGGTGACGGTGATGGTGATGTGATCCTCGCAGGGCTGCGCCTAAGCACTACGACAATATGACCGGAGGAGTAAATGGTGGAGGGGGCACCGCACACGGCTAAGAAACAATTGATGTGCCTAGAGGTGCCTCCCGGCCCCGTATATAAATGAGGAGAGGGGA
>NC_041381.1:218945794-219003399 GCF_002162155.2 Triticum dicoccoides | reverse complement strand
ACTCCTAGTCCTAGTTAGCCCCCCTTCCTTTCCAATGGAGGGGGAAAGAGGGAAGTAGAGGGAGAGGAAGAGGGAGAAGGAAAGGGGGGCCGCGCCCCTCCCCTTGTCCAATTCGGACTCCCCATGGGGGGGCGCCACCTCCTCGTGGCCAGCCTTGCATCTCCCCTATGGCCCATAAGGCCCATTACTCCCCCCCGGGGGGGGGGGGTTGCGGTAACCCCTTGGTACTCCGATAATTATCCGAAACACTCCGAAAACATTCCGGTGTCTGAATACCACCTTCTATATCAATCCTTACCTCTCGACCATTTCGAGACTCCTAGTCATGTCCGTGATCTCATACGGGAATCCGAACAACCTTCGGTCACCAAAACACATAACTCATATAATACATATCATCATCGAACGTTAAGCGTGCGGACCCTACAGGTTCGAGAACTATGTAGACATGACCGAGGCACCTCTCCGGTCAATAAATGATAACCCACAAGTATAGGGGATCGTAAAAGTTTTCGAGGGTAGAGTATTCAACCCAAATTTATTGATTCGACACAAGGGGAGCCAAAGAATATTCTTGAGTATTAGCAGCTGAGTTGTCAATTCAACCACACCTGAAAGACTTAATATCTGCAACAAAGTATTTAGTAGCAAAGTAGTATGGAAGTAACAGTAACAATGGCAAAAGTAATATATTAGCAGTTTTGTAGCAATCGTAACAATAGCAATGGAGAAGTAACTTAGTAAAGATCAATATGAAACGAGCTTGTAGGCAATGGATCAGTGATGGATAATTATGTCGGATGGCATTCATCATGCAACAGTTATAACATAGGGTGACACAGAACTAGCTCCAGTTCATTAATATAATGTAGGCATGTATTCCGAATATAGTCATACGTGCTTATGGAAAAGAACTTGCATGACATCTTTTGTCCTACCCTCCCGTGGCAGCGGGGTCCTAATGGAAACTAAGGGATATTAAGGCCTCCTTTTAATAGAAGAACCGGACCAAAGCATTATCACTTAGTGAATAAATGAACTCCTCAAACTACGGTCATCACCGGGAGTGGTCTCGATTATTGTCATTTCAGGGTTGCCGGATCATAACACGTAGTAGGGGACTATAACTTGCAAGATAGGATCTAGAATACTCATATATTCATGAAAACATAATAGGTTCAGATCTGAAATCATGGCACTCGGGCCCTAGTGACAAGCATTAAGCATAGCAAAGTCATAGCAACATCAATGTTAGAACATAATGGATACTAGGGATCAAACCGTAACAAAGCTAAATCGATTACATGGTAAATCTCATCCAAACCATCACCGTCCAGCAAGCCTACGATGGGACTACTCACGCATGTTGGTGAGCATCATGAAATTGGTGATGGAGGATGGTTGGTGATGATGATGGCGACGGATTCCCCTCTCTGGAGCCCTGAACGGACTCCAGATCTGCCCTCCCAAGGAAGAACAGGGCTTGTCGGCGGCTCCTTATCGTAAAACGTGATGAATCCTTCTCTCTGGGTTTTTTCTCCCCGGATGTGAATATATGGAGTTGGAGTTGAGGTCGGTGGAGGTCCAGGGGGCCCACGAGGCAGGAGGGCGCGCTCAGGGGGGGTAGAGCGCGCCCCCACCCTTGTGGCCAGGGTGTGGGCCCCCTTCAGCTGATTCTTTCACCAGTATTTTTTATTAATTCCAAAAAGTGTCTCCATGAAGTTTTAGGTCATTCTGAGAACTTTTATTTCTGCACAAAAATAACACCATGGCAATTCTGCTGAAAACAACGTTAGTCCGGGTTAGTTCCATCCAAATCATGCAAGTTAGAGTCCAAAACAAGGGCAGAAGAGTTTGGAAAACTAGATACGTTGGAGATGTATCAACTCCCCCAAGCTTTTGCTTGTCCTCAAGCAATTCAGTTGACAAACTGAAAGTGATAAAGATAAACTTTGACAAACTTTGTTTGATCTTGTTGTTGCAAATATGTAAAGCCAACATTCAAGCTTTCAGAAAAGATTATGAACTAACCATATTCACAATAACATTTAGGTCTCACGTTTACTCATATCAATGGCATAATCAACTAGAGAGTAATAATAATAAATCTCGGATGACAACACTTTCTCAAAACAATCATGATATGATATAACAAGATGGTATCTTGCTAGCCCTTTCTGAGACCTCAAAACATAAATACAGAGAACCACTAAAGATCAAGGACTGACTAGACATTGTAATTCATGGCAAAAGAGATCCAGTCATAGTCATACTCAATATCAATTAATAACAATGCATACAAATGAAAGTGGTACTCTCTAATTGGTGCTTTTTATAAGAGGATGATGACTCAACATAAAAGTAAATAGATATGCCCTTCGCAGGGGGAAGTAGGGATTTGCAGAGGTGCCAGAGCTCGAGTTTTTGAAACAGAGATAAATAATATTTTGAGAGGCATACTTTCATTGTCAACATAACAACCAAGAGATCTGGATATCTTCCATGCTACATACATTATAGGCGGTTCCCAAACAGAATGGCAAAGTTTATACTCCCCCACCACCAACGAGCACATTCCACGGCTGGTCCGAAACAACGGGTAGTCTAACTAACAACAATCCTGGGGGAGTTTTGTTTGCAATTATTTTGATTTGATTTGAGCATGGGACTGGGCATCCCGGTTACCGGCCATTTTCTCGGGAATGATGAGCGGAGTCCACTCATCATGAGAATAGCCCACCTAGCATGGAAGATATTGACATCCTTAGTTGATACATGAGCTATTCGAGCATACAAAACAAAATTTCATTTGAAGGTTTAGAGTTTGGCACATGCAAATTTACTTGGAACGACGGGTAAATACCGCATATAGGTAGGTATGGTGGACTCATATGGAACAACTTTGGGGTTTATGGAAGTGGATGCACAAGCAGTATTCCTGCTTAGTGCAGGTGAAGGCTAGAAAGAGACTGGGAAGCGACCAACTAGAGAGCGACACAGTCATAAACATGCATTAGGATTAACCAACAATGAGTGCAAGCATGAGTAGGATATAAATCACCATGAACATAAATATCGTGGAGGCTATGTTGATTTTGTTTCAACTATATGCATGAACATGTGCCAAGTCAAGCCACTCGAATCATTCAAAGGAGGATACCAACCTATCATACTACATCACAACCATCTTAATAGCATGTTGGCACGCAAGGTAAACCTTTATAAACTCCTAGCTAATTAAGCATGGCATGAGTAACTATAATCTCTAATTGTCATTGCAAACATGTTTCATTCATAATAGGCTGAATCAGGAACGATGAACTAATCATATTTACAAAAACAAGATAGGTCGAGTTCATACCAGTTTTTCCTCATCTCAATCATTTCATCATATATTGTCATTATTGCCTTTCACTTGCACGACCGAATGGTGTGGATAATAATAATAATAATAGTGCACATGCATTGGACTAAGCTGGAATCTGCAAATATTTAATTCAAAGGAGAAGACAAGGTAATATGGGCTCTTTGTTAGATCAAGAATAATGCATATGAGAGCCACTCATCATTTTCATCGTGGTCTTCTCCTCTCGACCCCAAAGAAAATAAAAGAATTTCGAAGAACGAGGAAATTTATTTACACAGGAAAGCTCCCAACAAGCAAAAGAAATCTTTTTGGGTTTTCTTTTAATATTACTACTAAGCATGGAAATTAAACTAGCTAGAAGCTACACCATTTTTTTGTTTTTCTCAAAAAAAAATTCAAACACACAAGAAGAAAACAGGAAAGGAAAATAAACTAGCATGGATAATACAATGAAAAAGTATGAACGCCGACAACTAGAATGAGTGTGTGAACATGAATGTAATGTCAGTGAGAAATACGTACTCCCCCAAGCTTAGGCTTTAGGCCTAAGTTGGTCTAAGGCCACCACTGGCCCGGATGATATCTGACATCATAGCTGGGGTCGTACTGTGCTGCGGCCGCTACCGTCGATGAGCTGCTTCCTGGAGATGAGCAGACTCCGCTGATCTCTCGTACTTGTTTGCCTCCTCTCTGGTTATAACATATCTCTCATTTGCCTAAAAGTTAAAGAAGGAAGGAGCAGACAATGTAATAGTGATAGCACACCGTCTGTCAAAGATTAGATGGTACTGGAGGGATTGATCATTCCTCTCAAGAAACTGGTAACGAACCATATCATTATAATCTAGAAAAGCTGGTGGCAACTCAATATCATTTTCTCTTATGGATACACCAAGATAATCAGCTAAATGAGTTGCATATATCCCACCAAATAAATCTCCATCTTTAGCATTAAGATGTAACCTCCGCGCAACAATGGCCCCCAAGTTATATCGCTTATCACCTAATACCGCACTCTTGAGGACACTAAGATCTGGGAGGAAAATGTGGCTATGCTCGTTCTTACCGTTAATGCATCTACCTATAAAGAGAGCAAAGTAATGTATGGCAGGAAAATGAATACTCCCTATGGTAGCTTGTGTGATATTTCTACTTTCTCCCACAGTGATGCTAGCAAGGAAATCATTATATTCTGATTTGTGAGGTTCACTAAAGATGCCCCACTGTGGGATTTTGCAAGCAGTATTAAAATCTTCAAGGTCCATGGTATATGATTTATCATAGAGGTCAAATATAACAGTGTGAGTGTTGCACTTAAAAGAAAATTCAAACCTCCGCACAAAGAAATCAGTGAGGTAATAGTATTGTCGGCACTTATCTGGTACGAAGTCCTCAAGATCAACATTACGCACATATGCATCAAATTCATCCTTGAAGCCTGCATGGACCATAAATTCATCCGACGACCATTCACAAGGCTGCACTTGAGCTTCCCTTCATGGTTTGAGGTTTGGCTCACGTATCACGAGCCTCGGTGCTTGCTTCCTCAAAGAACCACCTTGGTACATTTTCCTAAACATTTTTCTTCCTCTAAAAAATTCTGAAGTTTTTAGTGACTCAATAAAAGTGAACCAAACTCAACAAGATTGATAGCAACTGCTCCCACAAGTGCCTAGAGGCTATATCATGCATTAAAACTACTTTGTCCCATATAAATTTGACATGCAAGCTCAAGAACAGGGTCACATCAGCAGCGAAAATTTGCAATAAATAAAGCACTAGAACAAAAACTAATTGGACCATTGGAGGAGTCACATACCGAAGAACAATCCCCCAAAGCAGTTTTGTGAATGGAGCTTTAAGCAAGGAGATTGAAAATGGCAGCAAAATGAGCAAGAACACGAGTTTGAGCTATGTGATGATTTTTTTCTCGAGGAAGACAAAGTGTGTGGGTGCTGGAATAAGTGGAGGGGGCCACGTGGGGCCCACGAGGTAGGGGCGCACACTCAGGGGGGTAGGGCGCGCCCTCCACCTTCGTGGCTAGATGGTGTGGCCCCCTGGTTTCTAAGTGCCAGAAGTTCTCAAATATTCTATAAAAAATCATACTAAATTTTCACGGCATTTGGAGAACTTTTATTTTTGGGGTATTTTTTTATTGCATGGATAATTCAGAAAACAGACGGAAAATACTATTTTTGCTTTATTTAAACTAAATAACAGAAAGTGACAGGAGGGTACAAAGTGTTGTGCTTTCTAAATTCATCCATCTCATGCTTATAAAGAGGAATCCATTAACAAGGTTGATCAACTCTTGTTAACGAACCTCTTTCAAATAACATGAAACCGGAGAATTTTTGAATAACACTAAGTAACCTCAACGGGGATATGCATGTCCCCAACAATAAGAATATCATATTTCTTTTTTTGACAGTAGGAAGAGGGAATTCAAAACCTCCAATAGTAATAGTTGAAATTTTTCCAATAGAATTGATACTATGAACTTGAGGTTGTTTCTTCGGAAAGTGTACCACATGCTCATTACCATTAACATGAAAAGTGACATTGCCTTTGTTGCAATCAATAACATCCCCTGCAGTATTCAAAAAGGGTCTACCAAGGATGATTGACATACCGTCGTCCTTGGGAATATCAAGAATAACAAAGTTTGTTAAAATAGTAAAGTTTGCAACCACAACAGGCACATCCTCACAAATACCGATAGGTATAGCAGTTGATTTATCAGTCATTTGCAAAGAGATTTCAGTAGGTGTCAACTTATTCAAATCAAGTTTGCGATATAAAGAGAAATGCATAACACTAACACCGGCTCCAAGATCACATAAAGCAATTTTAACATAGTTTCTTTTAATGGAGCATGGTATAGTTGGTACTCCTGGATCTCCAAGTTTCGTTGGTATTCCACCCTTAAAATTATAATTGGCAAGCATGATGGAAATTTCAGCTTCCGATATCTTTCTTTTATTTGTAACAATATCTTTCATACACTTAGCATAAGGATGCATTTTGAGCATATCAGTCAAATGCATACGCAAAAAGATAGGTCTAATCATTTCAGCAAAGCGCTCAAAATCCTCATCATCCTTTTTCTTGGATGGCTTAGGAGGAAAAGACATAGGTTTCTGAACCCATGGTCCCTTTCTTTATCGTGCTTCCTAGCAACAAAGTCTCTCTTATCATAACGTTGATTCTTTGATTGTGGGTTATCAACATCAACAACAGGTTCAATCTCTACATCATTATTCTTACTAGGTTGAGGATCAACATGAACATCATCATTAACATTATCACTAGGTTCATGTTCATCACCATATTGTATCTCAACATCAGAAATAGAAATATCATTGGGATTCTCAAGTGTGTCAATAACAGGTTCACTAGAAGCATGCAAAGTCCTATCAGTATTCTTTTTCTTTTTATGAGAAGGACTATGTGTATCAGTATTAATTCTCTGAGAGTCTTTCGCAACTCTCTTAGGATGGCCCTCAGGATACAAAGGTTCCTGGGTCATTTTATCACCTCTAGTCATAACTCTAACAGCATTATCATTGTTCTTATTATTCAACTCATTGAGCAAATCATCTTGTGCCTTAAATACTTGTTCTACTTGAGTTGTAACCATAGAAGCTTGTTTACTAATAAGCTTAAGATCACTTTTAACTCTAGACATATAATCACTCAAGTGTTCAACCATATAAGCATTACGATTCAATTATCTACCAACATAAGCATTGAAGTTCTCTTGTTTAACAATAAAATTATCAAACTCATCCAAGCATTGACTCGCATACTTATTATATGGGATACCACCTTCATAAAATCTATAGAGAGAATTTACCTTTACTACCTGTGTCGGGTTATCAAGACCATGTATCTCTCCAATAGGAGGTAAATTCTTAATGTCTTCAGCTTTAATACCTTTTTCTTTCATAGATTTCTTTGCCTCTTGCATATCTTCAGGACTGAGAAATAGAATACCTCTTTTCTTCAGAGTTGGCTTAGGAGTTGGTTCAGGAAGTGTCCAGTCATTATCATTACTCAATATATTATTCAATAGCAATTCAGCTTGCTCAACAGTTCTTTTCCTGAAAACACAACCAACACAACTATCCAGGTGGTCCCTAGAAGCATCGGTTAGTCCATTGTAAAAGATATCAAGTACTTCATTTTTCTTTAGAGGATAATCAGGCAAAGCATTAAGTAATTGGAGAAGCCTCCCCCAAGCTTGTGGGAGACTCTCCTCTTCAATTTGCACGAAATTAAATATTTCCCGCATGGCAGCTTGTTGCTTATCAGCAGGAAAATATTTTGCAGAGAAATAGTAAATCATATCCTGGGGACTACGCACACAACTAGGAGCAAGAGAATTAAACCATATTTTAGCATCACCCTTTAGCAAGAAAGTAAACAATTTAAGAATATAGTAATAGCGAATTTTTTCCTCATGAATAAATAGGGTGGCTATATCATACAATTTAGTAAGATGTGCCACAACAATTTCATATTCAAAACCATAGAAAGGATCAGATTCAACCAAAGTAATTAACTTGGGATCGACAGAGAATTCATAATCCTTATCAGTAACACAGATTGGTGAAGTAGCAAAAGCAGGGTCATATTTCATTCTAGCATTCAAAGACTTTTCTTTCAGCTTAGCTAATGGTTTCTTAAGATCATATCTATCACTGCAAGCAAAAAAGTCTCTAGCAGTTTATTCATCCATAATATAACCTTCAGGTACAACAAGCAATTCATATCTAGAGGGAGAATCTTCATCATCACTTTCATTAATATCATCAGTTTTAGTTATTTCATTCTCTCTAACCCTAGCAAGTTGTTCATCAATAAATTCACCTAGTGGCACATTATTATCAAGCAGAGAAGTAGTATCATCATAAGCATCATGCATAGCAGAAGTGGCATCATCAATAACATGCGACATATTAGAATCAATTGCAGGTGTAGGTGTTGCAAGTTTACTCAAAACAGAAGGTGAATCAAGTGCAGGGCTAGATGTCAGTTCCTTACCTCCCCTCGTAGTTGAGGGATAGATCTTGGTTTTGTTGTCTCTCAGATTCCTAATAGTGATCAATAGATATAAATCCCAAGTGACTCAAAGAATATAGCTATGCTCCCCGGCAACTGCGCCAGAAAAAGGTCTTGATAACCCACAAGTATAGGGGATCGCAACAGTTTGCGAGGGTAGAGTATTCAACCCAAATTTATTGATTCGACACAAGGGGAGTCAAAGAATATTCTTGAGTATTTGAAGCTGAGTTGTCAATTCAACCACACCTCAAATACTTATTATCTGCAGCAAAGTATTTAGTAGCAAAGTAGTATGGAAGTAACCGTAACAGTGGCAAAAGTAACAGTAGCAGTTTTGTAGCAATTGCAACAATAGCAACAAAGAAGTAACTTAGCAAAGATCAATTTGAAACGAGCTCGTTGGCAATTAATCAATGATGGATAATTATGTCGGATGGCATTCATCATGCAATAGTTATAACATAGGGTGACACCGAACTAGCTCCAGTTCATCAATATAATGTAGGCATGTATTCTGAATATAGTCATATGTGCTTATGGAAAAGAACTTGCATGACATATTTTGTCCTACCCTCCCGTGGCAGCGGGGTCCTAATGGAAACTAAGGGATATTAAGGCCTCCTTTTAATAGAGAACCGGACCAAAGCATTAGCACTTAGTGAATACATGAACTCCTCAAACTACGGTCATCACCGAGAGTGGTCCCGATTATTGTCACTTCGGGGTTGCCGGATCATAACACGTAGCAGGTGACTATAACTTGCAAGATAGGATCAAGAACACTCATATATTCATGAAAACATAATAGGTTCAGATCTGAAATCATGGCACTCGGGCCCTAGTGACAAGCATTAAGCATAGCAAAGTCATAGCAACATCAATCTTAGAACATAATGGATACTAGGGATCAAACCCTAACAAAACTAACTCAATTACATGGTAAATATCATCCAACCCATCACCGTCCAGCAAGCCTACGATGGGATTACTCACGCACGGCGGTGAGCATCATGAAGTTGGTGATGGAGGATGGTTGATGATGACAATGGCGACGGATTCCCCTCTCCGGACCCCCGAACAGACTCCAGCTCCGCCCTCCCGAGGAAGAACAGGGCTTGGCGGTGGCTCCGTATCGTAAAATGCGATGAATCTTTCTCTTTGGTTTTTTTCTCCCCAAACGTGAATATATGGAGTTGGAGTTGAGGTCGGTGGAGGTCCAGGGGGCCCACGAGGCAGGGGGAGCGCCCCCACCCTTGTGGCCAGGATGTGGGCCCCCTTCAGCTAATTCTTTTGCTAGTATTTTTTATTAACTCCAAAAATGTCTTCGTGAAGTTTCAGGTCATTTCGAGAACTTCTATTTCTGCACAAAAATAACACCATGGCATTTCTGCTGAAAACAACGTCAGTCTGGGTTAGTTCGATCCAACTCATGGAAGTTAGAGTCCAAAACAAGGGCAAAAGAGTTTGGAAAAGTAGATACGTTTGAGGCGTATCAATAACCAATAGCGGAACCTGGATGCTCATATTGGTTCCCACATATTCTACGAAGATCTTTATAGGTCGAACGCAATGTCAACAAACATTATTCCCTTTGTCATCGGTATGTTACTTGCCTGAGATTTAATCATCGGTATCTTCATACCTAGTTCAATCTCGTTTCCAGCAAGTCTCTTTACTAATTCTGTAATGCATCATCCCGCAACTAACTCATTAGTCAGATTGCTTGCAAGGCTTCATATGATGTGCATTATTGAGAGGGCGCAGAGATACCTCTTCGATACTCGGAGTGACAAATCCTAATCTCGATCTATGCCAACCCAACAAAAACCTTTAGACATACATGCAGAGCATCTTTATAATCACCCAATTACTTTGTGACGTTTGATAGCACACAAGGCATTCCTCCGGTGTCCAGGAGTTGCATAATCTCATAGTCGGAGGAATATGTATTTGACATGAAAAAATCAGTAGCAATAAAACTGAACGATCATTATGCTAAGCTAACATATGGGTCTTGTCCATCACATCATTGCATTAATGATGTGATCCCGCTCATCAAATGGCAACTCATGTCCATGGCTAGGAAACTTAACCATCTTTAACAAGCTAGTCTAGTAGAGGCGTACTAGGTACACAGTGTTTTGTCTATGTATTCACACATGTATCAAGTTTCGGTTAATACAATTCTAGCATGAATAATAAACATTTTTCATGAATAAGGAAATATAAAATAATAACTTTATTATTGCCTCTAGGGCATATTTCCTTCACTAGTTTCCAATTCTAAAGAAGGTACATTTACTTCATCAAGTTCTACTTTCCTCCCACTCACTTCTTTTGAGAGAAACTCCTTCTCTAGAAAGGACCCATTCTTAGCAACAAAGACCTTGCCTTTGGATCTGTTGTAGAAGGTGTACCCAATTGTTTCCTTAGGGTATCCAATGAAGACGCACGTATCCGATTTGGGTTCGATCTTATCAGGCTGAAGCCTTTTGACATAAGTGTCACAACCCCAAACTTTAAGAAATGATAGCTTAGGTTTATTGCCAAACCACAGTTCATACGGTGTCGTCTCAACGGATTTAGATGGTGCCCTATTTAACGTGAATGCAACTGTCTCTAATGCATAACCCAAAACGATAGTGGTAAAATGGTAAGAGACATCATAGATCGCACCGTATCTAATAAAGTACGGTTATGACGTTCGGACACACCATTACGCTGTGGTGTTCTAGGTGGCGTCAGTTGTGAAACTATTCCACATTGTTTTAATTGAAGGCCAAACTCGTAACTCAAATATTCACCTCCGCGATCAGATCGTTGAAACTTTATTTTCTTGTTACGATGATTCTCCACTCCTCTCTAAAATTCTTTAAACTTTTCAAATGTTTCAGACTTGTGTTTCATTAAGTAGATATACCCATATCTGCTCAAATCATCTGTGAAGGTTTAGAAAATAATGATACCCGCCGTGTGCCTCAACACCCATCGGACTGCATACATCGCTATGTATTATTTCCAGTAAGTCATTAGCTTGCTCCATTGTTCCAGAGAATGGAGTTTTAGTCATCTTGCCCATGAGGCATGGTTTGCAAGTATCAAATGATTCGTAATCAAGTGATTCCAAATGCCCATCTGCATGGAGTTTCTTCATGCGCTTTATACCAATATGACCTAAAGGGCAGTGCCACAAATATGTTGTACTATCATTTTCAACTTTGCATCTTTTGGCATCAATATTATCAACATGTGTATCACTACAATCGAGATTCAATAAACCATTTACATAGGGTGGATGACCATAGAAGGTTTTATTCATGTAAACAGAACAACAATTATTCTCTGACTTAAATGAATAACCGTATCACAATAATCATGATCCAATCATATTCATGCTCAACGCAAACACCAAATAACATTTATTTTGGTCCAACACTAATCCAAAGGTAGAGGGAGTGTGCGATGGTGATCTTATCAACCTTGGAATCACTTCCAATACACGTCGTCACCTCGCCCTTAACTAGTTTCTATTCATTTTGCAACTCTAGTTTTGAGTTACCAATCTTTGCAAGTGAACCAGTATCAAATACCCAGGGGCTACTACGAGCACTAGTAAGGTACACATCAATAACATGTATATCAAATATACCTTTGTTCACTTTGCCATCCTTCTTATCCGCCAAATAGTTGAGATAGTTCCGCTTCCAGTGACCATTTCCTTTGCAGTAGAAGCACTCAGTTTCAGGCTTAGGTCCAACTTTGGGCTTCTTCATGGGAGTGACAACTTGCTTGCCATTCTTCTTGAAGTTCCCTTTCTTTCCCTTTGCCCTTTTTCTTGAAACTAGTGGTCTTGTTAACCATCAATGCTTGATGCTCTTTCTTGATTTCTACCTTCGCCGATTTCAGCATCGCGAAGAGCTCGGGAATCGTTTTTGTCATCCCTTGCATATTATAGTTCATCAAGAAGTTCTAATAGCTTGGTGATAGTGACTAGAGAACTCTGTCAATAACTATCTTATCTGGAAGATTAACTCCCACTTGATTCAAGCGATTGTAGTGCCCAGACATTCTGAGCACATGCTTACTAGCTGAGCTATTCTCCTCCATCTTGTAGGCAAAGTACTTGTCAGAGGTCTCATACCTCTCGACATGGGCATGAGTCTGAAATACTAATTTTAGCTCTTGGAACATCTCATATGCTCCGTGGCATTCAAAACATTTTTGAATACCCGATTTTAAGCCGTAAATCACGGTGCACTAAACTATCAAGTAGTCATCATATTGAGTTAGCCAAACATTCATAACGTCTGCATCTGCTCCTGCAATAGGTCTGTCACCTAGCGGTGCATCAAGGACATAATTCTTCTATGCAGCAATGAGGATAATCCTCAGATCACGGACCCAGTCCGCATCATTGCTACTATCATATTTCAACTTAGTTTTCTCTAGGAACATATCAAAAATAGGAGAGCTATAACGCGAGCTATTGATCTACAACATCATTTGAAAATACTATCTGGACTAAGTTTATGATAAATTAAGTTCAATTAATCAAATTACTTAAGAACTCTCACTTAGAGAGACATCCCTCAAGTCATCTAAATGATACGTGATCCAAATCAACTAAACCATGTCCGATCATCACGTGAGATGGAGTAGTCATCAATGGTGAACATCTCTATGTTGATCATATCTACAATATGATTCCGTTCGACCTTTCAGTCTCCAGTGTTCCGAGGCCATGTCTATACATGCTAGGCTCGTCAAGTTTAATCCGAGTATTCCACATGTGCAAAACTGTCTTGCACCCGTTGTATTTGAATGTAGAGCCTATCACACCCGGTCATCACGTGGTGTCTCAGCACGAAGAACTGTCGCAACAGTGCATACTGCTATGTCTTGAGCTTGCGTTGGTTCTCCTTGAAGAGGAAAGGGTGATGCATCAATAGTAGCGTAAGTATTTCCCCCAGTGTTTGAGAACCAAGGTATCAATCCAGTAGGAGGCTCCTCAGAAGTCCCATGCACCTACACAAACAAACAAAGAACTCATAACTAACAAAATAAAGCGGTTGTCAATCCCTTCACGGCCACTTGCGAAAGTGAGGTCTAATAGAGATAGTATGATAAGATAAATATATTTTTGGTATTTTATAATATAGATTGGAAAAGTAAAGATGCAAATAAAAGTATATTGAAAGCTTATATGATAAAACATAGACCCAGGGGCCACAGGTTTCACTAGTGGCTTCTCTCAAGATAGCATAAGTATTACGATGGGTGAACAAATTACTGTCGAGCAATTGATAGAAAAGCGAATAATTATGAGATTATCTAGGCAGGATCATGTATATAGGCATCACGTCCGCGACAAGTAGACCGACTCCTGCCTGCATCTACTACTATTACTCCACACATCGACCGCTATCTAGCATGCATCTAGAGTATTAAGTTCATAAGAACAGAGTAACGCATTAAGAAAGATGACATGATGTGGAGGGATAAACTCATGCAATATGATATAAACCCCATCTTTTTATCCTCGATGGCAACAATACAATACGTGCCTTGCTGCCCCTGCTGTCACTGGGAAAGGACACCGCAAGATTGAACCCAAAGCTAAGCACTTCTCCCATTGCAAGAAAGATCAATCTAGTAGGTCAAACCAAACTGATAATTCGAAGAGACTTGCTAAGATAACTCAATCATACATAAAATAATTCAGAGGAGATTCAAATATTTCTCATAGATAAACTTGATCATAAACCCACAATTCATCGAATCTCGACAAACAAACCGCAAAAAGAGTTACATCGAATAGACCTCCAAGAAGATCAAGGAGAACATGGTATTGAGATCCAAAAAGAGAGAAGAAGCCATCTAGCTAATAACTATGGACCCGAAGGTCTGTGGTAAACTACTCACAACTCATCGGAGGGGCTATGGTGTTGATGTAGAAGCCCTCCATGGTTGATTCCCCCTCCGGCGGAGCGCCGACGAAGGCTCCAAGATGGGATCTCGCGGATACAGAAGGTTACGGCGGTGGAATTAGGTTTTCATTGGCTCCCTTGATGTTCTCGGGATACGTGGGTATATATAGGAGGAAGAAGTAGGTCGGTGGCTGCACGAGGGGCCCACGAGATAGGGGGCGCGCCCTGTAGGGGTGGGCGCGCCCTCCACCCTCGTGGCCGCCTCGGCTACTTCTTGACTTGCACTCCAAGTCCTCTGGATCACGTTCGTTCCAAAAATCACGCTCCCGAAGGTTTCATTCCGTTTGGACTCCGTTTGATATTCCTTTTCTTCCAAATACTGAAATAGGCAAAAAAACACCAATACGGGCTGGGCCTCCGGTTAGTAGGTTAGTCCCAAAAATGATATAAATGTGTAAAGTAAAGCCCATAAACATCCAAAACGGGTAATATAATAGCATGGAACAATCAAAAATTATAGATACGTTGGAGACGTATCAAGCATCCCCAAGCTTAATTCCTGCTCATCCTCGAGTAGGTAAATGATAAAAACAGAATTTTTGATGTGGAATGCTACCTAGCATAATTCTCAATGTAATTTTCTTTATTGTGTCATGAATGTTTAGATCCAAATGATTCAAAATAAAAGTTCATATTGACATAAGAAATAGTAATACTTCAAGCATACTAGTCAAAGCATTCATGTCTTCTCAAAATAACATGGCTAAAGAAAGTTCATCCCTACAAAATCATATAGTTAGGCTATGCTTCATTTTCGTCACACAAGAATGCTCCCAAATTATACACCCCCGATGACAAGCCAAGCAATTGTTTCATACTTAAATAATCTCAAACATTTTCAACTTTCACGCAATACATGAGCATGAGCCATGGATGTAGCACTATGGGTGGAATAGAATATGATGATGGGGATTGTGTGGAGAAGACAAAAAAGGAGAAAGTCTCACATTGACGAGGATAATCAACGGGCTATGGAGATGCCCATGAATTGATGTCAACATGAGGAGTAGGGATTGCCATGCAACGGATGCACTAGAGCTATAAATGTATGAAAGCTCAACAAAAGAAAACTAGTGGGTGTGCATCCAACTTGCTTGCTCAGAAGACCTAAGGCATTTTGAGGAAGCCCATCATAGGAATATACAAGCCAAGTTCTATAATGAAAAATTCCCACTAGTATATGAAAGTGACAACAAATGAGACTCTATATATGAAGAACATGGCGCTACTTTGAAGCACAAGTGTGGAAAAGAGATAGTAACATTGCCCCCTTTTTTATTTATTTTCTTCTTTTTTCTTTTTTCTCTTTTTTGGGCCTTTTTTGGCCTTTTTTTTGGCCTTTCTTTTTTCTTTTTGGCCTTTCTTTTTTTTCTTTTTGGGGACAATGCTCTAATAATGATGATCATCACACTTTTATTGATTTACAACTCATGAATTACAACTCAAAACTAGAACAAGATATGACTCTATATGAATGCCTCCGGCGGTGTACCAGGATGGGCAATGAAACAAGAGTAACATGTATGAAAAATTATGCAAAGTGGCCTTTCCACAAATACGATGTCAACTACATGATCATGTAATGGCAATATGACAATAGTAATGCGTGTCATGATGATAAACGGAACGGTGGAAAGTTGCATGGCAATATATCTCGGAATGTCTATGGAAATGCCATAATAGGTAGGTGTGGTGGCTGTTTTGAGGAAGATATAAGGAGGTTTATGTGTGATAGAGCGTATCATATCACGGGGTTTGGATGCACCGGCGAAGTTTACGCCAACTCTCAAGGTGAGAAAGGGCAATGCACCGTACTGAAGAGGCTAGCAATGATGGAAAGGTAAAAGTGCGTATAATCCATGGACTCAACATTAGTCAAAATAACACATATACTTATTGCAAAAATCTACAAGTCATCAAAAACCAAGCACTACGTGCATGCTCCTAGAGGGATAGATTGGTAGGAAAAGACCATCGCTCGTCCCCGACCGCCACTTATAAGGATGCACAATCTAAGAACACCTCATGTTTCAAATTTGTTACACAACTTTAACCATACGTGGATGCTATGGGACTTGCTAACTTCAACACAAGCATTATTTATATTCATAATCACCCAACTAGCATGACTTTAATATCACTACCTCCATATCTCAAAACAATTATCAATTATCAAATTGATCATAGCATCCAATTCACTTCCTATGATAGTTTTTATTATACCCAACTTGGATGCCCACCATTCTAGGACCAATTTTATAACCATAGCAAATACCATGCTGTTCTAAGAGACTCTCAATAAAAGTGAAGCATGAGAGACTAGCAATTTCTACAAAATTAATCCACCGCCGTGCTCTAAAAGATATAAGTGAAGCACTAGAGCAAAAACTATCTAGCTCAAAAGATATAAGTGAATCACATAGAGTATTCTAATAAATTCCAATCAAGTGGGATTCTCCCAAAATGTGTACAGCAAGGATGATTATGTAAAACTAAAAAGCAATTACTAATATCATACAAGATGCTCCAAGCAAAACACATATCATGTGGCGAATAAAAATATAGCTCCAAGTAAAGTTACCGATAAACGAAGACGAAAGAGGGGATGCCTTCCGGAGGAATCCCCAAGCTTAGGCTTTTGGCTATTATTGAATATCTTGGGGTGCCATGGGCATCCCCAAGCTTAGGATCTTGCCACTCCTTATTCCATAGTCCATCAAATATTTACCCAAAACTTGAAAACTTCACAACACAAAACTCAACAGGAAATCTCATAAGCTCCGTTAGTGAAAGAAAGCAAAACCACCACATAAGGTACTGTAATGAACTCATTATTTATTTATATTGGTTTTAAACCTACTGTATTTCAAGTTCTCTATGGTTCATACCACTTAATACTAGCCATAGATGCATCAAAATAAGCAATCAACACACGAAAAACAGAATCTGTCAAAAATAGAACAGCCTGTAGAAATCTGTAACCCTTGAATACTTCTGGAACTCTAAAAATCCTACCAAAATAGGAAGTCCTGGGCAATTTATCTATTGATCTACAGAAAAAATAATCAACGCAAAATCACGTTTCTGTGAATTAACAAAACTAATTTCGTGCGCGCAAAGTTTCTGTTTTTCAGCAGAATCAAATTAACTATCACCATAGGTTATCCTATAGGTTCTACTTGGCAAAAACACTAATTAAAACATAAAAACACATCTAAACAGAAGGTAGATGCAAAAATTATTACTAAACAGGAACAAAAACAAAACCACAAATAAAATTGGGTTGCCTCCCAACTAGCGCCATCGTTTAACGCCCCTAGCTAGGCATAAAAGCGAGGATAGATCTAAGTAGTGTCATCTTTAATTTTCAGCTTTTTAGCGGAGTCATGCTCAAATCCGGGAGGTTCTTTAGGTTTCCCTTCATACTCAGAAATTTTTAGATCTAAAGAATCCAACCGCTTATTGCAAAGAGTAATCAACATATTCATGCGGTGAAGATTTCCGCTAACACTTTTAAGAGGCTCAAGAGACTTTTGTAATATTTTTGTTACTTCGCAAATATTTCCAAACACTTGTGTTTCTTCTTGGGTATGATGTGGTCCCCTTTTTGAGGTAGTGTTCCCACTATTCCCTCTATAATTTCATGCGCAATACTAGGATCAATTTAAATAAAATTTCCCTTGGCAATGCAATCCAAGAGTTTTCTATGCGTCATATTTAGCCCAACATAAAAATTGCGAAGAAGAATTCTAAAATTCACCTCTAGGGTGAAATTGCGATAAGATTCCATCATCCTATACCAAGCATCTTTTAAATTTTCTCCTTGCCTTCGCTTCAAGTGAAGAACTTCAAACTCGGGAGACATAGGAGCGGATAAGGAAGCCATGACAACGAGCAAACAAAAGACAAGCGAAAGAGAGGAGATTGGGAAAGAGACGACGAATAAAACGGCAAGGGTGAAGTGGGGGAGAGGAAAACGAGAGGAAAATGGCAAATAATATAATGCGAGGGAGATGAGTTTGTGATGGGTACTTGGTATGTCTTGACTTGAGCGAAGACCTCCCCGGGCAACGGCGCCAGAAATCCTTCTTGCTACGTCTTGATCTTGCGTTGGTTTTCCTTGAAGAGGAAAGGGTGATGCAGCAATAGTAGCATAAGTATTTCCCTCAGTTTTTGAGAACCAAGGTATCAATCCAGTAGGAGGCTCCTCAAAAGTCCCACGCACCTACACAAACAAACAAAGAACTCGCAACCAACACAATAAAGGGGTTGTCAATCCCTTCACGGCCACTTGCGAAAGTGAGGTCTGATAGAGATAGTATGATAAGATAAATATATTTTTTTGTATTTTATAATATAGATTGGAAAATTAAAGATGCAAATAAAAGTAGATTGAAAGCTTATATAATAAAAGATATATGTCGTGGTTCTAAGTCTGACAGTAGAATGGGGGGTAGGTATGGAGAGGCAAAATCTTAGCTTTGGAGTAGTTGTATACGCAAGGGATTTACGAGTTCAGGCCCTTCTCGGAGGAAGTAACAGCCCTACGTCTCGGAGCCCGGAGGCGGTCGACTGGATTATGTGCGTATGAGTTACAGGGGTGCGAACCCTTTACACTGAGGAGGGGGGTGGCTTATATAGAGTTCGCCAGACCCCTCTGACCCTCAGTTATGCAGGATTTAAAGTACATTAAGACAGGGAGTTACTGGTAACGCCCACATAAAGGACCATGAAGACTATTAAAGCTACTTAATGTCAGGCTGTTGCGTGCTGAGTGACTTTAGGTCTCCTGGTAGTCGAGTGATTAGCTTCATGGTCGAGTGGCTGTCTTCATCGTCGAGTGTCCTTGAGTTCGTCGAGTGGAGTCTCTCTTGGTCGACTGGAAGGTAGCTTCTTCTAAGGATGTCCTTGGGTAGGGTATCCTAGATAGGTCCATGACCCTACCCTAGGTACATGACTTCATCATTAGCCCCCGAATGGATCGAGGTTCGAGTGAGGAAGGAGTTGATAATTTTCTCCGACCTATTTCCCGTGTTCTGAGTATGTCGTATCCTGGATCGGCGATTTTTCTTTTTTAGCGTTGGAATTAACTTTTCTTTCAGTCGCCTTGATCCATTCTTTTCCTCTGTCGAGTGAACTTTTGAACATGGTGAACTTTCGAGCGACGGATCACAGGAAATCTTCCGTCTGACAGGTTGATCTGCTCTTAGCAGATTTTGCGGGATCCAAATTTTGGGAAGCGCGCGAAGTGGGGCGGACCGCAGTACTCGGATGAGATAAGGCGTAGACGCCTCGATTTCCGCGCCGCCTTTTTCGCCATGTATCGCCTGCGCGCGACTGTTTCAGGATTTGACAGGTCCGCCCGGGCCTACTTGTCAGCCACTCGGAAGCGACCCTATATAATGCACCGGGCGAGGGTTTTTGAACAGTGCCTCCCCATTCTCCTTTCCGCCTCCTTCATCTCCGCCCACCGCGCCCGCTTTTGCATCCGCCCATCCACTCCTCGCGCGCTTCGCCGGTGATGATGGTGAAGGAGAAGACGGCGGCCTTGGAGCGCGCGAAGAAGGCGACGACGACGGCGAAAGCGAAGGTAAGGGCCACCAGTCGGGGTGGATCTTCGTCGAGGTCTCGCCTGCTGCAAGGTTGGGTCCAAGGGGACTGGATCCGCTCGACCATCACCCAGGCGGATCTCAACGACCTGGCCAATGAGGGGCTAATCCCTCACGGGTCCGCAAGGCTTCCAGGGACCGAATGGCAACCGCAGCCACTGGAGGGTGAGTGCGTCCTCCTAGCAACACATGTAGATCGTGGATTCTCTTTGCCGCCGAGTCTTTTCTTCTGAGGGTTTCTGAACTTCTTTGGGGTACAACTCCACCATTTTACTCCCAATTCTATCGCCTACCTTGCTGCCTTTGTATCTCTGTGCGAAAACTTCCTGGGTTGTCGACCGCACTGGGGTCTTTTCAAGCACATATTCACTTGTCACTCTCAGACGGTGAAAAAGGCGAGTCAGGATGATGATAGGACTAAGGTAATCCAGATGTGCGGGGGTCTTGGAATCCAAGTGAGGAGTAAGAGCGCTTTTCTGGCCATGACCCTTCTCGAGTCGGTTAGAGGGTGGCAGTCGACCTGGTTCTACTGCCAAGACGAGTCGACGCCGGGGCAGTCGACTGGTCTCCCTCCGTTCTCCATGGACCGAGTGGACAAGCCGTCTTCTCTGAAGGTGCTTCCGGAGGAGAAGGCTCAAGTAAAAATGTTGGTGGAGCGCGTAGTCCAGCTCATTCGAGACGGAGTGACCGGCATGGACCTTCTGGAGGTTTTCCTTCGACGGCGTATTCAGCCGCTCCAATACCGAGGCCACCCGATGTGGCTGTACTACGGCACCGAAGATACCACTCGGGTCCATCGAGAGGCAGTCGACGACACCACACTGGAGAGGTGGATGGCGGCCATCACAGGGAATAAGGATAACCCTCGAGGGGCTAGGAGGATTCCACCACTCGACCATACCTACACGCCGGACACGGTATGACCACTTATCTTCGGTTGTAATCTTGCTTTATTCATTCTACTTCACTGCAAATTGGTCGATTGACCTTTGTCTTGTTCTGTTGTCTGTCAGGCCACCACTAAGTTGTACTCGATGCCCAATGGAGCGCAAGCGCCGACTGAGGAGGAGGAGGGAAGTGGGGGCGAAAGCCCGGAGGAGTGGGATTCGGACGCTGATGACGATGATGAAGATGGTGACTCTGATGAGGAGGAAGAGGCGGCGGCGGAGGAGGAGGAAGTTGCACCTCCTCGTTCGGAAAGACGCTCGAAGCTTGTCCATGACCGAGCAGCTGAGCGTGGTAAGGGGGTTGCGTCCATCGCGCAGTCGACCAAGCATCCTCGGACGACTTCTCCGACACTGACTGAAAAAGCTCCGAAGCAATCTCGAGTGGCGCCGTCGAAGCCGACGAAGGTCTTGCCAAAGATGAAGATGGCGATCCCCACTATCTCAGGGTAATAGTGTAGCTTGAGTTTCTTCGTTTCACATGAATTTATTCTAGGCCGATTCATGAGCTGACCGACCGACTTCTGGAACTGCAGTGCTGCTACCTCTGATACGTCGGCCAGGGGTGAGGATCACGAGATGGAAGATGCTGTCACTTCAAGACCCGGTATGACCTTTGTAGTTCTGTTCTTCAGTCGGTTGGCTCTTTGTCTTTAATTTTGACTCTTTTCTGCAGCTCAATCTAACGTCGTGATTGACCTTCCCGACGACGATGACGAGGAACCACTGAGGCAGAGGAAGAACAGGAAAGCTTCTGTTGGCAAGGAGACTCAGGACGTGCCAGCACCCAAGATGTTGGTCGTAGAAGGGGACAACGTCACTCGGCCTACCGTATCTTCTGCGGTGCCGTTGACGAGTGCTCGTCCTCCGTCGTCGAGTGCTGCTTAGCCTTCGCTTTTCTCGACCCACCATGTTCCAGAAGACCAAGCCAGTGCTGCTAAAGAAGCAATACGCCAGGCAGGGATCATGATGGAGCAAGTGAAGGCAATCCGAGACGCTAGTCAGGCGGCTTATGACGCCAGTTCAGCTCTTCAGAGCAATGTTCAGGTCAGTCGACCACTACCTGTTCTGTTAGGATATGATATCTTAAAATCCTTCTTTCTGAAAATTTTAGTATTCATCGTACACCCAATGGGTGTGTTGATTGCCATTCCAGATTAGTGGGGGCACGCTGAGTGCACCCACTGGGTGTAGTCCCCAAGGCTATGGTCGACTGCTGGCAGTCGACCATAGTCTTTATGTCTTAAGTTTTTCCTTTATTCGAGCAGGTCGAATGGATTGAGAAATTGGTGGGGGCACGCTGAGTGCACCCGCTGGGTGTAGTCCCCGAGACTGTGGTCGACTGCTGGCAGTCGACGTCAGTCTGAAGATAACCTTTTTTTTGCTACTTGTTGGTCGACTGATCGACTCTAACTGATAGAACTAGTGGGGGCACGCTGAGTGCACCCACTGGGTGTAGTCCCCGAGACTATGGTCGAATGTTTATATTCGGCTGTAGTCTTAGAAATGATATGATTTTTCCTTAGTCACTCGTAAGTGAACTGTCTTTGACATTTGTCGATTGGTTCTTCGCAGAAATCTTGCGAGCTTGCGGCTCGTTACACTGAGTTGGAGAAAAAGCAAATCCAGCTTGAGCTTGATCTGAAACTGGTCCAGGAGAACTTCACGAAGTCGAAGGAGGAAGCAAAAGGTATGTTTGGTGAGAACCTCTACGACTGCTTTTGTTCTCTTGCCAGTTTCAGATTCTGATCTTAATGTGACTTTGTAGACAAACTAAGGGATGCTCTGAAGAAAAAAGACCTTGACTTGGCTGAGATGCAGAAAGCGGCTTTAGAGAAGACCAAGCTCGCAGATGAGAAGCTGGCTTCAATCACCAAGCTTGAAGAAGAAAATACTAGTCTGAAAGCTGCTCTTGGTGCGGCCAACAAGGAGGTTAGTCGACTGAAGAGTGACAAGATTGCCTTGAGTGACAAGGCCAGCGAGTTGACGGGAAAGAAGAATGATCTAGAGGCTTATCTGGGAGGACTCGTCAAAAAGCTATTCCTCATGCTTGAAGGTAATATTTTGGTATCGAACAGGCACTTTAACTATGATCCCTCCATCCGACTGTTGTCTTGACTCTGGGGCTATTTTTGCAGAGTTCTGCCAGAACTTTGAAGAAGAAACTAGTCGACTGGAAATAAACCTGGATCCCGTCAATTCTCCTGTGAAGGATGAAGTCGCCATGAATGTATTTCGACTTGAATCTCGCGTTGCTGCCGTAGTGGACTATCTTGCAAGGCTGAAGGTCGCAACTTCCCGCATCGACACAACACTCTGGCCAAGAGAGACGCTCCAGAATGACCTTGAGTCTCTGATGACTCGACTGAACGAGGTTCCAAGTCGAGTGCACGAATGGAAGAAGTCTTTTGCCAGATGCGGCGTGGATGTTGCTCTATCTCTGGTATGCGTTCATTGCAAAGATGCGCGAGAGGACAAGCCGGCAGCCCTCAAGGTGGCTAATACCAAGAAGTATGACTTCCGATCTTTCATGGAGACCTTCATCGCCGCGGCCACTCAGATTGCATACGGAATCGACCTGGACAAATTTGTTGCGCCTTCCATCCCTCCGCAGAAGGGGTAAAAAACTTCTATGCTTTGATACTTTAAATTTGCCTCGGTATGCTGAGTGAATTTTGTAACCGATAAACCTTAACGGGCTTAGCGCCTGAGCACTTTTGGTTCCGTTGGATGTTACCTGAACTTGGATTCGATGTTTGAATATGTTTGCATTTGGTTTGAGGTGTCTTTGCAGGCTAGGGTGAAGCGCTTGTTGCAATCGACTTGTTCCTCAACACACTTAGGCGAGCATTGGGCTGCAGCTAAGCCCCCGAGTGGGAGGTTTGCTCTCCGCTCGGTAGGATTTTCAAAAACTTAGGCGAGCGCTGGGCTGCAGCTAAGCCCCCGAGTGGGAGGTTTGCTCTCCACTCGGTAGGATTTTCAGAAACTTAGGCGAGCACTGGGCTGCAGCTAAGCCCCCGAGTGGGAGGTTTGCTCTCCACTCGGTAGGATTTTCAAAAACTTAGGCGAGCACTGGGCTGCAGCTAAGCCCCCGAGTGGGAGGTTTGCTCTCCACTCGGTAGGATTTTCAAAAACTTAGGCGAGCACTGGGCTGCAGCTAAGCCCCCGAGTGGGAGGTCTGCTCTTCAGTCGGTATGATTTTCAAGGCGTACCTCTGGAGAAGGAGGTAACAGTCGACCTGCACCTCGTCCTCCTTGTAGAGCGCACGTTGTATTTGTGGCGTAGCTCGGAAGGAGAGGGTATCAGTCGACCTGCACCTCATCGTCCTTGAAGAGCGCACGTTGTATTTGTGGCGTAGCTCGGAAGGAGAGGGTAGCAGTCGACCTGCACCTCGTCCTCCTTGCAGAGCGCACGTTGTATTTGAACTTAGGCGAGCGCGATGCTGCAGCTAAGCCTCCGAATGGAAGGCTGGCTTACCACTCGGTAGGATTTTGTTTAACTTAGGCGAGTACTTGGACTGCAGCTAAGCCTCTGAGTGAAAGGCCGGCTAACCACTCGGTAGGATTTTGTTTAACTTAGGCGAGTACTGGACTGCAGCTAAGCCTCCGAGTGGAAGGCTGGCTTACCACTCGGTAGGATTTGTTGAACTTAGGCGAGTACTTGGACTGCAGCTAAGCCTCCGAGTGAAAGGCTGGCTTACCACTCGGTAGGATTTTGTTTAACTTAGGCGAGTACTGGACTGCAGCTAAGCCTCTGAGTGGAAGGCTGGCTTACCACTCGGTAGGATTTTGTTGAACTTAGGTGATTACTTGGACTGCAGCTAAGCCTCCGAGTGGAAGGCTGGCTTACCACTCGGTAGGATTTTGTTTAACTTAGGCGAAACGGATTTCGCAGCTAAGCCCCCGAGTGGGAGGCTGGCTCACCACTCGGTTAGGATTTTTTTTACAGACTTAGGCGAATCAGATTCGTAGCCAAGCCACCCACTGGGGGATTGCTTTGTGTGGACAAAAGTAATGACAATTACTAGGAAAATTATAAAGCTCTTGTCTTTGATAAATAAACTACAGAAGTACTTTTATTACAACTCATCCGAGTGAATACTTAAGTGTAAAAGGGGCGGAGAAGCTCCGTGTTCCAAGCTTGGGGCTCGTCGATCTGATGCTTGACATTGTAAAGACGGTATGCTCCATTGTGGAGAACCTTGGTGACGATGAAGGGGCCTTCCCAAGAAGGAGCAAGCTTGTGTGGTTTCTGCTGATCCACTCGGAGAACCAGATCTCCTTCCTGGAAAGCTCGACTCCTTACATTTTTGGCGTGGAAGCGATGCAGGTCTTGTTGGTAAATGGACGACCGGATCAAAGCCATCTCACTTTCTTCCTCCAGAAGGTCGACCGCGTCCTGCTGGGCTTGTTCTGCTTCAGACTCGGTGTAAAGTTCGACTCGAGGAGCATTGTGAAGTAAGTCGCTTGGCAAGACCGCTTCAGCTCCGTAGACCAAGGAGAACGGAGTTCTCCCAGTCGACCGGTTAGACGTGGTCCTTAATCCCCAAAGCACAGAATGAAGCTTGTCAACCCAGGCACCAGCCGCATGCTTGAGATCACGCATTAAACGGGGTTTCAACCCTTTGAGAATCAAGCCGTTGGCTCGTTCTGCCTGTCCATTCGACTGTGGATGGGCGACTGAAGCATAGTCAACTCATGTGCCTTGAGATGTGCAGAAAGCTCTGAATTCTTCGGAATCGAAGTTTGACCCATTGTTAATGATGATGCTGTGCGGGACTCCATATCTGAATATCAATTCTCTGATGAAGCTGACAGCAGTACCGGCATCAAGGTTCTTGATGGGTTTGGCTTCAATCCACTTGGTGAACTTGTCGACTGCTACCAGCACATGTGTGAAACCGCTTCTGCCTGTTCTCAAAGGGCCAACCATATCCAACCCCCATACTGCGAAGGGCCAGACGAGTGGTATGGTCTTTAAAGCTGAGGCGGGCTTGTGTGACATATTGGAGTAAAATTGACATCCCTCACACTTGTCGACTATCTCCTTTGCCATTTCATTCGCTCTCGGCCAATAAAATCCGGCTCGGTATGCTTTGGCCACGATGGTCCGGGAAGACACATGATGGCCACAGGTCCCTGAGTGGATGTCGTCAAGGATTATTCGACCTTCTTCTGGCGTTATGCATTTCTGACGAACTCCAGTCGCGCTTTCTCTGTACAGTTGTCCTCTTATCACGGTAAAGGCCTTAGATCGGTGGACGATCTGTCGAGCCTCTTCTTCGTCTTCTGGGAGCTCTTTCCTTAGGATATACGCGATATATGGTACTGTCCAATTAGGAGTGATCACGAATGCTTCCATGATCAGGCCGACCACCGCTGGAATTTCAACTTCAGTCGGATCCGTATCACTCTTAGGCTGTGGAGCTTCTTCGGTAAAAGGATCTTCTATGACTGATGGAGTATGGATATGCTCCAAGAACACACCACTGGGAATGGCTTCTCTCTTGGACCCTATCTTCGCCAAATCATTAGCCGCTTGATTTTTCAGTCGGGGTATATGGTGGAGCTCTAACCCTTCGAATTTCTTTTCAAGCTTCCTCACTGCATTGCAGTATCTAGTCATGGCTGGGCTTCTAACGTCCCACTCCTTCATCACCTGATTGACCACCAAATCTGAGTCGCCATAAACCATAAGGCGACGGACGCCGAGTGAAATGGCCATGCGCAACCCATACAAAAGTGCTTCATATTCTGCTTCATTGTTGGGGGATCAAAGTGGATCTGGAGCACATATCTGAGCTTATCTCCTCGGGGGGAAACCAAAACCACCCCAGCACCAGAACCATTTAACATCTTAGAGCCATCAAAGAACACGGTCCAATGCTCCGAGTGAACTTGAGTCGGCTGCTGTTGTTCAATCCACTCGGCAAGGAAATCTACTATAGCCTGGGACTTAATGGATTTCTTTGCCTCAAATTTGATATCAAGGGGAAGGAGTTCAATCGCCCATTTAGCCACTCGACCAGTTGCATCTCTGTTATGCAGAATTTCTGACAATGGTGCGTCGCTGATGACTGTAATGTCATGATCAGAGAAATAATGAGCAACCTTCTTCATCGTCATGTAGATCCCATATACGAGCTTCTGATAATGAGGATATCTTTGCTTCGATGGAGTCAAAACTTCAAAGAGATAATACACTGGGCGCTAAACTTTGAAGGTTTTCCCTTCTTCTTCCCGCTCGACCGTAAGTACTGTACTGACGACCTGTCCTGTGGCTGCAATGTAAAGCAACAGAGGCTCTTTGCTGATTGGAGCAGCAAGCACCGGCTGGGTGGAGAGCAGAGCTTTTAGCTCAGCAAACGCTACATCAGCTTCTGGAGTCCACTCGAACTTGTCTGCCTTCTTCATCAGTCGGTAAAGAGGTAATGCCTTTTCACTAAGGCGAGAGATGAATCGACTTAACGCGGCCAAGCATCCAGTAAGCTTCTGGACATCGTGCACACGCATAGGGCGTTTCATTCGGAGTATGGTGCCAACTTTTTCTGGGTTAGCATCGATTCCTCGTTCTGAACGAGAAAACCGAGTAACTTTCCGCCAGGTACTCAGAATGTGCACTTTGATGGATTTATCTTGATATCATACCTCCTGAGATTGGCAAATGTTTCAGCTAGGACAGTCAACAGGTCGGAACCCTTTCGTGACTTGACCACGATATCATCCATGTACGCTTCCACATTCCGACTGATTTGGGTGAGTAAACACTTTTGAATCATTCTCATGAACATGGCTCCGGCATTCTTGAGACCGAATGGCATGGTGATATAGCAGAAGCACCCGAATGGACTGATGAAAGCTGTTTTGATTTTGTTGGGTCCATATAGACGGATCTGATGATACCCGGAATAGGCGTCTAAAAAAGACAATCTCTCGCATCCCGCAGTCGAGTCAACAATTTGGTCAATGCGAGGGAGAGGAAAATGATCTTTTGGGCAGGCCCGATTGATATGTTTGAAATCAATGCACTATTGGAAATATGCCCTAGAGGCAATAATAAAAGTGTTATTATTATATTTCTTTGTTCATGATAATAGTCTTTTATTCATGCTATAACTGTATTATCCAGAAATCGTAATACACGTGTGAATACATAGACCACAATATGTCCCTAGTGAGCCTCTAGTTGACTAGCTCGTTGTGATCAACAGATAGTCATGGTTTCCTGGCTATGGACATTGGATGTCGTTGATAACGGGATCACATCATTAGGAGAATGATGTGATGGACAAGACCCAATCCTAAGCCTAGCACAAAGATCGTGTAGTTCGTATGCTAAAGCTTTTCTAATGTCAAGTATCTTTTCCTTAGACCATGAGATTGTGCAACTCCCGGATACCGTAGGAATGCTTTGGGTGTACCAAACGTCACAACGTAACTGGGTGACTATAAAGGTGCACTACAGGTATCTCCGAAAGTGTCTGTTGGGTTGGCACGAATCGAGACTGGGATTTGTCACTCCGTGTAAATGGAGAGGTATCTCTGGGCCCACTCGGTAGGACATCATCATAATGTGCACAATGTGACCAAGGGGTTGATCACGGGATGATGTGTTACGGAACGAGTAAAGAGACTTGCCGGTAACGAGATTGAACAAGGTATCGGTATACCGACGATCGAATCTCGGGCAAGTACAATACCGTTAGACAAAGGGAATTGTATACGGGATCGATTGAGTCCTTGACATCGTGGTTCATCCGATGAGATCATCGTGGAACATGTGGGAGCCAACATGGGTATCCAGATCCCGCTGTTGGTTATTGACCGGAGAACGTCTCGGTCATGACTACATGTCTCCCGAACCCGTAGGGTCTACACACTTAAGGTTCGATGACGCTAGGGTTATAAAGGAAGTTTGTATGTGGTTACCGAATGTTGTTCGGAGTCCCGAATGAGATCCTGGACGTCACGAGGAGTTCCGAAATGGTCCGGAGGTAAAGATTTATATATGGGAAGTCCTGTTTTGGTCGCCGGAAAAGTTTCGCACTTTATCGGTATTGTACCGGGAGTGCCGAAAGGGGTCCGGGGGTCCACTAGGGGGGTCCACCTGCCCCGGGGGGGCACATGGGCTGTAGGGGGTGCGCCTTGGCCTATATGGGCCAAGGGCACTAGCCCCAAGAGGCCCATGCGCCAAGGAAACTTGGGGAGGGAAGAGTCCTCAAGGGGGAAGGCACCTCCGAGGTGCCTTGGGGAGGATGGACTCGTCCCCCCCTCTTGGCCGCACCCTTTCCTTGGAGGAAGGGGCAAGGCTGCGCCTCCCCCCTCTCCCTTGCCCCTATATATAGTGGAGGGGAGGGAGGGCATCCATACCAGAAGCCCTGGCGCCTCCCTCCCTCCCGTGACACCTCCTCCTCTCCCGCAGTAATCGATGCTTGGCGAAGCCCTGCAAGATTGCCACGCTCCTCCACCACCACCACGCCGTTGTGCTGCTGCTGGATGGAGTCTTCCTCAACCTCTCCCTCTCTCCTTGCTGGATCAAGGCGTGGGAGACGTCACCGGGCTGTACGTGTGTTGAACGCGGAGGTGCCGTCCGTTCGGCACTAGGATCTCCGGTGATTTGGATCACGACGAGTACGACTCCTTCAACCCCGTTCTCTTGAATGCTTCCGCTTAGCGATCTACAAGGGTATGTAGATGCACTCTCCTTCCCCTCGTTGATGGTTTCTCCATAGATAGATCTTGGTGACACGTAGGAAAATTTTGAATTTCTGCTACGTTCCCCAACAGTGGCATCATGAGCTAGGTCTATTGCGTAGATTCTTTGCACGAGTAGAACACAAAGTAGTTGTGGGCGTTGATGTTGTTCTATATGCTTGTCGTTACTGGTCTTATCTTGATTCGGCGGCATCGTGGGATGAAGCGGCCCGGACCGACCTTACACGTACTCTTACGTGAGACAGGTTCCACCGACTGACATGCACTAGTTGCATAAGGTGGCTAGCGGGTGTCTGTCTCTCCTACTTTAGTCGGATCAGATTTGATGAAAAGGGTCCTTATGAAGGGTAAATAGCAATTGGCATATCACGTTGTGGTTTTGCGTAGGTAAGAAACGTTCTTGCTAGAAACCCATAGCAGCCACGTAAAACATGCAAACAACAATTAGAGGACGTCTAACTTGTTTTTGCAGGGTATGCTATGTGATGTGATATGGCCAAAAGGATGTGATGAATGATATATGTGATGTATGAGATTGATCATGTTCTTGTAATAGATGATCATGGAGCCCCAAGATGGAGATCAAAGGAGCTATATGATATTGGCCATATCATGTCACTATTATTTGATTGCATGTGATGTTTATCATGTTTATGCATCTTATTTGCTTAGAACGACGGTAGTAAATAAGATGATCCCTCATTACAATTTCAAGAAGTGTTCTCCCCTAACTGTGCACCGTTGCTACAGTTCGTCGTTTCGAAGCACCACGTGATGATCGGGTGTGATAGATCCTTACGTTCACATACAACGGGTGTAAGACAGTTTTACACATGCAAAACACTTAGGGTTAACTTGACGAGCCTAGCATGTGTATAGACATGGCCTCGAAACACAGAAGACCGAAAGGTCGAGCATGAGTCGTATAGTAGATACGATCAACATGAAGATGTTCACCGATGATGACTAGTCCGTCTCACGTGATGATCGGACACGGCCTAGTTGACTCGGATCATGTAATCGCTTAGATGACTAGAGGGATGTCTATCTGAGTGGGAGTTCATAAGATGAACTTAATTATCCTAAACATAGTCAAAAGATCTTTGCAAATTATGTCGTAAGCTCGCGCTTTAGTTCCACTGTTTAGATATGTTCCTAGAGAAAATATAGTTGAAAGTTGACAGTAGCAATTATGCGGACAGTAGAAATCTTATGTCCTTAATGCACCGCTCAGTGTGCTGAGCCCCAAACGTCGTTTGTGGATGTTGCGAACATTGGACATACACGTTTTGATAACTACGTGATGGTTCAGTTAAACGGTTTAGAGTTGAGGCACCAAAGACGTTTTCGAAACATCGCGGAACATATGAGATGTTTCGAGGGCTGAAATTGGGATTTCAGGCTCGGGCCCACGTCAAGAGGTATAAGACCTCCGACGATTTTCTTAGCCGGCAAACTAAGGGAGAAAAGCTCAATCGTTGAGCTTGTGCTCAGATTGTCTGAGTGCAACAATCACTTGAATCGAGTGGGAGTTGATCTTCTAGATGAGATAGTGATGTTTCTCAAAAAGTCATTGCCACCAAGCTACTAGAGCTTCGTGATGAACTATAACATATCAGGGATAGATATGATGATCCTTGAGGTATTCGTGATGTTTGACACCGCGAAAGTAGAAATCAAGAAGGAGCATCAATTGTTGATGGTTGGTGAAACCACTAGTTTCAAGAAGGGCAAGGGCAAGAAGGGACACTTCATGAAACGGCAAATCAGCTGCTGCTCTAGTGAAGAAACTCAAGGTTGAACCCAAACCCGAGACTAAGTGCTTCTGTGATAAGGGGAATAGTCACTAGAGCGGAATTACCCTAGATACTTGGTAGATGAGAAGGCTGGCAAGGTCGATAGAAGTATATTGGATATACATTATGTTAATGTGTACTTTACTAGTACTCCTAGTAGCACCAGGGTATAAGATACCGGTTCGGTTGCTAAGTGTTAGTAACTCGAAATAAAAGAGCTACGGAATAAACGGAGACTAGCTAAAGGTGAGATGACGATATGTGTTGGAAGTGTTTCCAAGTTTGATGTGATCAAACATCGCACGCTCCCTCTACCATCAAGATTAGTATTAAACCTGAATAATTGTCATTTGGTGCTTGCGTTGAGCATAGACATGATTGGATTATGTCTATCGCAATATGGTTATTCATTTATGGAGAATAATGGTTACTCTATTTGAATAAAACCTTCAATGGTCTTGCACCTAAAGGAATGGTTTATTGAATCTCGATCGTAGTGATACACATTTTCATGCCAAAAGATATAAGATAGTAATGATAGTACCACTTACTTGTGGCACTGCCATGTAAGTCATAATGGTATAAAACGCATGAAGAAGCTCCATGTTGATGGATCTTTGGACTCACTCGTTTTTGAAAAGTTTGAGACATGCGAACCATGTCTATTGGTGTATACGCATGAAGAAACTCCATGCAGATGGATTGTTTGGACTCACTTGTTTTTGAATCACTTGAGATATGCAAATCATACCACATGGGCAAGATGACTGAAAAGCCTCGTTTTCAGTAAGATGGAACAAGATAGCAACTTGTTGGAAGTAACACATTTTGATGTGTGCAGTCTAATGAGTGCTGAGGCATGCAGTGAATATCGTTATGTTCTTACTTCATAGATGATTCGAGTAGATGTTGAGAATATTTACTTGATGAAACACAAGTCTGAATTATTGAATGGTTCAAGTAATTTCAGAGTGAAGTAGAAGATCATTGTGACAAGAGGATAAAATGTCTATGATATGATCATAGAGATGAATATCTGAGTTACGAGTTTTGGCACACAATTAAGACATTGTGGAAATTGTTTCGCAATTAATACCGCCTGGAACACCATAGTGTGATGGTGTGTCCGAACATCATAGTTGCACCCTATTGGATATGGTGCGTACCATGATGTCTCTTATCGAATTACCACTATTGTTCATGGGTTAGGCATTAGAGACAACCACATTCACTTTAAATAGGGCACCACGTAATTCCGTTGAGATGACACCGTATGAATTATGGTTTAGAGAAACCTAAGTTGTCATTTCTTAAAGGTTTGGGGCTGCGACGCTTATGTGAAAAAGTTTCAGGATTGATAAGCTCGAACCCAAAGCGGATAAAATGCATCTTCATAGGACACCCAAAACAGTTGGGTATACCTCCTAATTCAGATCCGAAAGCAATATGGATTGTTTCTAGAATCGGGTCCTTTCTCGAGGAAAAGTTTCTCTCGAAAGAATTGAGTGGGAGGATGGTGGAGACTTGATGAGGTTATTGAACCGTCACTTCAACTAGTGTGTAGCACGGCATAGGAAGTTGTTCCTGTGGCACCTACACCAATTGAAGTAGAAGCTTATGATAATGATCATGAAGTTTTGGATCAAGTCACTACCGTACCTCGTAGGGTGACAAGGATGCGTACCACTTCAGAGTGGTACGGTAATCCTGTCTTGAAGGTCATGTTGCTAGACAACAATGAACCTACGAGCTATGGAGAAGCTATGGTGGGCCCATATTCCGACAAATGTTTAGAAGACATGAAATCCGAGATAGGATCCATGTATCAGAACAAAGCATGGACTTTGGTGGACTTGCCCAATGATTGGCAAGCCATTGAGATAAATGGATCTTTAAGAAGAAGACGGAAATGGACGGTAATGTCACCGTCTATGAAGCTCGACTTGTGGCGAAGAGTTTTTCACAAGTTCAAGGAGTTGACTACGATGAGATTTTCTCATCCGTAGCGATGCTTAAGTCCGTCGGAATCACGTTAGCACTAGCTGCATTTATGAAATTTGGCAGATGGATGTCAAAACGAGTTTCCTTACCAGTTTTTGTAAGGAAAGGTTGTATGTGATACAATCAGAAAGGTTTTGTCGATCCTAAGGGTGCTAAAAGGTATGCTAGCTCCAGCAATCCTTCTAGGGACTGGAGTAAGCATCTCGGAGTTGGAATGTATGCTTTGATGAGATGATCAAAGATTTTGGGTTTATACAAAGTTCATGAGAAACTTGTATTTCCAAAGAAGTGAGTGGGAGCACTATAGAATTTCTGATGAGTATATGTTGTTGACATGTTGATGATCAGAAATGATTTTCTAGAAAGCATATAGGGTTATTTGAAAGGTGTTTTTCAATAGAAAACCTGGATTAAGCTACTTGAACATTGAGCATCAAGATCTATAAGGATAGATCAAAATGCTTAATAATACTTTCAAATGAGCACATACCTTAACATGATCTTGAAGGTGTTCAAGATGGATCAGTCAAAGAAGAAGTTCTTGCCTGAGTTGTAAGGTACGAAGTTAAGACTTAAAGCTCGACCTCGGCAGAAAAGAGAGAAAGGACGAAGGTTGTCCCCTATGCTTTAGACGTAGGCTCTACAGTATGCTATGCTAAGTACCGCACCTGATGTGTGCCTTGCCACATGTCTGGCAAGAGAGTACAAAGGTGATCATCAAAGTTATCCTTAGAGGAATAAGGATATGTTTCTCGATTATGGAGGTGATAAAGAGTTCGGCGTAAAGGGTTACGTTGATGCAAGCTTTAACACCTATCCGAATGACTCTGAGTAGCAAACCGGATACGTATAGTGGAGCAACCATTTGGAATAGCTCCAAGTGGAGCGTGGAAGCAGCATTTACAATATGACCTAGAAATTTGCGAAGTACATACGGATCTGAATGTTACAGATCCGTTGACTAAAACCTCTCTCACAAGCAGAACATGATCAAACCCCAGAACTCATTGAGTCTTAATCACATGATGATGTGAACTAGTTTAATGACACTAGTAAACTCTTTGGATGTTGGTCACATGGTAATGTGACCTGTCAGTGTTAATCACATGGTGATGTGAACTAGATTATTGACTCTAGTGCAAGTGGGAGACTGTTGGAAATATGCCCTAGAGGCAATAATAAAAGTGTTATTATTATATTTCTTTGTTCATGATAATAGTCTTTTATTCATGCTATAACTGTATTATCCGGAAATCGTAATACACGTGTGAATACATAGACCACAATATGTCCCTAGTGAGCCTCTAGTTGACTAGCTCGTTGTGATCAACAGATAGTCATGGTTTCCTGGCTATGGACATTGGATGTCGTTGATAACGGGATCCCATCATTAGGAGAATGATGTGATGGACAAGACCCAATCCTAAGCCTAGCACAAAGATCGTGTAGTTCGTATGCTAAAGCTTTTCTAATGTCAAGTATCTTTTCCTTAGACCATGAGATTGTGCAACTCCCGGATACCGTAGGAATGCTTTGGGTGTACCAAACGTCACAACGTAACTAGGTGGCTATAAAGGTGCATTACAGGTATCTCCAAAAGTGTCTGTTGGGTTGGCACGAATCGAGACTGGGATTTGTCACTCCGTGTAAACGGAGAGGTATCTCTGGGCCCACTCGGTAGGACATCATCATAATGTGCACAATGTGACCAAGGGGTTGATCATGGGATGATGTGTTACGGAACGAGTAAAGAGACTTGCCGGTAACGAGATTGAACAAGGTATTGGTATACCGACGATCGAATCTCGGGCAAGTACAATACCGTTAGACAAAGGGAATTGTATACGGGATCGATTGAGTCCTTGACATCGTGGTTCATCCGATGAGATCATCGTGGAACATGTGGGAGCCAACATGGGTATCCAGATCCCGCTGTTGGTTATTGACCGGAGAACGTCTCGGTCATGACTACATGTCTCCCGAACCCGTAGGGTCTACACACTTAAGGTTCGATGACGCTAGGGTTATAAAGGAAGTTTGTATGTGGTTACCGAATGTTGTTCGGAGTCCCGGATGAGATCCCGGACGTCACGAGGAGTTCCGGAATGGTCCGGAGGTAAAGATTTATATATGGGAAGTCCTGTTTTGGTCGCTGGAAAAGTTTCGCACTTTATCGGTATTGTACCGGGAGTGCCGAAAGGGGTTCGGGGGTCCACCGGGGGGGTCCACCTGCCCCGGGGGGGCACATGGGCTGTAGGGGGTGCACCTTGGCCTATATGGGCCAAGGGCACCAGCCCCAAGAGGCCCATGCGCCAAGGAAACTTGGGGAGGGAAGAGTCCTCAAGGGGGAAGGCACCTCCAAGGTGCCTTGGGGAGGATGGACTCCTCCCCCCCTCTTGGCCGCACCCTTTCCTTGGAGGAAGGGGCAAGGCTGCGCCTCCCCCCTCTCCCTTGCCCCTATATATAGTGGAGGGGAGGGAGGGCATCCATACCAGAAGCCCTGGCGCCTCCCTCCCTCCCGTGACACCTCCTCCTCTCCCGCAGTAATCGGTGCTTGGCGAAGCCCTGCAGGATTGCCACGCTCCTCCACCACCACCACGCCGTTGTGCTGCTGCTGGATGGAGTCTTCCTCAACCTCTCCCTCTCTCCTTGCTGGATCAAGGCGTGGGAGACGTCACCGGGCTGTACGTGTGTTGAACGCGGAGGTGCCGTCCGTTCGGCACTAGGATCTCCGGTGATTTGGATCACGACGAGTACGACTCCTTCAACCCTGTTCTCTTGAACGCTTCCGCTTAGTGATCTACAAGGGTATGTAGATGCACTCTCCTTCCCCTCGTTGCTGGTTTCTCCATAGATAGATCTTGGTGACACGTAGGAAAATTTTGAATTTCTGCTACGTTCCCCAACATGCACATGCGAAGTGAGTTGTCCTTCTTGGGGACCATGACGACATTGGCGAGCCACTCGGAGTGGTATATCTCTTGGATAAACTCTGCTGCAAGGAGTCGAGCCACCTCCTTACCAATGGCTTTTTTCTTCTGAACGGCGGACCGTCGAAGATGTTCTTTAACAGGTTTCGCTTTTGAGTCGACTCTAAGGCGATGCTCAGCCAGCCCCCTGGGAACACCCGGCATGTCAGCTGGCTTCCATGCAAAGATGCCCTAGTTCTCACGGAGGAACTGGATGAGCGCTTCTTCCTATTTAGAGTCGAGCGTTGTGGAAATATGGGTCGGAGCTGCGTTGTGGTCAGTCGGGTGGATATGAACTGGCTTCGTCTCCCCAGACGACTGGAACACTGACTCTGTGGCGGGCTTCTTGGCCCGCAACAAATCACTCGGATCTACATTTTTCTTGTATCCTTCCAGCTCTACCATTGTTATCTGGGCATCCGCAATCTTCGAGCCTTTCTGGAAACACTCTTCTGCCTTCTTCCGGCTGCCAGTGATAGTGATCACACCTTTGGGGCGAGGCATCTTTAATTTGAGGTACACATAACATGGTCGAGCCATGAAGCGGGCATAGGCTGGTCTCCCCAAAATAGCATGGTAAGCGCTCTGAAAATCCACGACTTCAAATGTCAGCTTCTCTTTGCGGAAATGCTTCGAGTCGCCGAACACTACATCTAGAGCTATTTGGCCGAGTGACTCAGCCTTCTTTCTAGGAATGACTCCGTGAAAACTCATGTTGCTGGAGCTGAGCCTGGACATCGGAATGCCCATTCCCTTGAGCGTCTCTGCATACAGTATATTCAACCCACTACCGCCATCCATCAATACCTTCGTCAGTCGAGTGCCTTCGACGACTGGGTCGACCACCAACGCTTGCCTCCCAGGGGTGGCAATGTGAGTAGGGTGATCGGACTGGTCGAATGTAATGGGAGTTTGCGACCATCTCAGATAGCTTGGTGTCGCCGGGGCGACCATATTTACCTCACGGTTGATCACTTTCAGTCGACTTTTGCTCTCTACGTCAGCAAAAATCATTAGGGTGGAACTGACATGAGGGTACCCTCCATCACTGTCCTCCTTGTCCTCGGCTTTGTCCGACTCCTTCTCTTTGTCCTTGGGCTGTTTTCCTTGAAACTGCTGGATTAAGAGCCGGCACTGGCGAGTGGTATGTTTCGGGTAGATGAAGTTACCCTCTTCGTCTTTCTTCGTGTGGATGTGACACGGCAGATCCATCACGTCATTTCCTTCCTTATCTTTTACCTTCTTGGGGTTCCAAGATCCTTTGGGCTTCCCTTTGAATTTGCCCTGAGTCACGGCCAGAGCCTCTCCAGGAGCAGCTGGCTCGGCCTTCCGCTTCTGCTTCCGACTGGAGTTTCCTTTTTCCGACTGACTCGGCTTATACTTGCCACTCCGGAGCCTGTCCTCTTCTTCACCGTTAGCATATTTGGTAGCAATCTCCATCATTCGACTCAGAGTCATATCTCTAGTTCAACCAAACTTCAGGCTCAACTCTCTGTTCTTGACACCATCCTTGAAGGCACAGACTGCTTGATGGTCAGACACATTCTCCACGGTATGATGCAAAGTGATCCATCTCTGGATGTAATCTCTCAATGTTTCACTCAACTTTTGTACGCAAACTTGCAATTCCATCAATCCGGCCGGTCGCTTGCAAGTTCCCTCGAACGTCCTGACGAACACTCGGGAAAGATCTTCCCAAGTGTAAATGTTGCTAGGAGCTAACTGATTCAACCACGCCCTGGCTGAACCCTCTAGCATGAGTGGCAAATGCTTCATGGCCACCTCATCATTACCGCCACCAATCTGTACCGCCACTCGGTAGTCTTCAAGCCAAGTTTCAGGCTTGGACTCTCCGGTGAACTTACTTACCCCAGTCGCCAACCTGAAGTTGGGGGGTATCACTGCGGCTCTGATGGCTCTGCTAAAGCATTCTGGACCTAAAACATGGACTCGGCTGCTAGTGGGTGCACATCTCTATCTAGGCCACCTCTATGAGCTCTGTTCCGATCGACCAAACCTTGCACGATGATGGATCTCGCGTCAAAGCCTGGTTTTCTGGGGTCGACCGGAGCTCTCTGCCCAACACTGAGCTGGCGCCTGTCATCTTGTTGCCGATGGGCGTTAGACCCACCTCTCGGGGGAGGAGTGGGCACTCGACGCCTATTGTCACGATCAAATCGGTCATCATAGTGGTCCCGCCGGCCTTCACGTCCCACGCGCCTCGGAGGTGACCTTGGGCTGTGAGCCGATTGAACAGTATTCGAGCGACGGATCGACTGTGAATCCTGTTGCGCGACTGTGACACAATTGAGTTCTGATCTCCTACTGCCCGGAGCAAATCCCTGATCTGCATCAAGCCTCTTCCAGCCTCCGACTGAGAGGGCTGAATTGACTCCGCTATACGGGCTGCAGCTGCTAAATTCTGAATCGGGGTTCGATATACCTGAGTCGGCTGCGGAAAGAGCTGTCGTTGACTGGAGTCGGGTACTCGTTACCGCGCACGCTCGTCAAGTGCTCGTTGGAGGTTCTCTAGTCGAGTGCATTCAGCCAAGTTGGCCAAACGCGCTTCTTCCAAGGCACGAGTCTCGGGAGTTTCCCCTGCGATAGGAGTATGCAAGGCATCCATGTTCCGGCGGCGAAGATCTTCTCTTTGCTGAGAAGTGAGTGGCTCGGGTTGATATTCCTCGTGGGCCTGAGCGGGGTCGCCTCCATCGTCCGTCCCGTCGATGCGGGGGAAGCCGGGAGGGCTACGAGGTCCATTGACCATCAAGACCTCCGCCGCTGGATCACTGCTGTCGCACTCGGATGCAGTCTCTACGGAGCCAGTCGATAGATCGAATAGGCCGTAGAGAGATTCGTCGGGCTCAATTGCCACGACTTGGGTGGTGGCCGATTGGCGAGCCACTGCGTGTCTCACCCATCGCTGGAGCCTCGACCGACCGGAGCGCTTGCGCTGGCGGGAGACAGGGAGGGAGGACGGCACAGGAGTCGACCGGTATGGGGTCGACGGCTGCCGCAGCAGGACGCCGCGGACACACACCCGAAAGTGCGTCGCACCGCGGGCGGGGAGCGCGTCGATGTCGAGTGGTGCCTCCTAGAGCCAAGCGGAGCCGTCGGCGATGAAAGCGACCGCACCGAGACGGATCTCGCGGCCCTCGACCAGAACTCCGCCAGAAACCATGATGAAGGCGATCGGTCAAATTGCAACTTCTCCAAAAAGTCGCTAAGACACCAGCCCCAAGGTGGGCGCCAATTGTCGTGGTTCTAAGTCTGACAGTAGAATGGGGGGTAGGTATGGAGAGGCAAGATCTTAGCTATGGAGTAGTTGTATACGCAAGGGATTTACGAGTTCAGGCCCTTCTCGGAGGAAGTAACAGCCCTACGTCTCGGAGCCCGGAGGCGGTCGACTGGATTATGTGTGTATGAGTTACAGGGTGCGAACCCTTTACATTGAGGAGGGGATGGCTTATATAGAGTTTGCCAGACCCCTCCGGCCCTCAGTTATGTAGAGTTTAAAGTACATTAAGACAGGGAGTTACTGGTAACGCCCACATAAAGGACCATGAAGACTATTAAAGCTACTTAATGTCAGGCCGTTGCGTGCTGAGTGACTTTAGGTCTCCTGGTAGTCGAGTGATTAGATTCATGGTCGAGTGGCTGTCTTCATCGTCGAGTGTCCTTGAGTTCATCGAGTGGAGTCTCTCTTGGTCGACTGGAAGGTAGCTTCTTCTAAGGATGTCCTTGGGTAGGGTATCCTAGATAGGTCCATGACCCTACCCTAGGTACATGAGTTCATCAATATACCCGGGGGCCATAGGTTTCACTAGTGGCTTCTCTCAAGATAGCATAAGTATTACGGTGGGTGAACAAATTACTGTCGAGAAATTGATAGAAAAGAGAATAATTATTAGATTATCTAGGCATGATCATGTATATAGGCATCACGTCTGCGACAAGTAGACCGACTCCTGCCTGCATCTACTACTATTACTCCACACATCGACCGCTATCCAGCATGCATCTAGAGTATTAAGTTCATAAGAACAGAGTAACACATTAAGAAAGATGACATGATGTGGAGGGATAAACTCATGCAATATGATATAAACCCCATCTTTTTATCCTCAATGGCAACAATACAATACGTGCCTTGCTGCCCCTGCTGTCACTTGGAAAGGACACCGCAAGATTGAACCCAAAGCTAAGCACTTCTCCCATTGCAAGAAAGATCAATCTAGTAGGCCAAACCAAACTGATAATTCAAAGAGACTTGCAAAGATAACTAATCACACATAAAAAAATTTAGAGGAGATTCAAATATTTATCATAGATAAACTTGATCATAAGCCACAATTCATCGGATCTCGACAAACACACCACAAAAAGAGTTACATCGAATAGATCTCCAAGAAGATCAAGGAGAACTTTGTATTGAGGTTCCAAGAGAGAGAAGAAGCCATCTAGCTAATAACTATGGACCCGAAGGTCTGTGGTAAACTACTCACAACTCATTGGAGAGGCCTTGGATATGATGTAGAGGCCCTCCGTGGTCGATTCCCCCTCCGGCGGAGCGCCAGCGAAGGCTCCAAGATGGGATCTCGCGGATACAGAAGGTTACGGTGGTGGAATTAGGTTTTCGTTGGCTCCCTTGATGTTCTCGGGGTACGTGGGTATATATAGGAGGAAGAAGTAGGTTGGTGGCCGCCTGAGGAGCCCACGATAGAGGGGGGCGCACCCTCCACCCTCGTGGCCGCCTCGACTGCTTCTTGACTTGCACTCCAAGTCCTCTGGATCACGTTCGTTCCAAAAATCACGCTCCCGAAGGTTTCATTCCGTTTGGACTCCGTTTGATATCCTTTTCTTCGAAATACTGAAATAGGCAAAAAAAACAGTAATACTAGTTGGGCCTCCTGTTAGTAGGTTAGTCCCAAAAATGACATAAATTTGTAAAGTAAAGCCCATAAACATCCAAAACGGGTAATATAATAGCATGGAACAATAAAAAATTATAGATACGTTGGAGACGTATCACATACAAGGAGAACACTTATACCTTAAAATTTTAGTTAAGGGATCATCTTATAATGCTACCGTCGTACTAAGCAAAATAAGATGCCTAAAGATAAACATCACATGCAATCAAAATATGTGACATGATATGGCCATCATCATCTTGTGCTTTTGATCTCAATCTCCAAAGCATCGTCATGATCTCCATCGCCATTGGCTCGACACCTTAATCTCCATCATAGTGTCGTGGTCGTCTTGCCAACTATTGCTTCTACAACTATCGCTACCGCTTAGTGATAAAGTAAAGCAATTACATGGTGTTTACATTTCATACAATAAAGAGACAACCATAAGGCTCCTGCCAGTTGCCAATAACTTTTACAAAACATGATCATCTCATACAACAACGTATATCACATCATGTTTTGACCATATCACATCACAACATGCCCTGCAAAAACAAGTTAGACGTCCTCTACTTTGTTGTTGCAAGTTTTACGTGACTGCTACGGGCTTCTAGCAAGAACCGTTCTTACCTACGACACAAAACCACAACGGTGATTTCTCAAATTTGTTGTTTTAACCTTCAACAAGGACCGGCCGCAGTCAAATTAGATTTAACTAAAGTTGGAGAAACAGACATCCGCCAGCCACCTTTATGCAAAACTAGTTGCATGTCTGTCGGTGGAACTGGTCTCATGAACGTGGTCATGTAAGGTTGGTTCGGGCCGCTTCATCCAACAATACCGCCGAATCAAAATAACACATTGGTGGTAAGCAGTATGACGATCACCGCCCACAACTCTTTGTGTTCCACTCGTGCATATCATCTACGCATAGACCTCGCTCTGATACCAGTGTTGGGAAACGTTGCATGGAAAACAAAAAAAATTCTATGCACACGCAAGATTTATCTAGGAGATTCATAGCAATGAGAGGGGGAGATCATCTACATACCCTTGTAGATTGCTAAGTGGAAGCTTATATAACGCGGTTGATGTAGTCGTACTCTTCGCGATCCGATCACGATCCAACAGATCTAGTACCGAACGGATGGCACCTCCGAGTTTAGCACACGTGCGGCTCGATGACGTCTCCTCCTTCTTGATCCAGCAAGCGGGAGAGGAGGAGTAGATGGGATGAAAACCAACACGACGACATGGTGGTGATGGTGGTGGTGGAGCATCGACAGCGCTTTGCTAAGCGTCGCCAGGACGAGGCGGTGGAACTACGGAGTAACGGGAGAGAGAGGGCACCAAGGGCTTCGTGTGTCCTCTTGGGGTGCCCCCATACCTCTATATATAGGTGGAGGGTTGTGGTAACAGCCCCTCCAAAGCCTAAGGTGCAGCCAAGGGGGCAGAGGACTTGGACTGCAAGTCAAATACTATTCCTACTAGGACTCATTCCTTTTTCCCTTCCCTAGCCACATGGGCTTTTAAGGACTTGGTGCGCCTAGCCCAATAAGGCTAGAACACCTCCCCGCAGCCCATGCTAGACCTTGGGTCACGATGGACCCACTTGTGGACTTCCGGAATCCTCCGAAACCTTCTAGAAGCTTCCAGGTACAATACCGAAAAAACTGCACCTTTTTCCGGAACCCAAAATATGGTTTCCTATATATAAATCTTTATCTCTCGACCATTCCTAGACTCCTCATGATGTCCGCGATCTCATCCGGGACTCCGAACAACATTTGGTTACCACTCATCAAATATCCCAATACTACTCTAGCGTCAACGAAGGTTAAGCGTGCGACCCTGCGGGTTTGAGAATCATGTAGTCATGACCGGGACACCTCCCCAGTCAATAACCAATAGCGGGACCTGGATGCCCATATTGATTCCTACATATTCCACGAAGATCTTTATCGGTCGAACCTTTATGACAACATACGTTATTCCCTTTGTCATCGGTATGTTACTTTCCCGAGATTCGATCGTCGGTATCTTCATACCTAGTTCAATCTCATTACCGGCAAGTCTCTTTACTCGTTCTGTAATACATCATCCTGCAACTAACTCATTAGTCACTTTGCTTGCAAGGCTTCTTATGATGTGTATTACCCAGAGGGCCCAGATATACCTCTCCGATACTGGGAGTGACAAATCATAATCTCGATCTATGCCAACCCAACAAACAACTTAGGAGATACCTGTAGAGTGTCTTTATAATCAGCCAGTTACGTTGTGATGTTTGATAGCACACAAGGCATTCCTACGGTATCCGGGAGTTGCGTAATCTCATAATCGAAGGAATATGTATTTGACATGAGGAAAGCAATAACAATAAAACTGAACGATCATTATGGTAAGCTCACGGATGGGTCTTGTCCATCACATCATTCTGCTAATGATGTGTTCCCGTTCATCAAATGGCAACACATGTCTATGGTTAGAAAACTTAACCATCTTTGATTAACGAGCTAGTCTAGTAGAGGCTTACTAGGGACACGGTGTTTTGTCTATGTATCCACACATGTATCAAGTTTCCGGTTAATACAATTCTAGCATTAATAATAAACATTTATTATGAATAAGGAAATATAAAATAACAACTTCATTATTGCCTCTAGGGCATATTTCCTTATTGTAGCTATGTAGAATGACATCTACTATGTATACAGATCAAAATAGAAAATTTGCTATTAAAAAGACCAGACCATTTATTTGATACATCAATGAACCAGAACTAATATATCTTGCTAATCCAATTTCAGACATCGGACACTAAATAAAAACTAAATTAGCAACATATGCCATCATGTAAAATGGACCTATATTTTCGGTGAAAAACTTTTTTATTTCCCATAAAAAAACATTTTCTAACAGCTTTCCTAAAATGAGATTGTGGGTTCGAATGATAATTGAACACACAGGTGACGCTTTTTTGGCGAGGAAACACACAAATGACGTTGCGGCGTACTTGCACGCGCCATTTACTCCTTGTGTTTAATGGTACATCTCCTTTGTAGGTTATCTACAAGTCTATGTACCGGCTCCGTACATGGTCTTACTAATAGAAACACTCTATGTGGGGAAAAAGTAATGTAAAAGTTGTGTTGTTGGTTCTTCAGCTAGAAAGAAAAATCTCATAGCATAGGCTTGGTTACCCTGCAAGAATTTCATAAGAAAAATGTACCTTTATACGAAATTATTCCATTCCTATAGCCACAAAAGTACTCCCTCTGTAAAAAAATATAAGATTTTTACAGAGGGAGTATTATTGTAGTTTAAATCCTCCCGATCCCTTAGATTCATGTAAAAATTGAGTCCCATAAAATCCTTTAAAGTTTTGAGTTTAAATGTTGTTGAAAATACCCGTGATTTAAAAAAATGTAAAGGGGAATCGGCATGAAATTGTTTTTGTTCTTAATCAGCAGAAGAACGACTATGCTGCCTCGGACTGGAGATATTATGATGCAAAGTACCTCGCGTTTTTATTCTCTAGAATGTGTAGAAAAGGGGAATGCATTTATAGGAAACTAGTCCATTCTCTTTCCTTTGTTATTGTTCGCATCCCGTAGCCTCACACCAAGATGATACGCCGATTTGATGCTGAAAACACCTTTCTTATCATAGTGCCAAGCGACACTGTCATCCATGCCGGGACAGATAGGGATAGACAGAATATCTTGCGCATCTTGAGGTCCAAATAGGTCCGAGATCATCTCAGTATCCCATTGCTCCGTGGCAGGGTTTATGAGATCAGCCACCTTCGACAGCACCACCTGCCCTCTAACCGATGAAGGACGCCGAGTCGTTCCCCTCGGGATCCAGGGATTGCGCCACATATCAATCGACCCCCCCTCGCCCACACGCCATATGAGACCCTCCTTCAGCAATTCCATGCCCCGTAGGTTACTCCGCTAAGTGTAAGACATTCCAGGCACCAGGGCTGCCTCAAGAAGAGATGTATGAGGGAAGTACTTTGCCTTCAACACTTGGCCGCAGAGGGTATTCGGATTCTGTAGCAAGCGCCACCCTTGGCGTGCCAACATGGCCAGATTGAAAGTATACAAATCCCTAAAACCAAGCCCTCCATCCTTCTTGGATCCTGTCATGCATTCCCAACTAATCCAATGGCACTTGTTCTCATCCTCTTGTTGACTCCACCAGTACCGACATATAAGCTGCCCAATCTCCTCACATAAAGCCTTGGTGAGATCAAAGCAGGACATCGCGTAGGTTGGAATCGCTTGAGCAATAGCTTTGATCGAAATCTCTTTCCCAGCCTTTGAGAGAAGTCTCTCCTTCCATCCCTGAATCCGCGCCCAAATTTTCTCCTTAAGGTATTCGAACTGCCTCTTCTTTGATCTCCCTAGATGCACTGGAAGACCCAGGTACCTTTGGTTCGTGGACTCACGCGGGATCCCGAGCACATGAAGAACTGCATGTTTCATAGCCTCGCCAGTACCCTTGCTGAACATCGCAGTTGACTTGTCCTTATTAATCACCTGTCCAGAATGAGCTTCATACAATGCCAAGAGCTCCCGGAGTTCAGTCGCTGACTGGCTGTTGCCTTCATGACAATCAGGGAATCGTCAGCAAAGAACAGATGGTTGATTCACGGGGCCCGAGGGCAGATTTGTACTCCTTCCAAAGAACCATCCAAGTTCTCCTTGTGTAACAGAACGGAGAATGCCTCCGCACACAAGATCAAGAGGTAGGGGGAGAGGGGGTCACCTTGCCTCAAACCCCGCTCTAGCAAAAATGAGCCTGACAGTTGTCTGTTCACCTTGACTCGGTAGGACACCGAACGCACACACCTCATGATCTACTGAACCCAAGGAATAGCAAAGCCCATTCTCAACAGCATACGTTCCAGGAAAGACCACTCCACGCGGCCGTAAGCTTTGCTCATGTCAAGCTTAACAGCTACAAGCCCATCCCGCCCCCCTTTATGGTTCTTCATATAGTGAGTCAGCTCATAAGCCAGCAACACGTTGTCAGTAATCATACGCCCCGGCACGAAAGCACTCTGGGAAGGAGAGATGATGTCGGGCAGCAGCACCTTCAACCGGTTTGCAAGAACCTTGGAAATAATCTTATGTATCACATTACAAAGACTGATCGGACAAAATTCAGTTATCCTCATTGGATCCTTAACCTTGGGAATTAGCACTATGGTGGTCTCGTTCCAACCTGCTGGCATATCCCCACCATTCAGAACTTGCAACACCTCCTCTTGCACCTTCTGCCCAACACAATGCCAACATTTCTTTTAGAAAATCCCGGCCATGCCATCCAGACCGGGAGCTTTGAGATATCCAACCGAATCTAGGCCCTGTTTCACTTCCTTAGCAGAAAAAGGGCGAAGTAGGCCTTCGTTCATCGCTGGCGTGACAGACACTGGGACGTGTTCGAGGATGTCATCGTTGAGGGGACCTGCACCAGAGGTGAACAAACTTTTGTAATGGTTAGATATAAAGTGCCCTAGCTCTTCCTCCTTCTCCACTACACCTCCCCTACCGTCGTCTAGCTTCTTAATTACATTCCCCCTACACCTCTCCGAGGCAAAGGCATGAAAGAAGCCCATGTTTCTGTCCCCCTTCTTCTGCCAATGTGCATGAGCCCGTTGTCGCCATAAGATGTCATGATGGTCCTCCAACCTAGCCAATTTATACCACAACAGCTGCTCCTTATTGACATATTGTTGGTTGATGGGCCCACACCGGCATCTCTCCAATTCACGGCGAGCATTCTTAATGCACCCCTTGAGCTCACCCAAAACCTCCTTATCCCATCTCGTTAGGCTAGCGCCAACCTTCTTCATAGCCTCCTTCACAGTGCACCCCGGATCATCAAAGGCAGAATTCCAGGCTTCCTCAACAATTTTCACGTAGTCCTCCTCCATCAACCACTTGGCTTCAGGGAGCAATGGGGTTGTAGCCTCTAGATGGGACAAGCTTCGGGCTCTCAAACTCCCTGCTAAGGTGCAGATTTTCTTGTGGCGTTTGGCTCATGACAGTCTTCCCACGCGCATGAACATTAAGCAAAAGCATGTTGAGCTCGATACCCACTGCCCGGTGTGCTCAAGGCTAGATGAGGATGGAGGGCATATTTTCCTACGCTGCAAGGCGGTCAGGCAGGTATGGCGGCAACTGGACTGGGAAGAGATCCGTCTGCAGCTTCTTGAGCCCTCGAACGCAGTGGCAGTGGTCCAAGCTGTCTGCTCCTTGTCAGACAATATCTGTACTCAGGTGGCCGTGCTTCTTTGGGACTAGTTGACTGCACGTAATAAGGTAAATGCAGGCGACAAGGCCTGATCCACGGGCGAGGTGGTCTCTCTGATTCAGCATCATCTCATGGACTTCAACCCTATGGTACCTGCTGCGGTTCGTGAGGCAGTCCCGGCTGCTAGATGGGAATCACCGAGCCCTAACTTTGTCAAGGTCAACTTTGATGTGGCTTTCCACCAAGACACCAGGGACGGGGCGTATGGATACGTCCTTCAATCTGACGAAGGGGAGGTTATCGCGGCTAGGGCAGGGAAGCTAATGCACATCAAGAGTGCTCTCCAAGCTGAAGCTGAAGCCTGCATTGCAGCTATTGAGGGCGCGGGCGAGGTCGGAGTCCATAGGGTGGTGTTTGAGTCAGATTGCCTTTCCTTGGTCTAAGCTCTGAATACAAGGGAGTCTGATGGCGCCGAGCTGGGTGTCCTATTCCGAGAAGCTCACAATAGTTGTTCCCTTCGCTTTGAAGCTTCTCGTTTTGTGCACTGCCCACGGGCTTGCAATCATGTCGCGCACTCTTTAGCGCAATTTGGTTTTCATGCGGAGGTGCCAACCAGTGTCTGGACCGAGATTTTTCCTGACTTTATTGTAAGTTTGGTTGCTAGCGACTCTGCGACACCGGTTGGTTGAATGGAAATGTTGTCTCCGCATCAAAAATAAAGTCCATTCTCTTTCCTTTTTCTTTTGGCTGGCACAACTAATCCATTCCTATAGCGCCAAAAGTTTTTTTTGAAAGATCCATCAAATTGCTGGCTTCAATTAGATTTAGCATAAGGCAACGGAAGAACAACATGGGGAGGATCCGAAGAACAAAGAGAAAAGAAAAAGAACGGCAACCCTTTTGGTTGTCGAACAACACTACACTTACATGGCGGAACGCCATCCACCTATAGCAAGACAACGCAGCTCCGACTCTGATGGAGAACTACAGAGAGCAAAGCAATGTTGGCGTCATAGAAGATCGCCGAACTGACCACTTGTCGCCCTTCATCGTACACCAATGATGCCCCGCACGGCAGCTTCTACTTCACAGCAACAAGCAGCCAAGGTAGTCTCACGGACATGCCGGAGAAGAGCCGACAACCACGACCAATGCCACGCCTCCGACAATGCTCACCACCGTCATCGTTGCCACAGAAGCCAAACCTCCCTCGTTGCCACCGAGTAGCACGAACAGCGTCCCCCACCTATCACTGGTCCCTCTGGCCGGTAAGGAGCTCCTGGAACGATGCCCCAAGAGGTGCAACACACATCGCCATCATCGTCCGATCCTAGGGGATCAAGGGTTTCCCCTGAGCATCCTTGCGTAGTGGAGCGAGCAGGGACGCCTCAGCGACGCCTTTAAGAAGGAAGCGACGCCTGTAGGCGTCTCCGTCGCCTGCCCTGGTCGAAACACCAGCAGCAAAGTCTTCACCCGGTGCTGCACCTCCGACCACCAAACCTGAGCTAGACCACCACCGCAAACACACGGCCGCCGGCTGCCGACCCCACGCGCCCAACGACCGCCGCAACCACCTTCAGATCTTGACGACAAGGCCCAGATCTCCATCGTTGCTGCCGGTCCGTGCCAGATAGAGCCGCCAGATCTGCATCGCGCGTCGCGCGCCCCTGCGCCCCACAGTCCCACGTCGACGTGCGCCTCCGTGCGCTGCCTCGACGGCCAGCCGCGCCACCCCGAGCACGCGCAGTCACTTGGTGATGTGACCCCGTCTTCGAAGAAGAGGGAGTATCAGCGGAGGTCCGATCTTCACGGCGCAGGATCGATAAATGGATGGGGATAACTAGCTGCAAGCAGCCAAAAAATGGAAAATAAGAGATTATGACCCGACGAGGAGGAGGCTCACTGAAACTTGCAATCCGAACATTCGCCGATCCACAACCCGCAATACTACCCCACACAACCACGCTCAAGTCGTGGAGCACGGGATAGGTGCAATCCGCAAGGGAAACCACGAACTCTAATCCACACAACACGATCTAGTTGTGGAGCATGAATTATGAGCAATTTCTCAAGGAATCACGAGAATAAGGGTAACAAGAGCTCTCCAATCTCAAGAGGAGTCTATGTCTTTGGTCTTTGATAGAAATGGCAAAAGTCCCCAATGAAGGGAAGAGCTAGCCTATTTATAATCGGGACAATCCCCTGGATAGGTGTGAAACAGAACTAGCTTCTGGAACCAGCTTAGGTGTGAAAGGGAACCAGTTTTGTTTGACTAAATGGCTTCAAGACTTAATGAGGTAGCTTCTGGAATACTCTCGTTGGAGGTGGTTGGCAGTTCCCGACCAAACATTGTTCACTAGAGTCGAACAATGTTTCCTTTAGCAGCAAACTCGAGTTCTGGGAACCTTTCGCAAGTTGGAATATGCAAACTCGTACAAAACATTGTTTCGTCAGAATTGGAACAATGTTTCTTCAGCAGACAACTCATTCTTCATGAATTCCTAACTTTGTTTCTTGTCCATAAAACATTGTTTTCCACGGACTAAAATGTGTTTGGCCTTCTTTGATATTGCACCTGAGTTCAACCAACAACAAAGGAGATGAAAGTGCAGCCATGTGTTCAAGATTATAGTATAAACTTAAGTTGGCGTTCACCTGGCAATGTGTACGTTTGACAAGAAATATTATGGTTTCTCCTTTGATGACCAAGGATGTATAAATGGTTGCCATGTCCTCATCATCCTCCCTCTCTTGAAAACGAGTCATCCTCGACTCTAGCTGGTCATCACACAAAAGAAAATAGGCTAGTACAAAGAAGCAATGCAAAGATTTTATCAAATGCATAAGTTTAGCTTGCACCTTTGCGAACTTCAAATATTTGGTTAGACTCAGCAATTCCTTCCAACTAACATTTTCATGGAGTACAAATTTGTAATCAGGCACATCCATGTTCATATCATCCTCCCTCTCTTGAAGTGAAGTCGTCCTCGACTTCCTTCAGCCTACAAAATAATAGCATGAGGACAATACAAAATATCTTGGTAAAGGAAAAGGTGAATAATTATGTTCAAATTTTAGTTTTGTTGGCTCTTTTATAATCCCTTCAAGATGGACAAAGTGGTATTGTTGGATGGATGATATACCAAACATCTTGTCTCTGATTTCATCGCGCCAATGCTTCAAGAGTTCATAAGTGCATACCTCTGGGTGCTTCAGGATGAATGATCTCTTTCCTTATACCTTACCAAGTACTTCCATGCCCTTTTAAAGATCACTTACCACACACGATATTTCCTTGATGGTACTCCACGTGCGCCATAATTGTTCATGGATCTCATCCTCCCAACGCTATAGTAGGGCATGTAAGTCTGTTTTTTGCATCTGCGCATACTTCAAAAAAAGAGAATTTTATGAATGGTTAGCAATTGAATAGTCTTCTCTCCCTTCATTTGGTGGATCACTCGGTTCTTTGATATTGTGTGTAAACACCTCAAGCTTATATTTGGTGGACTCACACAACTCACTACTCCTCTCACTTTGATGGTGTGGTATAATATGTTGTGGTTCACTCATTTCTCTAATCTTGTGCTGGATTACTTCACCCTCATATTTGGTGGACTCACACAACTCACTAATTCTCTCTCGCTGAATGTGAGGTATACTTGGGTGGAGATATTCCATCTCTCTAATCTCATGTTTAACAATATGATCCTCATATTTGGTGGACTCACTCACCTCACCTCTCGTATCACTCTCATTATGTGGAATTTTGGGAAGTGAACACTCTTCCTCACATCTCGTGGAGTCACTCATCTCACGTCTCTTAGCACTCTCAATATGTGGAATTTTTGCAAGTGGACACTCTTCCTTGCATTTGGTGGAATCACTCAATACACCACTCTTATCACTCTCAATATACAAATTTTAGGAAAATGTACCCTCTTTCTCACATTTGGTGGAGTCACTCAACTCACCTCTCTTCTCACTCTCAATATGTGGAATTTTTGGAAGTGAACACTCTTCCTCACATTTGGTGGAGTCACTCAACTCACCCCTCTTAGCACTCTAAATATGTGAAATTTTTGGAAGTGGACACTCTTCCTTGCATTTGGTGGGATCACTCAAATCACTTTTCTTATCACTCCCAAGTTGTGGAATTTTGTGATATGGATTCTCTCTCACACATGGGTTTGGAAAGATTTTGTTCTCCATAGAAGTCATGGGTGGAGGAGAATAAGCTCTACCTGAAACCACGATTCTTCTATCTTGAATATGAATTGTTGGTGAAGGCACCATCGAGGATGAAGGGTGTGGTTGCTGCCATGAAGGAGTAGTGGTACAATATTGGAAATTTTGGGACCAATGATTACACATGTTCTTCTTCTCCACTCTCATAGCTCGACGTACAACATTAGATATCATATCATAAGGAAACACCTCCACAAAATCAGATATCTCAGCATTCAGCCCATGTAAGAATCTCTCATCTTTGCTTCACCATTCTCTTGGGTTTTTGTCCGGATCAACAACTTCTCCATCTCATTATAGTACTCCTTGATAGTGCGAGAACCTTGGATAAGCCCCTTCAACCTCTTGTACAACTTCTTCTCATAGTATAATGGAACGAATCGATGCCTCATGACTCTTTTCATTGTATCCCAGCTGCAGATATAGTCACCTCCCAAAGCAAGATGATCCTTTTGCAACTGATTCCACCAAGAAAGTGCGCAACCAGAGAACTTATTAAGAGTGAGTTCAACTCTCTTCATTTCAGAAATCCCATGAGTATTGAAGATTTGATCACATCAATCCTCCCACTCAAAATAAGCATTCGGATCCTCTTCTCTAGTGAATGATGGATTGCGTAACTTCACCCTTGCTTTGTTGTGATGGTCATCACCCAAACGACCATCATAGGGACTACCATGGTGACCAAAAATAGCACCAAAACGAGGCGTGGAATATGACTCATCATCCACCATCTCAACGTACTCATCGTTATGATTTGGGTGCTCTTCATGGTACATGTCATCACCACCATGTGCAGCTCGTTGCCTGTGACCTGCGGCAAACCCGCGGAGGCCATGGCCTTGCCCGCAAGTTTCTCCTCCATGCATCCCACAATCATGGGGTGCAACAAGGTTACCTCGCCTCCGTTCAACACCACCAATAGCGGTACCATTAACATGGCCACCTGCAGCTCTCCCATGACCATTGTGGCGATCTTCATGGCCACGAGAACGATGATTGTTGGCGACTAGTGAGGCAGCGGGGCTGTGTTGGTGTAGATCCCCATTTCCCGCAAGAGGAAGACGTCCTCCAAACATCCCTTGCAAAGCTGCAGCTATACTTTCTTCAATCACATCACCAATTGCGGCTCGAGTCTTGGGGAACTCTTCTTCCATAATATTTCCTCCATGTGCATTCGAGTTGGAGCCTGCCATGTCAATCTTTTGGAAGAAAGTGGACAAAGAAAAATTATATATGTGGAAAACACTCAGCTCACCTTCTTACTTACCCAAATTCTAATGATTCCTTGGCTGTTGTGAGGAAGTAGCAATCAAGAGTGGACGGGCGAATGAAAGGAAGGAAGCTGCCGGTTTCTAGGTGGATCTGGGTGGGGTAAAAAGGGATGGCTAGTGCTGAGATCCAATCGATGCAAACCAAATGAACAAGAAATTTTTTGTAGATCCTTGCACAACGTTTGAGCTGCAACACTTGCCACTTCAACTTCTGAAATTTCTCACCAAACTGAATATGATTGCACAGTTGCTCAACACTTTCTCTTCTCTTTTTTTGCTCTTTTTTCAATTTTTTCTCTCTCCCTTTTTTTCCTCTTTTTTTGCAACACAAAAGATCCAACAACAAGACTCAATGAAAACAACAGCAGCTTCGGATTGAACTTGGTGCAAACACAAAGAGGAAAGCAAACAACTAGATCTCAACAACAAAGGCTTGGATTTTTTTGGCCTTTTGGCTTTGGATTCTAGGACGGGGAAAACCAAACTAAAAAGGATAGATCTAGCAACAAAGATACAGATCCTGCCGTGTAAACCTTGCTTTGAATACCAGATGATGCGACCCTGTTTTCGGAGAAGAGGGAGTACAAGGGGAGGTCCGATCTTCACGGCGTAGGATCGATAAACAGATGGGGATAACTAGCTGCAAGCAGGCAAAAAATGGAAAATAAGAGATTATGACCCGACGAGGAGGAGGCTCACTGAAACTTGCAATCCGAACATTCGCCAATCCACAACCCGCAGTACTACCCCACACAACCACGCTCAAGTCGTGGAGCACGGGATAGGTGCAATCCGCAAGGGAAACCACGAACTCTAATCCACACAACACGATCTAGTTGTGGAGCATGAATTATGAGCAATTTCTCAAGGAATCACGAGAATAAGGGTAACAAGAGCTCTCCAATCTCAAGAGGAGTCTATGTCTTTGGTCTTTGATAGAAATGGCAAAAGTCCCCAATGAAGGGAAGAGCTAGCCTATTTATAATCGGGACAATCCCCTGGATAGGTGTGAAACAGAACTAGCTTCTGGAACCAGCTTAGGTGTGAAAGGGAACCAGTTTTGTTTGACTAAATGGCTTCAAGACTTAATGAGGTAGCTTCTGGAATACTCTCGTTGGAGGTGGTTGGCAGTTCCCGACCAAACATTGTTCACTAGAGTCGAACAATGTTTCCTTTAGCAGCAAACTCGAGTTCTGGGAACCTTTCGCAAGTTGGAATATGCAAACTCGTACAAAACATTGTTTCGCCAGAGTCGGAACAATGTTTCTTCAGCAGACAACTCATTCTTCATGAATTCCTATCTTTGTTTCTTGTCCATAAAACATTGTTTTGCATGGACTGAAATGTGTTTGGCCTTCTTCGATATTGTACCTGAGTTCAACCAACAACAAAGGAGATGAAAGTGCAGCCATGTGTTCAAGATTATAGTATAAACTTAAGTTAGCGTTCACCTGGCAATGTGTACGTTTGACAAGAAATATTATGGTTTCTCCTTTGATGACCAAGGATGTATAAATTTTTGCCATGTCCTCATCACTCGGGCTCTCGCCGAAGCCACCGGCCCATGACAGCCGTCTCCGGACAGGAGGAGGGAAAATGGCCCTGCCGCCGCCGAGCCGCGCGGGCTTTGCCCGACGACCGCTGCCGGCGGCGGCGAGGGGAGGAAGGAGTGGTGGATGGGTTGTTGGCGGCGGCTAGGGTTTGCTCCCGGGCCGCCCGCGGGAGGGACACGGGAGCGGGGAGCCACTCTATAGCGCCAAAAGTAGTACATGAGAAATTTCTGTATAATTTCAATCCTTCGGATCACTATAAAATTCCTGTAGAACAAGTCGCATAAAATCCGTAATTTATATTTTGACTTCATTTCACAGGGTTGAAAAAGAAAATTCTTACTTAAGAGTTTTGAATTTCAAAAACATTTTGGCGCAGGGATCCAGCCCCGTGAGCTCGTTGCTCGCTGGCGCGCAACATGCTTACAGGAAGATTGGCAAGATGGGGCCATCATCCTTACTGAGTTCGACATTGTGTATGCGCCGCATAAGGCCATTAGAGGGCAAGCGATGGCGGATTTCCTAGCAGCACATCATACATATTTCTACTGGTAAATAAAATATTTCCATGGATGGGATTGCACATAGTCCATTCCACCTTTATCTATCTAGGTTATCCTTCTTTCTTAACAAAGCAGAATGTGATGATCGATCCCTCTATTATGGGATTTATGTTTATACCAAAGCCTCTACTTTAGATATTTACTCTGATGAAGGAAAGCCTTGTTAAAGACTACGACTTTTGACTTCCTTTTTCGTACTCTTCTTTCATCCTCCTTACCAGAACGCTTTTCCTGGTACTTCTGGAGGGCAAGCTGATTTATAGTAACTTCTTTCTTAGGGTAGGGCGACGAATACTTCCAATTCCGAAAAGGTCATTGGATCGCCTTTGGAAGCTAAAGCGAAAGTTGTAGAAAGCCGGGAGAGGATTTTACGGGAGGTAAAGAAGTTATTTCAACAACGTTCCTGTCATCAAATCCTGATTCAACAAAGCCATGCCAGCTCTGTTGGTCGCACTTTATATTTTGACTTCCTTTCACAGGGTTGAAAATGAAAATCCTTACTTAAGAGTTTTGAATTTCAAAAACATTTTGGCGCAGGGATCCAGCCCCGTGAGCTCGTTGCTCGCTGGCGCGCAACATGCCCGGAACTGTGGGTGCAGGCATCACGAGAAACTATGGCGCTAGCATTCATGATAACCCAGTTGAGCAAGCAACATCGCTGTACAAGGGCACTTACCAAGATTCCCCCCTCACAGAGGCAGCAACAGTAGTCGATAAAAGCCAAACTTAGCATTCCTGCGCCGTTCCAAAAATCAACACCTTACGAGTTACGACACTGCACTAGATACATGATCCTAACAGTGCAAGTCAGGCCTGCTCGATGATAGCAACATGACACGATGATAGCCAAGAGATCTGGGAAATTTATACAGATCGATAGCAGAAAGTCTAGCTAGCTTGCAAAAAGGATAGAAAACATTCCGATCGAGAGTGACATGTGTTCTCCCTAAATAAATGGCTCAGCACCCGGCCGCTCCCCTCTTCCGGCTCACCGCCGCTCGTAGCTGCCAACAACAAGGAACGACAATAAGCAAGATGAATCAGCTTCAAGTATGTGGAGAAAGCATCTTCAGCGTTTCCGGTTGTACTCTACTCACCGAGGACGCGTTCAGATCCGAGCTCCGCAGTACGCGCAGTCTCTTCGCGGTGGCGATGAACATGCTGCAACAACGTCCAGAGATCGTCGTCGGTAAGTTGAGAACAAGAAGAGAAATTTGTTTGTTTTGCGATTGAGACAGAAATCTCTCGCTTGGTTTGTTTCAAGGGGAAGGTCGATCGAACTCACTCCCATGGCACGTCCCCGACCAGCATCTGGTCGCCCTCGTCGTCCTCGTAAACCAGAGTGTACTCGCCGCTGCCGTCCAGCAGCCCCGTGATCGCCGCGTGCTTCTCCCCCACCGCGCAGGAGCTCTCGTCCCTTTGAGCTGCGGCGCAAGCAGAGCGGGCAGAGCAAAGTTAGCCAACGATTGTCGACCAAAGCGCACGCACGCACGCACGCAGAACGGAAGTGTCGATTTGCGTGTGCACGTACCGGCGAGGAGGCCCTGGAAGAGGTGGTCGACGGCGGCGGCGAGCTTGCCATAGCTGCCGTGCGCCTTAAGGTCCACCTTCCGGCCGATGGGGACGCCGTCCATGTTGATCTTCACGAACCGGCCCTTGTAGATGCTGCCATCAGCCTTGCCGCCCGCGCCGTGGCGTGGCTCGGCGGCTGGTGGTTTGGACGAGGAGGAGGCAAGGTTGCGCCGGAAGGAGCGCACCGGAGGCCACCCCACGACCGGAGCGGCGGCCGCCGGCCTGCTGCACGTTTCAGAGACAGGTAATATGGATCAGTAAAATCTTAATTATGTTCCACTTGCACACACTGGCATCTCCACTAGTAGTATATACAGGTAACAGATAAACTTTGGAGCTGATAGTGGCAGTGACAGTTTCTTGGAAGAAATGGTGAAATTGGCCCGACAAGCACAAGGAACAGCAAGGTAAAATCTCATATTTACTCCAGCAGATTGGAGGAACTACTCCACTATACCAAGGAAAACCAAACCAAACCAAACCAAACCTTGGCTTGGAGCCGTTGCTTCTTCCCTTTGCTCCAGCACCAGCAGCACCACGGCGGCCTCCCTTCTCCTCCAAGCCTGAGACGAACAACAAAAGGCAAAGAATGAAGCTTCGAAGAAAGAAGAGGAATTAAGGAGCGAGAAGCAAGCATGCATGGCGCAGGAGCTACCTACCTTCTTGGCCTGGTGATCCGGAGAAGTAGCCAGGCAGGCCGAGGCTCAGCTCAAGCCCCCTCTCTTCCTCATCCTTCGACCCGTTCCAAGCCATCTCTCTCT